>NW_027102361.1:1009860-1346480 GCF_035609145.1 Eleutherodactylus coqui
CATTTTAGGTAAAAAGCTGCATTGACTGCACTTCTGCATTTTCTGCGATATGGTAGGACTGCAAGCAAAGCCTGAGACAAGATATGTCAAATACACTCTATACAGTATGCGAGTTCATTTTCCAAGATAGAAACATTGGTCACACTGAACATTGTTGAACGTTTTCGCTGCAATGCATCCTGGGACGCTTGGATCCAGGTTCTATCATTCATGCTGCGCCATTTCAACCAACCTGTGTGGCTCATATTCACTTTGGGTTGACGAGTGGCATGGTCATGGTGTAGGCCGAGCCTTTTTTGCCACTTCATCCGCTTCCGATCAAGCATAAAGACTTGCCCACAAGCATTCCCCACCCTAGAATAACTTAACCTACCCATTCCCCTATCTGAAATAACTGTACCTACCTCAAAAGAAGTGATAAGCAGCGATCAATTTGACTGTTGCTGGCTGCCGTCTCCCGCTTAAGGTCGAATTTCAAACGTTGTCCATCACAGAGACAAATGATCTGGCTCCAGCAGCGTCTAAAGGAGTACCTGTTTGCTCACTTCTAGCTCCAGTGGAGACTGACGGAAAAATGGCCGCTAACAACCTGTGGTCCTTGTTCCGGGTGCGCGTGTCACCATCGAGCCTTAATGACATCATAAAGCCGCTTCAAGTGCAAGACTTGCAGGCTTATATACAGTCTATCTATCTATCTATCTATGTAATGTATCTTACTGCATAGAAATATATCTAGCTATATAAATAGATAGTTATATATCAATATAGATATTTCTACAAATATCTAGCTTTACGTATAAATCTAAACTTCTACAGTTATGGTTTTGTAAGGCTGAAAACAGACATCCAGAATTTGTATTATTATCAGCATTATTCTTATAATTGCCATTGAGGTTATTCCAGGGGCAGGTAATAAACTGCATGAGGCTTTGACCATTTTTTACCATTTTAGGTAAAAAGCTGCATTGACTGCACTTCTGCATTTTCTGCGATATGGTAGGACTGCAAGCAAAGCCTGAGACAAGATATGTCAAATACACTCTATACAGTATGCGAGTTCATTTTCCAAGATAGAAACATTGGTCACACTGAACATTGTTGAACGTTTTCGCTGCAATGCATCCTGGGACGCTTGGATCCAGGTTCTATCATTCATGCTGCGCCATTTCAACCAACCTGTGTGGTTCATATTCACTTTGGGTTGACGAGTGGCATGGTCATGGTGTAGGCCGAGCCTTTTTTGCCACTTCATCCGCCTCCGATCAAGCATAAAGACTTGCCCATAAGCATTCCCCACCCTAGAATAACTTAACCTACCCATTCCCCTATCTGAAATAACTGTACCTACCTCAAAAGAAGTGATAAGCAGCGATCAATTTGACTGTTGTGGGCTGCCGTCTCCCGCTTAAGGGCGAATTTCAAACGTTGTCCATCACAGAGACAAATGATCTGGCTCCAGCAGCGTCTAAAGGAGTACCTGTTTGCTCACTTCTAGCTCCACTGGAGACTGACGGAAAAATGGCCGCTAACGACCTGTGGTCCTTGTTCCGGGTGCGCGTGTCACCATCGAGCCTTAAAGGGGTTGTCCCGCGAAAGCAAGTGGGGTTATACACTTCTGTATGGCCATATTAATGCACTTTGTAATGTACATCGTGCATTAATTATGAGCCATACAGAAGTTATTCACTTACCTGTTCCATTGCTAGCGTCCTCGTCTCCATGGTGCCGTCTAATTTCAGCGTCTAATCGCCCGATTAGACGCGCTTGCGCAGTCCGGTCTTCTCACTGGTGAATGGGGCCGCTCGTGCCGGAGAGCTGGTCCTCGTAGCTCCGCCCCGTCACGTGTGCCGATTCCAGCCAATCAGGAGGCTGGAATCGGCAATGGACCGCACAGAGCCCACGGTGCACCATGGGAGAAGACCCGCGGTGCATCGTGGGTGAAGATCCCGGCGGCCATCTTGCTAAGGTAAGGAAGAAGTCACCGCAGCGCGGGGATTCGGGTAAGTACTAAACTTTTTTTTTTTTAACACATGCATTTGGTTTGTCTCGCGCCGAACGGGGGGCCTATTGAAAAAAAAAAAACCCGTTTCGGCGCGGAACAACCCCTTTAATGACATCATAAAGCGGCTTCAAGTGCAAGACTTGCAGGCTTATATACAATCTATCTATCTAATGTATCTTACTGCATAGATATATATCTAGCTATATAAATAGATAGTTGTATATCAATATAGATATTTCTACAAATATCTAGCTTTACGTATAAATCTAAACTTCTACAGTTATGGTTTTGTAAGGCTGAAAACAGACATCCAGAATTTGTATTATTATCAGCATTATTCTTATAATTCCATTGAGGTTATTCCAGGGGCAGGTAATACACTGCATGAGGCTTTGACCATTTTTTACCATTTTAGGTAAAAAGCTGCATTGACGGCACTTCTGCATTTTCTGCGATATGGTAGGACTGCAAGCAAAGCCTGAGACAAGATATGTCAAATACACTCTATACAGTATGCGAGTTCATTTTCCAAGATAGAAACATTGGTCACACTGAACATTGTTGAACGTTTTCGCTGCAATGCATCCTGGGACGCTTGGATCCAGGTTCTATCATTCATGCTGCGCCATTTCAACCAACCTGTGTGGCTCATATTCACTTTGGGTTGACGAGTGGCATGGTCATGGTGTAGGCCGAGCCTTTTTTGCCACTTCATCCGCTTCCGATCAAGCATAAAGACTTGCCCATAAGCATTCCCCACCCTAGAATAACTTAACCTACCCATTCCCCTATCTGAAATAACTGTACCTACCTCAAAAGAAGTGATAAGCAGCGATCAATTTGACTGTTGCTGGCTGCCGTCTCCCGCTTAAGGTCGAATTTCAAACGTTGTCCATCACAGAGACAAATGATCTGGCTCCAGCAGCGTCTAAAGGAGTACCTGTTTGCTCACTTCTAGCTCCAGTGGAGACTGACGGAAAAATGGCCGCTAACAACCTGTGGTCCTTGTTCCGGGTGCGCGTGTCACCATCGAGCCTTAATGACATCATAAAGCCGCTTCAAGTGCAAGACTTGCAGGCTTATATACAGTCTATCTATCTATCTATCTATGTAATGTATCTTACTGCATAGAAATATATCTAGCTATATAAATAGATAGTTATATATCAATATAGATATTTCTACAAATATCTAGCTTTACGTATAAATCTAAACTTCTACAGTTATGGTTTTGTAAGGCTGAAAACAGACATCCAGAATTTGTATTATTATCAGCATTATTCTTATAATTGCCATTGAGGTTATTCCAGGGGCAGGTAATAAACTGCATGAGGCTTTGACCATTTTTTACCATTTTAGGTAAAAAGCTGCATTGACTGCACTTCTGCATTTTCTGCGATATGGTAGGACTGCAAGCAAAGCCTGAGACAAGATATGTCAAATACACTCTATACAGTATGCGAGTTCATTTTCCAAGATAGAAACATTGGTCACACTGAACATTGTTGAACGTTTTCGCTGCAATGCATCCTGGGACGCTTGGATCCAGGTTCTATCATTCATGCTGCGCCATTTCAACCAACCTGTGTGGTTCATATTCACTTTGGGTTGACGAGTGGCATGGTCATGGTGTAGGCCGAGCCTTTTTTGCCACTTCATCCGCCTCCGATCAAGCATAAAGACTTGCCCATAAGCATTCCCCACCCTAGAATAACTTAACCTACCCATTCCCCTATCTGAAATAACTGTACCTACCTCAAAAGAAGTGATAAGCAGCGATCAATTTGACTGTTGTGGGCTGCCGTCTCCCGCTTAAGGGCGAATTTCAAACGTTGTCCATCACAGAGACAAATGATCTGGCTCCAGCAGCGTCTAAAGGAGTACCTGTTTGCTCACTTCTAGCTCCACTGGAGACTGACGGAAAAATGGCCGCTAACGACCTGTGGTCCTTGTTCCGGGTGCGCGTGTCACCATCGAGCCTTAAAGGGGTTGTCCCGCGAAAGCAAGTGGGGTTATACACTTCTGTATGGCCATATTAATGCACTTTGTAATGTACATCGTGCATTAATTATGAGCCATACAGAAGTTATTCACTTACCTGTTCCATTGCTAGCGTCCTCGTCTCCATGGTGCCGTCTAATTTCAGCGTCTAATCGCCCGATTAGACGCGCTTGCGCAGTCCGGTCTTCTCACTGGTGAATGGGGCCGCTCGTGCCGGAGAGCTGGTCCTCGTAGCTCCGCCCCGTCACGTGTGCCGATTCCAGCCAATCAGGAGGCTGGAATCGGCAATGGACCGCACAGAGCCCACGGTGCACCATGGGAGAAGACCCGCGGTGCATCGTGGGTGAAGATCCCGGCGGCCATCTTGCTAAGGTAAGGAAGAAGTCACCGCAGCGCGGGGATTCGGGTAAGTACTAAACTTTTTTTTTTTTAACACATGCATTTGGTTTGTCTCGCGCCGAACGGGGGGCCTATTGAAAAAAAAAAAACCCGTTTCGGCGCGGAACAACCCCTTTAATGACATCATAAAGCGGCTTCAAGTGCAAGACTTGCAGGCTTATATACAATCTATCTATCTAATGTATCTTACTGCATAGATATATATCTAGCTATATAAATAGATAGTTGTATATCAATATAGATATTTCTACAAATATCTAGCTCTACGTATAAATTTAAACTTCTACAGTTATGGTTTTGTAAGGCTGAAAACAGACATCCAGAATTTGTATTATTATCAGCATTATTCTTATAATTCCATTGAGGTTATTCCAGGGGCAGGTAATACACTGCATGAGGCTTTGACCAATTTTTACCATTTTAGGTAAAAAGCTGCATTGACTGCACTTCTGCATTTTCTGCGATATGGTAGGACTGCAAGCAAAGCCTGAGACAAAATATGTCAAATACACTCTATACAGTATGCGAGTTCATTTTCCAAGATAGAAACATTGGTCACACTGAACATTGTTGAACGTTTTCGCTGCAATGCATCCTGGGACGCTTGGATCCAGGTTCTATCATTCATGCTGCGCCATTTCAACCAACCTGTGTGGCTCATATTCACTTTGGGTTGACGAGTGGCATGGTCATGGTGTAGGCCGAGCCTTTTTTGCCACTTCATCCGCCTCCGATCAAGCATAAAGACTTGCCCATAAGCATTCCCCACCCTAGAATAACTTAACCTACCCATTCCCCTATCTGAAATAACTGTACCTACCTCAAAAGAAGTGATAAGCAGCGATCAATTTGACTGTTGCTGGCTGCCGTCTCCCGCTTAAGGTCGAATTTCAAACGTTGTCCATCACAGAGACAAATGATCTGGCTCCAGCAGCGTCTAAAGGAGTACCTGTTTGCTCACTTCTAGCTCCAGTGGAGACTGACGGAAAAATGGCCGCTAACAACCTGTGGTCCTTGTTCCGGGTGCGCGTGTCACCATCGAGCCTTAATGACATCATAAAGCCGCTTCAAGTGCAAGACTTGCAGGCTTATATACAGTCTATCTATCTATCTATCTATCTATGTAATGTATCTTACTGCATAGAAATATATCTAGCTATATAAATAGATAGTTATATATCAATATAGATATTTCTACAAATATCTAGCTTTACGTATAAATCTAAACTTCTACAGTTATGGTTTTGTAAGGCTGAAAACAGACATCCAGAATTTGTATTATTATCAGCATTATTCTTATAATTGCCATTGAGGTTATTCCAGGGGCAGGTAATAAACTGCATGAGGCTTTGACCATTTTTTACCATTTTAGGTAACAAGCTGCATTGACTGCACTTCTGCATTTTCTGCGATATGGTAGGACTGCAAGCAAAGCCTGAGACAAGATATGTCAAATACACTCTATACAGTATGCGAGTTCATTTTCCAAGATAGAAACATTGGTCACACTGAACATTGTTGAACGTTTTCGCTGCAATGCATCCTGGGACGCTTGGATCCAGGTTCTATCATTCATGCTGCGCCATTTCAACCAACCTGTGTGGTTCATATTCACTTTGGGTTGACGAGTGGCATGGTCATGGTGTAGGCCGAGCCTTTTTTGCCACTTCATCCGCCTCCGATCAAGCATAAAGACTTGCCCATAAGCATTCCCCACCCTAGAATAACTTAACCTACCCATTCCCCTATCTGAAATAACTGTACCTACCTCAAAAGAAGTGATAAGCAGCGATCAATTTGACTGTTGTGGGCTGCCGTCTCCCGCTTAAGGGCGAATTTCAAACGTTGTCCATCACAGAGACAAATGATCTGGCTCCAGCAGCGTCTAAAGGAGTACCTGTTTGCTCACTTCTAGCTCCACTGGAGACTGACGGAAAAATGGCCGCTAACGACCTGTGGTCCTTGTTCCGGGTGCGCGTGTCACCATCGAGCCTTAAAGGGGTTGTCCCGCGAAAGCAAGTGGGGTTATACACTTCTGTATGGCCATATTAATGCACTTTGTAATGTACATCGTGCATTAATTATGAGCCATACAGAAGTTATTCACTTACCTGTTCCATTGCTAGCGTCCTCGTCTCCATGGTGCCGTCTAATTTCAGCGTCTAATCGCCCGATTAGACGCGCTTGCGCAGTCCGGTCTTCTCACTGGTGAATGGGGCCGCTCGTGCCGGAGAGCTGGTCCTCGTAGCTCCGCCCCGTCACGTGTGCCGATTCCAGCCAATCAGGAGGCTGGAATCGGCAATGGACCGCACAGAGCCCACGGTGCACCATGGGAGAAGACCCGCGGTGCATCGTGGGTGAAGATCCCGGCGGCCATCTTGCTAAGGTAAGGAAGAAGTCACCGCAGCGCGGGGATTCGGGTAAGTACTAAACTTTTTTTTTTTTAACACATGCATTTGGTTTGTCTCGCGCCGAACGGGGGGCCTATTGAAAAAAAAAAAACCCGTTTCGGCGCGGAACAACCCCTTTAATGACATCATAAAGCGGCTTCAAGTGCAAGACTTGCAGGCTTATATACAATCTATCTATCTAATGTATCTTACTGCATAGATATATATCTAGCTATATAAATAGATAGTTGTATATCAATATAGATATTTCTACAAATATCTAGCTTTACGTATAAATCTAAACTTCTACAGTTATGGTTTTGTAAGGCTGAAAACAGACATCCAGAATTTGTATTATTATCAGCATTATTCTTATAATTCCATTGAGGTTATTCCAGGGGCAGGTAATACACTGCATGAGGCTTTGACCATTTTTTACCATTTTAGGTAAAAAGCTGCATTGACTGCACTTCTGCATTTTCTGCGATATGGTAGGACTGCAAGCAAAGCCTGAGACAAGATATGTCAAATACACTCTATACAGTATGCGAGTTCATTTTCCAAGATAGAAACATTGGTCACACTGAACATTGTTGAACGTTTTCGCTGCAATGCATCCTGGGACGCTTGGATCCAGGTTCTATCATTCATGCTGCGCCATTTCAACCAACCTGTGTGGCTCATATTCACTTTGGGTTGACGAGTGGCATGGTCATGGTGTAGGCCGAGCCTTTTTTGCCACTTCATCCGCTTCCGATCAAGCATAAAGACTTGCCCATAAGCATTCCCCACCCTAGAATAACTTAACCTACCCATTCCCCTATCTGAAATAACTGTACCTACCTCAAAAGAAGTGATAAGCAGCGATCAATTTGACTGTTGTGGGCTGCCGTCTCCCGCTTAAGGGCGAATTTCAAACGTTGTCCATCACAGAGACAAATGATCTGGCTCCAGCAGCGTCTAAAGGAGTACCTGTTTGCTCACTTCTAGCTCCAGTGGAGACTGACGGAAAAATGGCCGCTAACAACCTGTGGTCCTTGTTCCGGGTGTGCGTGTCACCATCGAGCCTTAATGACATCATAAAGCCGCTTCAAGTGCAAGACTTGCAGGCTTATATACAGTCTATCTATCTATCTATCTATGTAATGTATCTTACTGCATAGAAATATATCTAGCTATATAAATAGATAGTTATATATCAATATAGATATTTCTACAAATATCTAGCTTTACGTATAAATCTAAACTTCTACAGTTATGGTTTTGTAAGGCTGAAAACAGACATCCAGAATTTGTATTATTATCAGCATTATTCTTATAATTGCCATTGAGGTTATTCCAGGGGCAGGTAATAAACTGCATGAGGCTTTGACCATTTTTTACCATTTTAGGTAAAAAGCTGCATTGACTGCACTTCTGCATTTTCTGCGATATGGTAGGACTGCAAGCAAAGCCTGAGACAAGATATGTCAAATACACTCTATACAGTATGCGAGTTCATTTTCCAAGATAGAAACATTGGTCACACTGAACATTGTTGAACGTTTTCGCTGCAATGCATCCTGGGACGCTTGGATCCAGGTTCTATCATTCATGCTGCGCCATTTCAACCAACCTGTGTGGTTCATATTCACTTTGGGTTGACGAGTGGCATGGTCATGGTGTAGGCCGAGCCTTTTTTGCCACTTCATCCACCTCCGATCAAGCATAAAGACTTGCCCATAAGCATTCCCCACCCTAGAATAACTTAACCTACCCATTCCCCTATCTGAAATAACTGTACCTACCTCAAAAGAAGTGATAAGCAGCGATCAATTTGACTGTTGTGGGCTGCCGTCTCCCGCTTAAGGGCGAATTTCAAACGTTGTCCATCACAGAGACAAATGATCTGGCTCCAGCAGCGTCTAAAGGAGTACCTGTTTGCTCACTTCTAGCTCCACTGGAGACTGACGGAAAAATGGCCGCTAACGACCTGTGGTCCTTGTTCCGGGTGCGCGTGTCACCATCGAGCCTTAAAGGGGTTGTCCCGCGAAAGCAAGTGGGGTTATACACTTCTGTATGGCCATATTAATGCACTTTGTAATGTACATCGTGCATTAATTATGAGCCATACAGAAGTTATTCACTTACCTGTTCCATTGCTAGCGTCCTCGTCTCCATGGTGCCGTCTAATTTCAGCGTCTAATCGCCCGATTAGACGCGCTTGCGCAGTCCGGTCTTCTCACTGGTGAATGGGGCCGCTCGTGCCGGAGAGCTGGTCCTCGTAGCTCCGCCCCGTCACGTGTGCCGATTCCAGCCAATCAGGAGGCTGGAATCGGCAATGGACCGCACAGAGCCCACGGTGCACCATGGGAGAAGACCCGCGGTGCATCGTGGGTGAAGATCCCGGCGGCCATCTTGCTAAGGTAAGGAAGAAGTCACCGCAGCGCGGGGATTCGGGTAAGTACTAAACTTTTTTTTTTTTAACACATGCATTTGGTTTGTCTCGCGCCGAACGGGGGGCCTATTGAAAAAAAAAAAACCCGTTTCGGCGCGGAACAACCCCTTTAATGACATCATAAAGCGGCTTCAAGTGCAAGACTTGCAGGCTTATATACAATCTATCTATCTAATGTATCTTACTGCATAGATATATATCTAGCTATGTAAATAGATAGTTGTATATCAATATAGATATTTCTACAAATATCTAGCTTTACGTATAAATCTAAACTTCTACAGTTATGGTTTTGTAAGGCTGAAAACAGACATCCAGAATTTGTATTATTATCAGCATTATTCTTATAATTCCATTGAGGTTATTCCAGGGGCAGGTAATACACTGCATGAGGCTTTGACCATTTTTTACCATTTTAGGTAAAAAGCTGCATTGACTGCACTTCTGCATTTTCTGCGATATGGTAGGACTGCAAGCAAAGCCTGAGACAAGATATGTCAAATACACTCTATACAGTATGCGAGTTCATTTTCCAAGATAGAAACATTGGTCACACTGAACATTGTTGAACGTTTTCGCTGCAATGCATCCTGGGACGCTTGGATCCAGGTTCTATCATTCATGCTGCGCCATTTCAACCAACCTGTGTGGCTCATATTCACTTTGGGTTGACGAGTGGCATGGTCATGGTGTAGGCCGAGCCTTTTTTGCCACTTCATCCGCTTCCGATCAAGCATAAAGACTTGCCCATAAGCATTCCCCACCCTAGAATAACTTAACCTACCCATTCCCCTATCTGAAATAACTGTACCTACCTCAAAAGAAGTGATAAGCAGCGATCAATTTGACTGTTGTGGGCTGCCGTCTCCCGCTTAAGGGCGAATTTCAAACGTTGTCCATCACAGAGACAAATGATCTGGCTCCAGCAGCGTCTAAAGGAGTACCTGTTTGCTCACTTCTAGCTCCAGTGGAGACTGACGGAAAAATGGCCGCTAACAACCTGTGGTCCTTGTTCCGGGTGTGCGTGTCACCATCGAGCCTTAATTACATCATAAAGCCGCTTCAAGTGCAAGACTTGCAGGCTTATATACAGTCTATCTATCTATGTAATGTATCTTACTGCATAGATATATATCTAGCTATATAAATAGATAGTTATATATCAATATAGATATTTCTACAAATATCTAGCTTTACGTATACATCTAAACTTCTACAGTTATGGTTTTGTAAGGCTGAAAACAGACATCCAGAATTTGTATTATTATCAGCATTATTCTTATAATTGCCATTGAGGTTCTTCCAGGGGCAGGTAATAAACTGCATGAGGCTTTGACCAATTTTTACCATTTTAGGTAAAAAGCTGCATTGACTGCACTTCTGCATTTTCTGCGATATGGTAGGACTGCAAGCAAAGCCTGAGACAAGATATGTCAAATACACTCCATACAGTATGCGAGTTCATTTTCCAAGATAGAAACATTGGTCACACTGAACATTGTTGAACGTTTTCGCTGCAATGCATCCTGGGACACTTGGATCCAGGTTCTATCATTCATGCTGCGCCATTTCAACCAACCTGTGTGGCTCATATTCACTTTGGGTTGACGAGTGGCATGGTCATGGTGTAGGCCGAGCCTTTTTTGCCACTTCATCCGCCTCCGATCAAGCATAAAGACTTGCCCATAAGCATTCCCCACCCTAGAATAACTTAACCTACCCATTCCCCTATCTGAAATAACTGTACCTACCTCAAAAGAAGTGATAAGCAGCGATCAATTTGACTGTTGCTGGCTGCCGTCTCCCGCTTAAGGGCGAATTTCAAACGTTGTCCATCACAGAGACAAATGATCTGGCTCCAGCAGCGTCTAAAGGAGTACCTGTTTGCTCACTTCTAGCTCCAGTGGAGACTGACGGAAAAATGGCCGCTAACAACCTGTGGTCCTTGTTCCGGGTGCGCGTGTCACCATCGAGCCTTAATGACATCATAAAGCCGCTTCAAGTGCAAGACTTGCAGGCTTATATACAGTCTATCTATCTATCTATGTAATGTATCTTACTGCATAGATATATATCTAGCTATATAAATAGATAGTTATATATCAATATAGATATTTCTACAAATATCTAGCTTTACGTATAAATCTAAACTTCTACAGTTATGGTTTTGTAAGGCTGAAAACAGACATCCAGAATTTGTATTATTATCAGCATTATTCTTATAATTGCCATTGAGGTTATTCCAGGGGCAGGTAATAAACTGCATGAGGCTTTGACCATTTTTTACCATTTTAGGTAAAAACCTGCATTGACTGCACTTCTGCATTTTCTGCGATATGGTAGGACTGCAAGCAAAGCCTGAGACAAGATATGTCAAATACACTCTATACAGTATGCGAGTTCATTTTCCAAGATAGAAACATTGGTCACACTGAACATTGTTGAACGTTTTCGCTGCAATGCATCCTGGGACGCTTGGATCCAGGTTCTATCATTCATGCTGCGCCATTTCAACCAACCTGTGTGGTTCATATTCACTTTGGGTTGACGAGTGGCATGGTCATGGTGTAGGCCGAGCCTTTTTTGCCACTTCATCCACCTCCGATCAAGCATAAAGACTTGCCCATAAGCATTCCCCACCCTAGAATAACTTAACCTACCCATTCCCCTATCTGAAATAACTGTACCTACCTCAAAAGAAGTGATAAGCAGCGATCAATTTGACTGTTGTGGGCTGCCGTCTCCCGCTTAAGGGCGAATTTCAAACGTTGTCCATCACAGAGACAAATGATCTGGCTCCAGCAGCGTCTAAAGGAGTACCTGTTTGCTCACTTCTAGCTCCACTGGAGACTGACGGAAAAATGGCCGCTAACGACCTGTGGTCCTTGTTCCGGGTGCGCGTGTCACCATCGAGCCTTAAAGGGGTTGTCCCGCGAAAGCAAGTGGGGTTATACACTTCTGTATGGCCATATTAATGCACTTTGTAATGTACATCGTGCATTAATTATGAGCCATACAGAAGTTATTCACTTACCTGTTCCATTGCTAGCGTCCTCGTCTCCATGGTGCCGTCTAATTTCAGCGTCTAATCGCCCGATTAGACGCGCTTGCGCAGTCCGGTCTTCTCACTGGTGAATGGGGCCGCTCGTGCCGGAGAGCTGGTCCTCGTAGCTCCGCCCCGTCACGTGTGCCGATTCCAGCCAATCAGGAGGCTGGAATCGGCAATGGACCGCACAGAGCCCACGGTGCACCATGGGAGAAGACCCGCGGTGCATCGTGGGTGAAGATCCCGGCGGCCATCTTGCTAAGGTAAGGAAGAAGTCACCGCAGCGCGGGGATTCGGGTAAGTACTAAACTTTTTTTTTTTTAACACATGCATTTGGTTTGTCTCGCGCCGAACGGGGGGCCTATTGAAAAAAAAAAAACCCGTTTCGGCGCGGAACAACCCCTTTAATGACATCATAAAGCGGCTTCAAGTGCAAGACTTGCAGGCTTATATACAATCTATCTATCTAATGTATCTTACTGCATAGATATATATCTAGCTATGTAAATAGATAGTTGTATATCAATATAGATATTTCTACAAATATCTAGCTTTACGTATAAATCTAAACTTCTACAGTTATGGTTTTGTAAGGCTGAAAACAGACATCCAGAATTTGTATTATTATCAGCATTATTCTTATAATTCCATTGAGGTTATTCCAGGGGCAGGTAATACACTGCATGAGGCTTTGACCATTTTTTACCATTTTAGGTAAAAAGCTGCATTGACTGCACTTCTGCATTTTCTGCGATATGGTAGGACTGCAAGCAAAGCCTGAGACAAGATATGTCAAATACACTCTATACAGTATGCGAGTTCATTTTCCAAGATAGAAACATTGGTCACACTGAACATTGTTGAACGTTTTCGCTGCAATGCATCCTGGGACGCTTGGATCCAGGTTCTATCATTCATGCTGCGCCATTTCAACCAACCTGTGTGGCTCATATTCACTTTGGGTTGACGAGTGGCATGGTCATGGTGTAGGCCGAGCCTTTTTTGCCACTTCATCCGCTTCCGATCAAGCATAAAGACTTGCCCATAAGCATTCCCCACCCTAGAATAACTTAACCTACCCATTCCCCTATCTGAAATAACTGTACCTACCTCAAAAGAAGTGATAAGCAGCGATCAATTTGACTGTTGTGGGCTGCCGTCTCCCGCTTAAGGGCGAATTTCAAACGTTGTCCATCACAGAGACAAATGATCTGGCTCCAGCAGCGTCTAAAGGAGTACCTGTTTGCTCACTTCTAGCTCCAGTGGAGACTGACGGAAAAATGGCCGCTAACAACCTGTGGTCCTTGTTCCGGGTGTGCGTGTCACCATCGAGCCTTAATTACATCATAAAGCCGCTTCAAGTGCAAGACTTGCAGGCTTATATACAGTCTATCTATCTATGTAATGTATCTTACTGCATAGATATATATCTAGCTATATAAATAGATAGTTATATATCAATATAGATATTTCTACAAATATCTAGCTTTACGTATACATCTAAACTTCTACAGTTATGGTTTTGTAAGGCTGAAAACAGACATCCAGAATTTGTATTATTATCAGCATTATTCTTATAATTGCCATTGAGGTTCTTCCAGGGGCAGGTAATAAACTGCATGAGGCTTTGACCAATTTTTACCATTTTAGGTAAAAAGCTGCATTGACTGCACTTCTGCATTTTCTGCGATATGGTAGGACTGCAAGCAAAGCCTGAGACAAGATATGACAAATACACTCCATACAGTATGCGAGTTCATTTTCCAAGATAGAAACATTGGTCACACTGAACATTGTTGAACGTTTTCGCTGCAATGCATCCTGGGACACTTGGATCCAGGTTCTATCATTCATGCTGCGCCATTTCAACCAACCTGTGTGGCTCATATTCACTTTGGGTTGACGAGTGGCATGGTCATGGTGTAGGCCGAGCCTTTTTTGCCACTTCATCCGCCTCCGATCAAGCATAAAGACTTGCCCATAAGCATTCCCCACCCTAGAATAACTTAACCTACCCATTCCCCTATCTGAAATAACTGTACCTACCTCAAAAGAAGTGATAAGCAGCGATCAATTTGACTGTTGCTGGCTGCCGTCTCCCGCTTAAGGGCGAATTTCAAACGTTGTCCATCACAGAGACAAATGATCTGGCTCCAGCAGCGTCTAAAGGAGTACCTGTTTGCTCACTTCTAGCTCCAGTGGAGACTGACGGAAAAATGGCCGCTAACAACCTGTGGTCCTTGTTCCGGGTGCGCGTGTCACCATCGAGCCTTAATGACATCATAAAGCCGCTTCAAGTGCAAGACTTGCAGGCTTATATACAGTCTATCTATCTATCTATGTAATGTATCTTACTGCATAGATATATATCTAGCTATATAAATAGATAGTTATATATCAATATAGATATTTCTACAAATATCTAGCTTTACGTATAAATCTAAACTTCTACAGTTATGGTTTTGTAAGGCTGAAAACAGACATCCAGAATTTGTATTATTATCAGCATTATTCTTATAATTGCCATTGAGGTTATTCCAGGGGCAGGTAATAAACTGCATGAGGCTTTGACCATTTTTTACCATTTTAGGTAAAAACCTGCATTGACTGCACTTCTGCATTTTCTGCGATATGGTAGGACTGCAAGCAAAGCCTGAGACAAGATATGTCAAATATACTCTATACAGTATGCGAGTTCATTTTCCAAGATAGAAACATTGGTCACACTGAACATTGTTGAACGTTTTCGCTGCAATGCATCCTGGGACGCTTGGATCCAGGTTCTATCATTCATGCTGCGCCATTTCAACCAACCTGTGTGGTTCATATTCACTTTGGGTTGACGAGTGGCATGGTCATGGTGTAGGCCGAGCCTTTTTTGCCACTTCATCCGCCTCCGATCAAGCATAAAGACTTGCCCGTAAGCATTCCCCACCCTAGAATAACTTAACCTACCCATTCCCCTATCTGAAATAACTGTACCTACCTCAAAAGAAGTGATAAGCAGCAATCAATTTGACTGTTGCTGGCTGCCGTCTCCCGCTTAAGGGCGAATTTCAAACGTTGTCCATCACAGAGACAAATGATCTGGCTCCAGCAGCGTCTAAAGGAGTACCTGTTTGCTCACTTCTAGCTCCAGTGGAGACTGACGGAAAAATGGCCGCTAACGACCTGTGGTCCTTGTTCCGGGTGCGCGTGTCACCATCGAGCCTTAAAGGGGTTGTCCCGCGAAGCAAGTGGGGTTATACACTTCTGTATGGCCATATTAATGCACTTTGTAATGTACATCGTGCATTAATTATGAGCCATACAGAAGTTATTCACTTACCTGTTCCATTGCTAGCGTCCTCGTCTCCATGGTGCCGTCTAATTTCAGCGTCTAATCGCCCGATTAGACGCGCTTGCGCAGTCCGGTCTTCTCACTGGTGAATGGGGCCGCTCGTGCCGGAGAGCTGGTCCTCGTAGCTCCGCCCCGTCACGTGTGCCGATTCCAGCCAATCAGGAGGCTGGAATCGGCAATGGACCGCACAGAGCCCACGGTGCACCATGGGAGAAGACCCGCGGTGCATCGTGGGTGAAGATCCCGGCAGCCATCTTGCTAAGGTAAGGAAGAAGTCACCGCAGCGCGGGGATTCGGGTAAGTACTAAACTTTTTTTTTTTTAACACATGCATTTGGTTTGTCTCGCGCCGAACGGGGGGCCTATTGAAAAAAAAAAAACCCGTTTCGGCGCGGAACAACCCCTTAAATGACATCATAAAGCGGCTTCAAGTGCAAGACTTGCAGGCTTATATACAATCTATCTATCTAATGTATCTTACTGCATAGATATATATCTAGCTATATAAATAGATAGTTGTATATCAATATAGATATTTCTACAAATATCTAGCTTTACGTATAAATCTAAACTTCTACAGTTATGGTTTTGTAAGGCTGAAAACAGACATCCAGAATTTGTATTATTATCAGCATTATTCTTATAATTCCATTGAGGTTATTCCAGGGGCAGGTAATACACTGCATGAGGCTTTGACCATTTTTTACCATTTTAGGTAAAAAGCTGCATTGACTGCACTTCTGCATTTTCTGCGATATGGTAGGACTGCAAGCAAAGCCTGAGACAAGATATGTCAAATACACTCTATACAGTATGCGAGTTCATTTTCCAAGATAGAAACATTGGTCACACTGAACATTGTTGAACGTTTTCGCTGCAATGCATCCTGGGACGCTTGGATCCAGGTTCTATCATTCATGCTGCGCCATTTCAACCAACCTGTGTGGCTCATATTCACTTTGGGTTGACGAGTGGCATGGTCATGGTGTAGGCCGAGCCTTTTTTGCCACTTCATCCGCTTCCGATCAAGCATAAAGACTTGCCCATAAGCATTCCCCACCCTAGAATAACTTAACCTACCCATTCCCCTATCTGAAATAACTGTACCTACCTCAAAAGAAGTGATAAGCAGCGATCAATTTGACTGTTGTGGGCTGCCGTCTCCCGCTTAAGGGCGAATTTCAAACGTTGTCCATCACAGAGACAAATGATCTGGCTCCAGCAGCGTCTAAAGGAGTACCTGTTTGCTCACTTCTAGCTCCAGTGGAGACTGACGGAAAAATGGCCGCTAACAACCTGTGGTCCTTGTTCCGGGTGTGCGTGTCACCATCGAGCCTTAATTACATCATAAAGCCGCTTCAAGTGCAAGACTTGCAGGCTTATATACAGTCTATCTATCTATCTATGTAATGTATCTTACTGCATAGATATATATCTAGCTATATAAATAGATAGTTATATATCAATATAGATATTTCTACAAATATCTAGCTTTACGTATAAATCTAAACTTCTACAGTTATGGTTTTGTAAGGCTGAAAACAGACATCCAGAATTTGTATTATTATCAGCATTATTCTTATAATTGCCATTGAGGTTATTCCAGGGGCAGGTAATAAACTGCATGAGGCTTTGACCAATTTTTACCATTTTAGTTAAAAAGCTGCATTGACTGCACTTCTGCATTTTCTGCGATATGGTAGGACTGCAAGCAAAGCCTGAGACAAGATATGTCAAATACACTCCATACAGTATGCGAGTTCATTTTCCAAGATAGAAACATTGGTCACACTGAACATTGTTGAACGTTTTCGCTGCAATGCATCCTGGGACGCTTGGATCCAGGTTCTATCATTCATGCTGCGCCATTTCAACCAACCTGTGTGGTTCATATTCACTTTGGGTTGACGAGTGGCATGGTCATGGTGTAGGCCGAGCCTTTTTTGCCACTTCATCCGCCTCCGATCAAGCATAAAGACTTGCCCATAAGCATTCCCCACCCTAGAATAACTTAACCTACCCATTCCCCTATCTGAAATAACTGTACCTACCTCAAAAGAAGTGATAAGCAGCAATCAATTTGACTGTTGCTGGCTGCCGTCTCCCGCTTAAGGGCGAATTTCAAACGTTGTCCATCACAGAGACAAATGATCTGGCTCCAGCAGCGTCTAAAGGAGTACCTGTTTGCTCACTTCTAGCTCCAGTGGAGACTGACGGAAAAATGGCCGCTAACGACCTGTGGTCCTTGTTCCGGGTGCGCGTGTCACCATCGAGCCTTAAAGGGGTTGTCCCGCGAAGCAAGTGGGGTTATACACTTCTGTATGGCCATATTAATGCACTTTGTAATGTACATCGTGCATTAATTATGAGCCATACAGAAGTTATTCACTTACCTGTTCCATTGCTAGCGTCCTCGTCTCCATGGTGCCGTCTAATTTCAGCGTCTAATCGCCCGATTAGACGCGCTTGCGCAGTCCGGTCTTCTCACTGGTGAATGGGGCCGCTCGTGCCGGAGAGCTGGTCCTCGTAGCTCCGCCCCGTCACGTGTGCCGATTCCAGCCAATCAGGAGGCTGGAATCGGCAATGGACCGCACAGAGCCCACGGTGCACCATGGGAGAAGACCCGCGGTGCATCTTGGGTGAAGATCCCGGCGGCCATCTTGCTAAGGTAAGGAAGAAGTCACCGCAGCGCGGGGATTCGGGTAAGTACTAAACTTTTTTTTTTTTTTTTAACACATGCATTGGGTTTGTCTCGCGCCGAACGGGGGGCCTATTGAAAAAGAAAAAACCCGTTTCGGCGCGGAACAACCCCTTTAATGACATCATAAAGCGGCTTCAAGTGCAAGACTTGCAGGCTTATATACAATCTATCTATCTAATGTATCTTACTGCATAGATATATATCTAGCTATATAAATAGATAGTTGTATATCAATATAGATATTTCTACAAATATCTAGCTTTACGTATAAATCTAAACTTCTACAGTTATGGTTTTGTAAGGCTGAAAACAGACATCCAGAATTTGTATTATTATCAGCATTATTCTTATAATTCCATTGAGGTTATTCCAGGGGCAGGTAATACACTGCATGAGGCTTTGACCAATTTTTACCATTTTAGGTAAAAAGCTGCATTGACTGCACTTCTGCATTTTCTGCGATATGGTAGGACTGCAAGCAAAGCCTGAGACAAGATATGTCAAATACACTCTATACAGTATGCGAGTTCATTTTCCAAGATAGAAACATTGGTCACACTGAACATTGTTGAACGTTTTCGCTGCAATGCATCCTGGGACGCTTGGATCCAGGTTCTATCATTCATGCTGCGCCATTTCAACCAACCTGTGTGGCTCATATTCACTTTGGGTTGACGAGTGGCATGGTCATGGTGTAGGCCGAGCCTTTTTTGCCACTTCATCCGCCTCCGATCAAGCATAAAGACTTGCCCATAAGCATTCCCCACCCTAGAATAACTTAACCTACCCATTCCCCTATCTGAAATAACTGTACCTACCTCAAAAGAAGTGATAAGCAGCGATCAATTTGACTGTTGTGGGCTGCCGTCTCCCGCTTAAGGGCGAATTTCAAACGTTGTCCATCACAGAGACAAATGATCTGGCTCCAGCAGCGTCTAAAGGAGTACCTGTTTGCTCACTTCTAGCTCCAGTGGAGACTGACGGAAAAATGGCCGCTAACGACCTGTGGTCCTTGTTCCGGGTGCGCGTGTCACCATCGAGCCTTAAAGGGGTTGTCCCGCGAAGCAAGTGGGGTTATACACTTCTGTATGGCCATATTAATGCACTTTGTAATGTACATCGTGCATTAATTATGAGCCATACAGAAGTTATTCACTTACCTGTTCCATTGCTAGCGTCCTCGTCTCCATGGTGCCGTCTAATTTCAGCGTCTAATCGCCCGATTAGACGCGCTTGCGCAGTCCGGTCTTCTCACTGGTGAATGGGGCCGCTCGTGCCGGAGAGCTGGTCCTCGTAGCTCCGCCCCGTCACGTGTGCCGATTCCAGCCAATCAGGAGGCTGGAATCGGCAATGGACCGCACAGAGCCCACGGTGCACCATGGGAGAAGACCCGCGGTGCATCGTGGGTGAAGATCCCGGCGGCCATCTTGCTAAGGTAAGGAAGAAGTCACCGCAGCGCGGGGATTCGGGTAAGTACTAAACTTTTTTTTTTTTAACACATGCATTTGGTTTGTCTCGCGCCGAACGGGGGGCCTATTGAAAAAAAAAAAACCCGTTTCGGCGCGGAACAACCCCTTAAATGACATCATAAAGCGGCTTCAAGTGCAAGACTTGCAGGCTTATATACAATCTATCTATCTAATGTATCTTACTGCATAGATATATATCTAGCTATATAAATAGATAGTTGTATATCAATATAGATATTTCTACAAATATCTAGCTTTACGTATAAATCTAAACTTCTACAGTTATGGTTTTGTAAGGCTGAAAACAGACATCCAGAATTTGTATTATTATCAGCATTATTCTTATAATTCCATTGAGGTTATTCCAGGGGCAGGTAATACACTGCATGAGGCTTTGACCATTTTTTACCATTTTAGGTAAAAAGCTGCATTGACTGCACTTCTGCATTTTCTGCGATATGGTAGGACTGCAAGCAAAGCCTGAGACAAGATATGTCAAATACACTCTATACAGTATGCGAGTTCATTTTCCAAGATAGAAACATTGGTCACACTGAACATTGTTGAACGTTTTCGCTGCAATGCATCCTGGGACGCTTGGATCCAGGTTCTATCATTCATGCTGCGCCATTTCAACCAACCTGTGTGGCTCATATTCACTTTGGGTTGACGAGTGGCATGGTCATGGTGTAGGCCGAGCCTTTTTTGCCACTTCATCCGCTTCCGATCAAGCATAAAGACTTGCCCATAAGCATTCCCCACCCTAGAATAACTTAACCTACCCATTCCCCTATCTGAAATAACTGTACCTACCTCAAAAGAAGTGATAAGCAGCGATCAATTTGACTGTTGTGGGCTGCCGTCTCCCGCTTAAGGGCGAATTTCAAACGTTGTCCATCACAGAGACAAATGATCTGGCTCCAGCAGCGTCTAAAGGAGTACCTGTTTGCTCACTTCTAGCTCCAGTGGAGACTGACGGAAAAATGGCCGCTAACGACCTGTGGTCCTTGTTCCGGGTGCGCGTGTCACCATCGAGCCTTAAAGGGGTTGTCCCGCGAAAGCAAGTGGGGTTATACACTTCTGTATGGCCATATTAATGCACTTTGTAATGTACATCGTGCATTAATTATGAGCCATACAGAAGTTATTCACTTACCTGTTCCATTGCTAGCGTCCTCGTCTCCATGGTGCCGTCTAATTTCAGCGTCTAATCGCCCGATTAGACGCGCTTGCGCAGTCCGGTCTTCTCACTGGTGAATGGGGCCGCTCGTGCCGGAGAGCTGGTCCTCGTAGCTCCGCCCCGTCACGTGTGCCGATTCCAGCCAATCAGGAGGCTGGAATCGGCAATGGACCGCACAGAGCCCACGGTGCACCATGGGAGAAGACCCGCGGTGCATCTTGGGTGAAGATCCCGGCGGCCATCTTGCTAAGGTAAGGAAGAAGTCACCGCAGCGCGGGGATTCGGGTAAGTACTAAACTTTTTTTTTTTTTTTTAACACATGCATTGGGTTTGTCTCGCGCCGAACGGGGGGCCTATTGAAAAAGAAAAAACCCGTTTCGGCGCGGAACAACCCCTTTAATGACATCATAAAGCGGCTTCAAGTGCAAGACTTGCAGGCTTATATACAATCTATCTATCTAATGTATCTTACTGCATAGATATATATATCTAGCTATATAAATAGATAGTTGTATATCAATATAGATATTTCTACAAATATCTAGCTCTACGTATAAATCTAAACTTCTACAGTTATGGTTTTGTAAGGCTGAAAACAGACATCCAGAATTTGTATTATTATCAGCATTATTCTTATAATTCCATTGAGGTTATTCCAGGGGCAGGTAATACACTGCATGAGGCTTTGACCAATTTTTACCATTTTAGGTAAAAAGCTGCATTGACTGCACTTCTGCATTTTCTGCGATATGGTAGGACTGCAAGCAAAGCCTGAGACAAAATATGTCAAATACACTCTATACAGTATGCGAGTTCATTTTCCAAGATAGAAACATTGGTCACACTGAACATTGTTGAACGTTTTCGCTGTAATGCATCCTGGGACGCTTGGATCCAGGTTCTATCATTCATGCTGCGCCATTTCAACCAACCTGTGTGGCTCATATTCACTTTGGGTTGACGAGTGGCATGGTCATGGTGTAGGCCGAGCCTTTTTTGCCACTTCATCCGCCTCCGATCAAGCATAAAGACTTGCCCATAAGCATTCCCCACCCTAGAATAACTTAACCTACCCATTCCCCTATCTGAAATAACTGTACCTACCTCAAAAGAAGTGATAAGCAGCGATCAATTTGACTGTTGCTGGCTGCCGTCTCCCGCTTAAGGGCGAATTTCAAACGTTGTCCATCACAGAGACAAATGATCTGGCTCCAGCAGCGTCTAAAGGAGTACCTGTTTGCTCACTTCTAGCTCCAGTGGAGACTGACGGAAAAATGGCCGCTAACAACCTGTGGTCCTTGTTCCGGGTGCGCGTGTCACCATCGAGCCTTAATGACATCATAAAGCCGCTTCAAGTGCAAGACTTGCAGGCTTATATACAGTCTATCTATCTATCTATCTATGTAATGTATCTTACTGCATAGATATATATCTAGCTATATAAATAGATAGTTATTTATCAATATAGATATTTCTACAAATATCTAGCTTTACGTATAAATCTAAACTTCTACAGTTATGGTTTTGTAAGGCTGAAAACAGACATCCAGAATTTGTATTATTATCAGCATTATTCTTATAATTGCCATTGAGGTTATTCCAGGGGCAGGTAATAAACTGCATGAGGCTTTGACCATTTTTTACCATTTTAGGTAAAAAGCTGCATTGACTGCACTTCTGCATTTTCTGCGATATGGTAGGACTGCAAGCAAAGCCTGAGACAAGATATGTCAAATACACTCTATACAGTATGCGAGTTCATTTTCCAAGATAGAAACATTGGTCACACTGAACATTGTTGAACGTTTTCGCTGCAATGCATCCTGGGACGCTTGGATCCAGGTTCTATCATTCATGCTGCGCCATTTCAACCAACCTGTGTGGTTCATATTCACTTTGGGTTGACGAGTGGCATGGTCATGGTGTAGGCCGAGCCTTTTTTGCCACTTCATCCGCCTCCGATCAAGCATAAAGACTTGCCCATAAGCATTCCCCACCCTAGAATAACTTAACCTACCCATTCCCCTATCTGAAATAACTGTACCTACCTCAAAAGAAGTGATAAGCAGCAATCAATTTGACTGTTGCTGGCTGCCGTCTCCCGCTTAAGGGCGAATTTCAAACGTTGTCCATCACAGAGACAAATGATCTGGCTCCAGCAGCGTCTAAAGGAGTACCTGTTTGCTCACTTCTAGCTCCAGTGGAGACTGACGGAAAAATGGCCGCTAACGACCTGTGGTCCTTGTTCCGGGTGCGCGTGTCACCATCGAGCCTTAAAGGGGTTGTCCCGCGAAGCAAGTGGGGTTATACACTTCTGTATGGCCATATTAATGCACTTTGTAATGTACATCGTGCATTAATTATGAGCCATACAGAAGTTATTCACTTACCTGTTCCATTGCTAGCGTCCTCGTCTCCATGGTGCCGTCTAATTTCAGCGTCTAATCGCCCGATTAGACGCGCTTGCGCAGTCCGGTCTTCTCACTGGTGAATGGGGCCGCTCGTGCCGGAGAGCTGGTCCTCGTAGCTCCGCCCCGTCACGTGTGCCGATTCCAGCCAATCAGGAGGCTGGAATCGGCAATGGACCGCACAGAGCCCACGGTGCACCATGGGAGAAGACCCGCGGTGCATCGTGGGTGAAGATCCCGGCGGCCATCTTGCTAAGGTAAGGAAGAAGTCACCGCAGCGCGGGGATTCGGGTAAGTACTAAACTTTTTTTTTTTTAACACATGCATTGGGTTTGTCTCGCGCCGAACGGGGGGCCTATTGAAAAAAAAAAACCCGTTTCGGCGCGGAACAACCCCTTTAATGACATCATAAAGCGGCTTCAAGTGCAAGACTTGCAGGCTTATATACAATCTATCTAATGTATCTTACTGCATAGATATATATCTAGCTATATAAATAGATAGTTGTATATCAATATAGATATTTCTACAAATATCTAGCTTTACGTATAAATCTAAACTTCTACAGTTATGGTTTTGTAAGGCTGAAAACAGACATCCAGAATTTGTATTATTATCAGCATTATTCTTATAATTCCATTGAGGTTATTCCAGGGGCAGGTAATACACTGCATGAGGCTTTGACCATTTTTTACCATTTTAGGTAAAAAGCTGCATTGACTGCACTTCTGCATTTTCTGCGATATGGTAGGACTGCAAGCAAAGCCTGAGACAAGATATGTCAAATACACTCTATACAGTATGCGAGTTCATTTTCCAAGATAGAAACATTGGTCACACTGAACATTGTTGAACGTTTTCGCTGCAATGCATCCTGGGACGCTTGGATCCAGGTTCTATCATTCATGCTGCGCCATTTCAACCAACCTGTGTGGCTCATATTCACTTTGGGTTGACGAGTGGCATGGTCATGGTGTAGGCCGAGCCTTTTTTGCCACTTCATCCGCCTCCGATCAAGCATAAAGACTTGCCCATAAGCATTCCCCACCCTAGAATAACTTAACCTACCCATTCCCCTATCTGAAATAACTGTACCTACCTCAAAAGAAGTGATAAGCAGCGATCAATTTGACTGTTGTGGGCTGCCGTCTCCCGCTTAAGGGCGAATTTCAAACGTTGTCCATCACAGAGACAAATGATCTGGCTCCAGCAGCGTCTAAAGGAGTACCTGTTTGCTCACTTCTAGCTCCAGTGGAGACTGACGGAAAAATGGCCGCTAACAACCTGTGGTCCTTGTTCCGGGTGCGCGTGTCACCATCGAGCCTTAATTACATCATAAAGCCGCTTCAAGTGCAAGACTTGCAGGCTTATATACAGTCTATCTATCTATCTATGTAATGTATCTTACTGCATAGATATATATCTAGCTATATAAATAGATAGTTATATATCAATATAGATATTTCTACAAATATCTAGCTTTACGTATAAATCTAAACTTCTACAGTTATGGTTTTGTAAGGCTGAAAACAGACATCCAGAATTTGTATTATTATCAGCATTATTCTTATAATTGCCATTGAGGTTATTCCAGGGGCAGGTAATAAACTGCATGAGGCTTTGACCAATTTTTACCATTTTAGGTAAAAAGCTGCATTGACTGCACTTCTGCATT
Organism: Eleutherodactylus coqui; assembly: GCF_035609145.1. Taxonomy (NCBI): domain Eukaryota; kingdom Metazoa; phylum Chordata; class Amphibia; order Anura; family Eleutherodactylidae; genus Eleutherodactylus; species Eleutherodactylus coqui. The sequence continues at coordinate 1,034,908 of NW_027102361.1, forward strand.
TTCTGCGATATGGTAGGACTGCAAGCAAAGCCTGAGACAAGATATGTCAAATACACTCCATACAGTATGCGAGTTCATTTTCCAAGATAGAAACATTGGTCACACTGAACATTGTTGAACGTTTTCGCTGCAATGCATCCTGGGACACTTGGATCCAGGTTCTATCATTCATGCTGCGCCATTTCAACCAACCTGTGTGGCTCATATTCAACTTTGGGTTTACAAGTGGCATGGTCATGGTGTAGGCCGAGCCTTTTTTGCCACTGCATCCGCCTCCGATCAAGCATGAAGACTTGCCCATAAGCATTCCCCACCCTAGAATAACTTAACCTACCCATTCCCCTATCTGAAATAACTGTACCTACCTCGAAAGAAGTGATAAGCAGCGATCAATTTGACTGTTGTGGGCTGCCGTCTCCCGCTTAAGGGCGAATTTCAAACGTTGTCCATCACAGAGACAAATGATCTGGCTCCAGCAGCGTCTAAAGGAGTACCTGTTTGCTCACTTCTAGCTCCAGTGGAGACTGACGGAAAAATGGCCGCTAACGACCTGTGGTCCTTGTTCCGGGTGCGCATGTCACCATCGAGCCTTAAAGGGGTTGTCCCGCGAAAGCAAGTGGGGTTATACACTTCTGTATGGCCATATTAATGCACTTTGTAATGTACATCGTGCATTAATTATGAGCCATACAGAAGTTATTCACTTACCTGTTCCATTGCTAGCGTCCTCGTCTCCATGGTGCCGTCTAATTTCAGCGTCTAATCGCCCGATTAGACGCGCTTGCGCAGTCCGGTCTTCTCATTGGTGAATGGGGCCGCTTGTGCCGGAGAGCTGGTCCTCGTAGCTCCGCCCCGTCACGTGTGCCGATTCCAGCCAATCAGGAGGCTGGAATCGGCAATGGACCGCACAGAGCCCACGGTGCACCATGGGAGAAGACCCGCGGTGCATCTTGGGTGAAGATCCCGGCGGCCATCTTGCTAAGGTAAGGAAGAAGTCACCGCAGCGCGGGGATTCGGGTAAGTACTAAACTTTTTTTTTTTTTTTTAACACATGCATTGGGTTTGTCTCGCGCCGAACGGGGGGCCTATTGAAAAAAAAAAAACCCGTTTCGGCGCGGAACAACCCCTTTAATGACATCATAAAGCGGCTTCAAGTGCAAGACTTGCAGGCTTATATACAATCTATCTATCTAATGTATCTTACTGCATAGATATATATCTAGCTATATAAATAGATAGTTGTATATCAATATAGATATTTCTACAAATATCTAGCTCTATGTATAAATCTAAACTTCTACAGTTATGGTTTTGTAAGGCTGAAAACAGACATCCAGAATTTGTATTATTATCAGCATTATTCTTATAATTCCATTGAGGTTATTCCAGGGGCAGGTAATACACTGCATGAGGCTTTGACCAATTTTTACCATTTTAGGTAAAAAGCTGCATTGACTGCACTTCTGCATTTTCTGCGATATGGTAGGACTGCAAGCAAAGCCTGAGACAAAATATGTCAAATACACTCTATACAGTATGCAAGTTCATTTTCCAAGATAGAAACATTGGTCACACTGAACATTGTTGAACGTTTTCGCTGCAATGCATCCTGGGACGCTTGGATCCAGGTTCTATCATTCATGCTGCGCCATTTCAACCAACCTGTGTGGCTCATATTCACTTTGGGTTGACGAGTGGCATGGTCATGGTGTAGGCCGAGCCTTTTTTGCCACTTCATCCGCCTCCGATCAAGCATAAAGACTTGCCCATAAGCATTCCCCACCCTAGAATAACTTAACCTACCCATTCCCCTATCTGAAATAACTGTACCTACCTCAAAAGAAGTGATAAGCAGCGATCAATTTGACTGTTGCTGGCTGCCGTCTCCCCCTTAAGGGCGAATTTCAAACGTTGTCCATCACAGAGACAAATGATCTGGCTCCAGCAGCGTCTAAAGGAGTACCTGTTTGCTCACTTCTAGCTCCAGTGGAGACTGACGGAAAAATGGCCGCTAACAACCTGTGGTCCTTGTTCCGGGTGCGCGTGTCACCATCGAGCCTTAATGACATCATAAAGCCGCTTCAAGTGCAAGACTTGCAGGCTTATATACAGTCTATCTATCTATCTATCTATCTATGTAATGTATCTTACTGCATAGATATATATCTAGCTATATAAATAGATAGTTATATATCAATATAGATATTTCTACAAATATCTAGCTTTACGTATAAATCTAAACTTCTACAGTTATGGTTTTGTAAGGCTGAAAACAGACATCCAGAATTTGTATTATTATCAGCATTATTCTTATAATTGCCATTGAGGTTATTCCAGGGGCAGGTAATAAACTGCATGAGGCTTTGACCATTTTTTACCATTTTAGGTAAAAAGCTGCATTGACTGCACTTCTGCATTTTCTGTGATATGGTAGGACTGCAAGCAAAGCCTGAGACAAGATATGTCAAATACACTCCATACAGTATGCGAGTTCATTTTCCAAGATAGAAACATTGGTCACACTGAACATTGTTGAACGTTTTCGCTGCAATGCATCCTGGGACACTTGGATCCAGGATCTATCATTCATGCTGCGCCATTTCAACCAACCTGTGTGGCTCATATTCAACTTTGGGTTTACAAGTGGCATTGTCATGGTGTAGGCCGAGCCTTTTTTGCCACTGCATCCGCCTCCGATCAAGCATGAAGACTTGCCCATAAGCATTCCCCACCCTAGAATAACTTAACCTACCCATTCCCCTATCTGAAATAACTGTACCAACCTCGAAAGAAGTGATAAGCAGCGATCAATTTGACTGTTGTGGGCTGCCGTCTCCCGCTTAAGGGCGAATTTCAAACGTTGTCCATCACAGAGACAAATGATCTGGCTCCAGCAGCGTCTAAAGGAGTACCTGTTTGCTCACTTCTAGCTCCAGTGGAGACTGACGGAAAAATGGCCGCTAAGACCTGTGGTCCTTGTTCCGGGTGCGCGTGTCACCATCGAGCCTTAAAGGGATTGTCCCGCGAAAGCAAGTGGGGTTAATCACTTCTGTATGGCCATATTAATGCACTTTGTAATGTACATCGTGCATTAATTATGAGCCATACAGAAGTTATTCACTTACCTGTTCCATTGCTAGCGTCCTCGTCTCCATGGTGCCGTCTAATTTCAGCGTCTAATCGCCCGATTAGACGCGCTTGCGCAGTCCGGTCTTCTCACTGGTGAATGGGGCCGCTCGTGCCGGAGAGCTGGTCCTCGTAGCTCCGCCCCATCACGTGTGCCGATTCCAGCCAATCAGGAGGCTGGAATCGGCAATGGACCGCACAGAGCCCACGGTGCACCATGGGAGAAGACCCGCGGTGCATCTTGGGTGAAGATCCCGGCGGCCATCTTGCTAAGGTAAGGAAGAAGTCACCGCAGCGCGGGGATTCGGGTAAGTACTAAACTTTTTTTTTTTTTTTAACACATGCATTGGGTTTGTCTCGCGCCGAACGGGGGGCCTATTGAAAAAAAAAAAAACCGTTTCGGCGCGGAACAACCCCTTTAATGACATCATAAAGCCGCTTCAAGTGCAAGACTTGCAGGCTTATATACAATCTATCTATCTAATGTATCTTACTGCATAGATATATATCTAGCTATATAAATAGATAGTTATATATCAATATAGATATTTCTACAAATATCTAGCTTTACGTATAAATCTAAACTTCTACAGTGATGGTTTTGTAAGGCTGAAAACAGACATCCAGAATTTGTATTATTATCAGCATTATTCTTATAATTCCATTGAGGTTATTCCAGGGGCAGGTAATACACTGCATGAGGCTTTGACCATTTTTTACCATTTTAGGTAAAAAGCTGCATTGACTGCACTTCTGCATTTTCTGCGATATGGTAGGACTGCAAGCAAAGCCTGAGACAAGATATGTCAAATACACTCTATACAGTATGCAAGTTCATTTTCCAAGATAGAAACATTGGTCACACTGAACATTGCTGAACGTTTTCGCTGCAATGCATCCTGGGACGCTTGGATCCAGGTTCTATCATTCATGCTGCGCCATTTCAACCAACCTGTGTGGTTCATATTCACTTTGGGTTGACGAGTGGCATGGTCATGGTGTAGGCCGAGCCTTTTTTGCCACTTCACCCGCCTCCGATCAAGCATAAAGACTTGCCCATAAGCATTCCCCACCCTAGAATAACTTAACCTACCCATTCCCCTATCTGAAATAACTGTACCTACCTCAAAAGAAGTGATAAGCAGCGATCAATTTGACTGTTGCTGGCTGCCGTCTCCCGCTTAAGGGCGAATTTCAAACGTTGTCCATCACAGAGACAAATGATCTGGCTCCAGCAGCGTCTAAAGGAGTACCTGTTTGCTCACTTCTAGCTCCAGTGGAGACTGACGGAAAAATGGCCGCTAACAACCTGTGGTCCTTGTTCCGGGTGTGCGTGTCACCATCGAGCCTTAATGACATCATAAAGCCGCTTCAAGTGCAAGACTTGCAGGCTTATATACAGTCTATCTATCTATCTATCTATGTAATGTATCTTACTGCATAGATATATATCTAGCTATATAAATAGATAGTTATATATCAATATAGATATTTCTACAAATATCTAGCTTTACGTATAAATCTAAACTTCTACAGTTATGGTTTTGTAAGGCTGAAAACAGACATCCAGAATTTGTATTATTATCAGCATTATTCTTATAATTGCCATTGAGGTTATTCCAGGGGCAGGTAATAAACTGCATGAGGCTTTGACCATTTTTTACCATTTTAGGTAAAAAGCTGCATTGACTGCACTTCTACATTTTCTGCGATATGGTAGGACTGCAAGCAAAGCCTGAGACAAGATATGTCAAATACACTCTATACAGTATGCGAGTTCATTTTCCAAGATAGAAACATTGGTCACACTGAACATTGTTGAACGTTTTCGCTGCAATGCATCCTGGGACGCTTGGATCCAGGTTCTATCATTCATGCTGCGCCATTTCAACCAACCTGTGTGGTTCATATTCACTTTGGGTTGACGAGTGGCATGGTCATGGTGTAGGCCGAGCCTTTTTTGCCACTTCATCCGCCTCCGATCAAGCATAAAGACTTGCCCATAAGCATTCCCCACCCTAGAATAACTTAACCTACCCATTCCCCTATCTGAAATAACTGTACCTACCTCAAAAGAAGTGATAAGCAGCGATCAATTTGACTGTTGTGGGCTGCCGTCTCCCGCTTAAGGGCGAATTTCAAACGTTGTCCATCACAGAGACAAATGATCTGACTCCAGCAGCGTCTAAAGGAGTACCTGTTTGCTCACTTCTAGCTCCAGTGGAGACTGACGGAAAAATGGCCGCTAACGACCTGTGGTCCTTGTTCCGGGTGCGCGTGTCACCATCGAGCCTTAAAGGGGTTGTCCCGCGAAAGCAAGTGGGGTTATACACTTCTGTATGGCCATATTAATGCACTTTGTAATGTACATCGTGCATTAATTATGAGCCATACAGAAGTTATTCACTTACCTGTTCCATTGCTAGCGTCCTCGTCTCCATGGTGCCGTCTAATTTCAGCGTCTAATCGCCCAATTAGACGCGCTTGCGCAGTCCGGTCTTCTCACTGGTGAATGGGGCCGCTCGTGCCGGAGAGCTGGTCCTCGTAGCTCCGCCCCGTCACGTGTGCCGATTCCAGCCAATCAGGAGGCTGGAATTGGCAATGGACCGCACAGAGCCCACGGTGCACCATGGGAGAAGACCCGCGGTGCATCGTGGGTGAAGATCCCGGCGGCCATCTTGCTAAGGTAAGGAAGAAGTCACCGCAGCGCGGGGATTCGGGTAAGTACTAAACTTTTTTTTTTTTAACACATGCATTGGGTTTGTCTCGCGCCGAACGGGGGGCCTATTGAAAAAAAAAAAACCCGTTTCAGCGCGGAACAACCCCTTTAATGACATCATAAAGCCGCTTCAAGTGCAAGACTTGCGGGCTTATATACAATCTATCTATCTAATGTATCTTACTGCATAGATATATATCTAGCTATATAAATAGATAGTTGTATATCAATATAGATATTTCTACAAATATCTAGCTTTACGTATAAATCTAAACTTCTACAGTGATGGTTTTGTAAGGCTGAAAACAGACATCCAGAATTTGTATTATTATCAGCATTATTCTTATAATTCCATTGAGGTTATTCCAGGGGCAGGTAATACACTGCATGAGGCTTTGACCATTTTTTACCATTTTAGGTAAAAAGCTGCATTGACTGCACTTCTGCATTTTCTGCGATATGGTAGGACTGCAAGCAAAGCCTGAGACAAGATATGTCAAATACACTCCATACAGTATGCAAGTTCATTTTCCAAGATAGAAACATTGGTCACACTGAACATTGCTGAACGTTTTCGCTGCAATGCATCCTGGGACGCTTGGATCCAGGTTCTATCATTCATGCTGCGCCATTTCAACCAACCTGTGTGGTTCATATTCACTTTGGGTTGACGAGTGGCATGGTCATGGTGTAGGCCGAGCCTTTTTTGCCACTTCACCCGCCTCCGATCAAGCATAAAGACTTGCCCATAAGCATTCCCCACCCTAGAATAACTTAACCTACCCATTCCCCTATCTGAAATAACTGTACCTACCTCAAAAGAAGTGATAAGCAGCGATCAATTTGACTGTTGCTGGCTGCCGTCTCCCGCTTAAGGGCGAATTTCAAACGTTGTCCATCACAGAGACAAATGATCTGGCTCCAGCAGCGTCTAAAGGAGTACCTGTTTGCTCACTTCTAGCTCCAGTGGAGACTGACGGAAAAATGGCCGCTAACAACCTGTGGTCCTTGTTCCGGGTGCGCGTGTCACCATCGAGCCTTAATGACATCATAAAGCCGCTTCAAGTGCAAGACTTGCAGGCTTATATACAGTCTATCTATCTATCTATGTAATGTATCTTACTGCATAGATATATATCTAGCTATATAAATAGATAGTTATATATCAATATAGATATTTCTACAAATATCTAGCTTTACGTATAAATCTAAACTTCTACAGTTATGGTTTTGTAAGGCTGAAAACAGACATCCAGAATTTGTATTATTATCAGCATTATTCTTATAATTGCCATTGAGGTTATTCCAGGGGCAGGTAATAAACTGCATGAGGCTTTGACCATTTTTTACCATTTTAGGTAAAAAGCTGCATTGACTGCACTTCTACATTTTCTGCGATATGGTAGGACTGCAAGCAAAGCCTGAGACAAGATATGTCAAATACACTCTATACAGTATGCGAGTTCATTTTCCAAGATAGAAACATTGGTCACACTGAACATTGTTGAACGTTTTCGCTGCAATGCATCCTGGGACGCTTGGATCCAGGTTCTATCATTCATGCTGCGCCATTTCAACCAACCTGTGTGGTTCATATTCACTTTGGGTTGACGAGTGGCATGGTCATGGTGTAGGCCGAGCCTTTTTTGCCACTTCATCCGCCTCCGATCAAGCATAAAGACTTGCCCATAAGCATTCCCCACCCTAGAATAACTTAACCTACCCATTCCCCTATCTGAAATAACTGTACCTACCTCAAAAGAAGTGATAAGCAGCGATCAATTTGACTGTTGTGGGCTGCCGTCTCCCGCTTAAGGGCGAATTTCAAACGTTGTCCATCACAGAGACAAATGATCTGACTCCAGCAGCGTCTAAAGGAGTACCTGTTTGCTCACTTCTAGCTCCAGTGGAGACTGACGGAAAAATGGCCGCTAACGACCTGTGGTCCTTGTTCCGGGTGCGCGTGTCACCATCGAGCCTTAAAGGGGTTGTCCCGCGAAAGCAAGTGGGGTTATACACTTCTGTATGGCCATATTAATGCACTTTGTAATGTACATCGTGCATTAATTATGAGCCATACAGAAGTTATTCACTTACCTGTTCCATTGCTAGCGTCCTCGTCTCCATGGTGCCGTCTAATTTCAGCGTCTAATCGCCCAATTAGACGCGCTTGCGCAGTCCGGTCTTCTCACTGGTGAATGGGGCCGCTCGTGCCGGAGAGCTGGTCCTCGTAGCTCCGCCCCGTCACGTGTGCCGATTCCAGCCAATCAGGAGGCTGGAATTGGCAATGGACCGCACAGAGCCCACGGTGCACCATGGGAGAAGACCCGCGGTGCATCGTGGGTGAAGATCCCGGCGGCCATCTTGCTAAGGTAAGGAAGAAGTCACCGCAGCGCGGGGATTCGGGTAAGTACTAAACTTTTTTTTTTTTAACACATGCATTGGGTTTGTCTCGCGCCGAACGGGGGGCCTATTGAAAAAAAAAAAACCCGTTTCGGCGCGGAACAACCCCTTTAATGACATCATAAAGCCGCTTCAAGTGCAAGACTTGCAGGCTTATATACAATCTATCTATCTAATGTATCTTACTGCATAGATATATATCTAGCTATATAAATAGATAGTTGTATATCAATATAGATATTTCTACAAATATCTAGCTTTACGTATAAATCTAAACTTCTACAGTTATGGTTTTGTAAGGCTGAAAACAGACATCCAGAATTTGTATTATTATCAGCATTATTCTTATAATTGCCATTGAGGTTATTCCAGGGGCAGGTAATAAACTGCATGAGGCTTTGACCATTTTTTACCATTTTAGGTAAACAGCTGCATTGACTGCACTTCTGCATTTTCTGCGATATGGTAGGACTGCAAGCAAAGCCTGAGACAAGATATGTCAAATACACTCTATACAGTATGCGAGTTCATTTTCCAAGATAGAAACATTGGTCACACTGAACATTGTTGAACGTTTTCGCTGCAATGCATCCTGGGACGCTTGGATCCAGGTTCTATCATTCATGCTGCGCCATTTCAACCAACCTGTGTGGTTCATATTCACTTTGGGTTGACGAGTGGCATGGTCATGGTGTAGGCCGAGCCTTTTTTGCCACTTCATCCGCCTCCGATCAAGCATAAAGACTTGCCCATAAGCATTCCCCACCCTAGAATAACTTAACCTACCCATTCCCCTATCTGAAATAACTGTACCTACCTCAAAAGAAGTGATAAGCAGCGATCAATTTGACTGTTGTGGGCTGCCGTCTCCCGCTTAAGGGCGAATTTCAAACGTTGTCCATCACAGAGACAAATGATCTGGCTCCAGCAGCGTCTAAAGGAGTACCTGTTTGCTCACTTCTAGCTCCAGTGGAGACTGACGGAAAAATGGCCGCTAACAACCTGTGGTCCTTGTTCCGGGTGTGCGTGTCACCATCGAGCCTTAATTACATCATAAAGCCGCTTCAAGTGCAAGACTTGCAGGCTTATATACAGTCTATCTATCTATCTATGTAATGTATCTTACTGCATAGATATATATCTAGCTATATAAATAGATAGTTATATATCAATATAGATATTTCTACAAATATCTAGCTTTACGTATAAATCTAAACTTCTACAGTTATGGTTTTGTAAGGCTGAAAACAGACATCCAGAATTTGTATTATTATCAGCATTATTCTTATAATTGCCATTGAGGTTATTCCAGGGGCAGGTAATAAACTGCATGAGGCTTTGACCAATTTTTACCATTTTAGTTAAAAAGCTGCATTGACTGCACTTCTGCATTTTCTGCGATATGGTAGGACTGCAAGCAAAGCCTGAGACAAGATATGTCAAATACACTCCATACAGTATGCGAGTTCATTTTCCAAGATAGAAACATTGGTCACACTGAACATTGTTGAACGTTTTCGCTGCAATGCATCCTGGGACACTTGGATCCAGGTTCTATCATTCATGCTGCGCCATTTCAACCAACCTGTGTGGCTCATATTCAACTTTGGGTTTACAAGTGGCATGGTCATGGTGTAGGCCGAGCCTTTTTTGCCACTGCATCCGCCTCCGATCAAGCATGAAGACTTGCCCATAAGCATTCCCCACCCTAGAATAACTTAACCTACCCATTCCCCTATCTGAAATAACTGTACCTACCTCGAAAGAAGTGATATGCAGCGATCAATTTGACTGTTGTGGGCTGCCGTCTCCCGCTTAAGGGCGAATTTCAAACGTTGTCCATCACAGAGACAAATGATCTGGCTCCAGCAGCGTCTAAAGGAGTACCTGTTTGCTCACTTCTAGCTCCAGTGGAGACTGACGGAAAAATGGCCGCTAACGACCTGTGGTCCTTGTTCCGGGTGCGCGTGTCACCATCGAGCCTTAAAGGGGTTGTCCCGCGAAAGCAAGTGGGGTTATACACTTCTGTATGGCCATATTAATGCACTTTGTAATGTACATCGTGCATTAATTATGAGCCATACAGAAGTTATTCACTTACCTGTTCCATTGCTAGCGTCCTCGTCTCCATGGTGCCGTCTAATTTCAGCGTCTAATCGCCCGATTAGACGCGCTTGCGCAGTCCGGTCTTCTCACTGGTGAATGGGGCCGCTCGTGCCGGAGAGCTGGTCCTCGTAGCTCCGCCCCGTCACGTGTGCCGATTCCAGCCAATCAGGAGGCTGGAATCGGCAATGGACCGCACAGAGCCCACGGTGCACCATGGGAGAAGACCCGCGGTGCATCTTGGGTGAAGATCCCGGCGGCCATCTTGCTAAGGTAAGGAAGAAGTCACCGCAGCGCGGGGATTCGGGTAAGTACTAAACTTTTTTTTTTTTTTTTAACACATGCATTGGGTTTGTCTCGCGCCGAACGGGGGGCCTATTGAAAAAGAAAAAACCCGTTTCGGCGCGGAACAACCCCTTTAATGACATCATAAAGCGGCTTCAAGTGCAAGACTTGCAGGCTTATATACAATCTATCTATCTAATGTATCTTACTGCATAGATATATATCTAGCTATATAAATAGATAGTTGTATATCAATATAGATATTTCTACAAATATCTAGCTCTACGTATAAATCTAAACTTCTACAGTTATGGTTTTGTAAGGCTGAAAACAGACATCCAGAATTTGTATTATTATCAGCATTATTCTTATAATTCCATTGAGGTTATTCCAGGGGCAGGTAATACACTGCATGAGGCTTTGACCAATTTTTACCATTTTAGGTAAAAAGCTGCATTGACTGCACTTCTGCATTTTCTGCGATATGGTAGGACTGCAAGCAAAGCCTGAGACAAAATATGTCAAATACACTCTATACAGTATGCGAGTTCATTTTCCAAGATAGAAACATTGGTCACACTGAACATTGTTGAACGTTTTCGCTGTAATGCATCCTGGGACGCTTGGATCCAGGTTCTATCATTCATGCTGCGCCATTTCAACCAACCTGTGTGGCTCATATTCACTTTGGGTTGACGAGTGGCATGGTCATGGTGTAGGCCGAGCCTTTTTTGCCACTTCATCCGCCTCCGATCAAGCATAAAGACTTGCCCATAAGCATTCCCCACCCTAGAATAACTTAACCTACCCATTCCCCTATCTGAAATAACTGTACCTACCTCAAAAGAAGTGATAAGCAGCGATCAATTTGACTGTTGCTGGCTGCCGTCTCCCGCTTAAGGGCGAATTTCAAACGTTGTCCATCACAGAGACAAATGATCTGGCTCCAGCAGCGTCTAAAGGAGTACCTGTTTGCTCACTTCTAGCTCCAGTGGAGACTGACGGAAAAATGGCCGCTAACAACCTGTGGTCCTTGTTCCGGGTGCGCGTGTCACCATCGAGCCTTAATGACATCATAAAGCCGCTTCAAGTGCAAGACTTGCAGGCTTATATACAGTCTATCTATCTATCTATCTATGTAATGTATCTTACTGCATAGATATATATCTAGCTATATAAATAGATAGTTATTTATCAATATAGATATTTCTACAAATATCTAGCTTTACGTATAAATCTAAACTTCTACAGTTATGGTTTTGTAAGGCTGAAAACAGACATCCAGAATTTGTATTATTATCAGCATTATTCTTATAATTGCCATTGAGGTTATTCCAGGGGCAGGTAATAAACTGCATGAGGCTTTGACCATTTTTTACCATTTTAGGTAAAAAGCTGCATTGACTGCACTTCTGCATTTTCTGCGATATGGTAGGACTGCAAGCAAAGCCTGAGACAAGATATGTCAAATACACTCTATACAGTATGCGAGTTCATTTTCCAAGATAGAAACATTGGTCACACTGAACATTGTTGAACGTTTTCGCTGCAATGCATCCTGGGACGCTTGGATCCAGGTTCTATCATTCATGCTGCGCCATTTCAACCAACCTGTGTGGTTCATATTCACTTTGGGTTGACGAGTGGCATGGTCATGGTGTAGGCCGAGCCTTTTTTGCCACTTCATCCGCCTCCGATCAAGCATAAAGACTTGCCCATAAGCATTCCCCACCCTAGAATAACTTAACCTACCCATTCCCCTATCTGAAATAACTGTACCTACCTCAAAAGAAGTGATAAGCAGCAATCAATTTGACTGTTGCTGGCTGCCGTCTCCCGCTTAAGGGCGAATTTCAAACGTTGTCCATCACAGAGACAAATGATCTGGCTCCAGCAGCGTCTAAAGGAGTACCTGTTTGCTCACTTCTAGCTCCAGTGGAGACTGACGGAAAAATGGCCGCTAACGACCTGTGGTCCTTGTTCCGGGTGCGCGTGTCACCATCGAGCCTTAAAGGGGTTGTCCCGCGAAAGCAAGTGGGGTTATACACTTCTGTATGGCCATATTAATGCACTTTGTAATGTACATCGTGCATTAATTATGAGCCATACAGAAGTTATTCACTTACCTGTTCCATTGCTAGCGTCCTCGTCTCCATGGTGCCGTCTAATTTCAGCGTCTAATCGCCCGATTAGACGCGCTTGCGCAGTCCGGTCTTCTCACTGGTGAATGGGGCCGCTCGTGCCGGAGAGCTGGTCCTCGTAGCTCCGCCCCGTCACGTGTGCCGATTCCAGCCAATCAGGAGGCTGGAATCGGCAATGGACCGCACAGAGCCCACGGTGCACCATGGGAGAAGACCCGCGGTGCATCTTGGGTGAAGATCCCGGCGGCCATCTTGCTAAGGTAAGGAAGAAGTCACCGCAGCGCGGGGATTCGGGTAAGTACTAAACTTTTTTTTTTTTTTTTAACACATGCATTGGGTTTGTCTCGCGCCGAACGGGGGGCCTATTGAAAAAGAAAAAACCCGTTTCGGCGCGGAACAACCCCTTTAATGACATCATAAAGCGGCTTCAAGTGCAAGACTTGCAGGCTTATATACAATCTATCTATCTAATGTATCTTACTGCATAGATATATATCTAGCTATATAAATAGATAGTTGTATATCAATATAGATATTTCTACAAATATCTAGCTCTACGTATAAATCTAAACTTCTACAGTTATGGTTTTGTAAGGCTGAAAACAGACATCCAGAATTTGTATTATTATCAGCATTATTCTTATAATTCCATTGAGGTTATTCCAGGGGCAGGTAATACACTGCATGAGGCTTTGACCAATTTTTACCATTTTAGGTAAAAAGCTGCATTGACTGCACTTCTGCATTTTCTGCGATATGGTAGGACTGCAAGCAAAGCCTGAGACAAAATATGTCAAATACACTCTATACAGTATGCGAGTTCATTTTCCAAGATAGAAACATTGGTCACACTGAACATTGTTGAACGTTTTCGCTGTAATGCATCCTGGGACGCTTGGATCCAGGTTCTATCATTCATGCTGCGCCATTTCAACCAACCTGTGTGGCTCATATTCACTTTGGGTTGACGAGTGGCATGGTCATGGTGTAGGCCGAGCCTTTTTTGCCACTTCATCCGCCTCCGATCAAGCATAAAGACTTGCCCATAAGCATTCCCCACCCTAGAATAACTTAACCTACCCATTCCCCTATCTGAAATAACTGTACCTACCTCAAAAGAAGTGATAAGCAGCGATCAATTTGACTGTTGCTGGCTGCCGTCTCCCGCTTAAGGGCGAATTTCAAACGTTGTCCATCACAGAGACAAATGATCTGGCTCCAGCAGCGTCTAAAGGAGTACCTGTTTGCTCACTTCTAGCTCCAGTGGAGACTGACGGAAAAATGGCCGCTAACAACCTGTGGTCCTTGTTCCGGGTGCGCGTGTCACCATCGAGCCTTAATGACATCATAAAGCCGCTTCAAGTGCAAGACTTGCAGGCTTATATACAGTCTATCTATCTATCTATCTATGTAATGTATCTTACTGCATAGATATATATCTAGCTATATAAATAGATAGTTATTTATCAATATAGATATTTCTACAAATATCTAGCTTTACGTATAAATCTAAACTTCTACAGTTATGGTTTTGTAAGGCTGAAAACAGACATCCAGAATTTGTATTATTATCAGCATTATTCTTATAATTGCCATTGAGGTTATTCCAGGGGCAGGTAATAAACTGCATGAGGCTTTGACCATTTTTTACCATTTTAGGTAAAAAGCTGCATTGACTGCACTTCTGCATTTTCTGCGATATGGTAGGACTGCAAGCAAAGCCTGAGACAAGATATGTCAAATACACTCTATACAGTATGCGAGTTCATTTTCCAAGATAGAAACATTGGTCACACTGAACATTGTTGAACGTTTTCGCTGCAATGCATCCTGGGACGCTTGGATCCAGGTTCTATCATTCATGCTGCGCCATTTCAACCAACCTGTGTGGTTCATATTCACTTTGGGTTGACGAGTGGCATGGTCATGGTGTAGGCCGAGCCTTTTTTGCCACTTCATCCGCCTCCGATCAAGCATAAAGACTTGCCCATAAGCATTCCCCACCCTAGAATAACTTAACCTACCCATTCCCCTATCTGAAATAACTGTACCTACCTCAAAAGAAGTGATAAGCAGCAATCAATTTGACTGTTGCTGGCTGCCGTCTCCCGCTTAAGGGCGAATTTCAAACGTTGTCCATCACAGAGACAAATGATCTGGCTCCAGCAGCGTCTAAAGGAGTACCTGTTTGCTCACTTCTAGCTCCAGTGGAGACTGACGGAAAAATGGCCGCTAACGACCTGTGGTCCTTGTTCCGGGTGCGCGTGTCACCATCGAGCCTTAAAGGGGTTGTCCCGCGAAGCAAGTGGGGTTATACACTTCTGTATGGCCATATTAATGCACTTTGTAATGTACATCGTGCATTAATTATGAGCCATACAGAAGTTATTCACTTACCTGTTCCATTGCTAGCGTCCTCGTCTCCATGGTGCCGTCTAATTTCAGCGTCTAATCGCCCGATTAGACGCGCTTGCGCAGTCCGGTCTTCTCACTGGTGAATGGGGCCGCTCGTGCCGGAGAGCTGGTCCTCGTAGCTCCGCCCCGTCACGTGTGCCGATTCCAGCCAATCAGGAGGCTGGAATCGGCAATGGACCGCACAGAGCCCACGGTGCACCATGGGAGAAGACCCGCGGTGCATCGTGGGTGAAGATCCCGGCGGCCATCTTGCTAAGGTAAGGAAGAAGTCACCGCAGCGCGGGGATTCGGGTAAGTACTAAACTTTTTTTTTTTTAACACATGCATTGGGTTTGTCTCGCGCCGAACGGGGGGCCTATTGAAAAAAAAAAACCCGTTTCGGCGCGGAACAACCCCTTTAATGACATCATAAAGCGGCTTCAAGTGCAAGACTTGCAGGCTTATATACAATCTATCTATCTAATGTATCTTACTGCATAGATATATATCTAGCTATATAAATAGATAGTTGTATATCAATATAGATATTTCTACAAATATCTAGCTTTACGTATAAATCTAAACTTCTACAGTTATGGTTTTGTAAGGCTGAAAACAGACATCCAGAATTTGTATTATTATCAGCATTATTCTTATAATTCCATTGAGGTTATTCCAGGGGCAGGTAATACACTGCATGAGGCTTTGACCATTTTTTACCATTTTAGGTAAAAAGCTGCATTGACTGCACTTCTGCATTTTCTGCGATATGGTAGGACTGCAAGCAAAGCCTGAGACAAGATATGTCAAATACACTCTATACAGTATGCGAGTTCATTTTCCAAGATAGAAACATTGGTCACACTGAACATTGTTGAACGTTTTCGCTGCAATGCATCCTGGGACGCTTGGATCCAGGTTCTATCATTCATGCTGCGCCATTTCAACCAACCTGTGTGGCTCATATTCACTTTGGGTTGACGAGTGGCATGGTCATGGTGTAGGCCGAGCCTTTTTTGCCACTTCATCCGCCTCCGATCAAGCATAAAGACTTGCCCATAAGCATTCCCCACCCTAGAATAACTTAACCTACCCATTCCCCTATCTGAAATAACTGTACCTACCTCAAAAGAAGTGATAAGCAGCGATCAATTTGACTGTTGTGGGCTGCCGTCTCCCGCTTAAGGGCGAATTTCAAACGTTGTCCATCACAGAGACAAATGATCTGGCTCCAGCAGCGTCTAAAGGAGTACCTGTTTGCTCACTTCTAGCTCCAGTGGAGACTGACGGAAAAATGGCCGCTAACGACCTGTGGTCCTTGTTCCGGGTGCGCGTGTCACCATCGAGCCTTAAAGGGGTTGTCCCGCGAAGCAAGTGGGGTTATACACTTCTGTATGGCCATATTAATGCACTTTGTAATGTACATCGTGCATTAATTATGAGCCATACAGAAGTTATTCACTTACCTGTTCCATTGCTAGCGTCCTCGTCTCCATGGTGCCGTCTAATTTCAGCGTCTAATCGCCCGATTAGACGCGCTTGCGCAGTCCGGTCTTCTCACTGGTGAATGGGGCCGCTCGTGCCGGAGAGCTGGTCCTCGTAGCTCCGCCCCGTCACGTGTGCCGATTCCAGCCAATCAGGAGGCTGGAATCGGCAATGGACCGCACAGAGCCCACGGTGCACCATGGGAGAAGACCCGCGGTGCATCGTGGGTGAAGATCCCGGCGGCCATCTTGCTAAGGTAAGGAAGAAGTCACCGCAGCGCGGGGATTCGGGTAAGTACTAAACTTTTTTTTTTTTAACACATGCATTTGGTTTGTCTCGCGCCGAACGGGGGGCCTATTGAAAAAAAAAAAACCCGTTTCGGCGCGGAACAACCCCTTAAATGACATCATAAAGCGGCTTCAAGTGCAAGACTTGCAGGCTTATATACAATCTATCTATCTAATGTATCTTACTGCATAGATATATATCTAGCTATATAAATAGATAGTTGTATATCAATATAGATATTTCTACAAATATCTAGCTTTACGTATAAATCTAAACTTCTACAGTTATGGTTTTGTAAGGCTGAAAACAGACATCCAGAATTTGTATTATTATCAGCATTATTCTTATAATTCCATTGAGGTTATTCCAGGGGCAGGTAATACACTGCATGAGGCTTTGACCATTTTTTACCATTTTAGGTAAAAAGCTGCATTGACTGCACTTCTGCATTTTCTGCGATATGGTAGGACTGCAAGCAAAGCCTGAGACAAGATATGTCAAATACACTCTATACAGTATGCGAGTTCATTTTCCAAGATAGAAACATTGGTCACACTGAACATTGTTGAACGTTTTCGCTGCAATGCATCCTGGGACGCTTGGATCCAGGTTCTATCATTCATGCTGCGCCATTTCAACCAACCTGTGTGGCTCATATTCACTTTGGGTTGACGAGTGGCATGGTCATGGTGTAGGCCGAGCCTTTTTTGCCACTTCATCCGCTTCCGATCAAGCATAAAGACTTGCCCATAAGCATTCCCCACCCTAGAATAACTTAACCTACCCATTCCCCTATCTGAAATAACTGTACCTACCTCAAAAGAAGTGATAAGCAGCGATCAATTTGACTGTTGTGGGCTGCCGTCTCCCGCTTAAGGGCGAATTTCAAACGTTGTCCATCACAGAGACAAATGATCTGGCTCCAGCAGCGTCTAAAGGAGTACCTGTTTGCTCACTTCTAGCTCCAGTGGAGACTGACGGAAAAATGGCCGCTAACGACCTGTGGTCCTTGTTCCGGGTGCGCGTGTCACCATCGAGCCTTAAAGGGGTTGTCCCGCGAAAGCAAGTGGGGTTATACACTTCTGTATGGCCATATTAATGCACTTTGTAATGTACATCGTGCATTAATTATGAGCCATACAGAAGTTATTCACTTACCTGTTCCATTGCTAGCGTCCTCGTCTCCATGGTGCCGTCTAATTTCAGCGTCTAATCGCCCGATTAGACGCGCTTGCGCAGTCCGGTCTTCTCACTGGTGAATGGGGCCGCTCGTGCCGGAGAGCTGGTCCTCGTAGCTCCGCCCCGTCACGTGTGCCGATTCCAGCCAATCAGGAGGCTGGAATCGGCAATGGACCGCACAGAGCCCACGGTGCACCATGGGAGAAGACCCGCGGTGCATCTTGGGTGAAGATCCCGGCGGCCATCTTGCTAAGGTAAGGAAGAAGGCACCGCAGCGCGGGGATTCGGGTAAGTACTAAACTTTTTTTTTTTTTTTTAACACATGCATTGGGTTTGTCTCGCGCCGAACGGGGGGCCTATTGAAAAAGAAAAAACCCGTTTCGGCGCGGAACAACCCCTTTAATGACATCATAAAGCGGCTTCAAGTGCAAGACTTGCAGGCTTATATACAATCTATCTATCTAATGTATCTTACTGCATAGATATATATATCTAGCTATATAAATAGATAGTTGTATATCAATATAGATATTTCTACAAATATCTAGCTCTACGTATAAATCTAAACTTCTACAGTTATGGTTTTGTAAGGCTGAAAACAGACATCCAGAATTTGTATTATTATCAGCATTATTCTTATAATTCCATTGAGGTTATTCCAGGGGCAGGTAATACACTGCATGAGGCTTTGACCAATTTTTACCATTTTAGGTAAAAAGCTGCATTGACTGCACTTCTGCATTTTCTGCGATATGGTAGGACTGCAAGCAAAGCCTGAGACAAAATATGTCAAATACACTCTATACAGTATGCGAGTTCATTTTCCAAGATAGAAACATTGGTCACACTGAACATTGTTGAACGTTTTCGCTGTAATGCATCCTGGGACGCTTGGATCCAGGTTCTATCATTCATGCTGCGCCATTTCAACCAACCTGTGTGGCTCATATTCACTTTGGGTTGACGAGTGGCATGGTCATGGTGTAGGCCGAGCCTTTTTTGCCACTTCATCCGCCTCCGATCAAGCATAAAGACTTGCCCATAAGCATTCCCCACCCTAGAATAACTTAACCTACCCATTCCCCTATCTGAAATAACTGTACCTACCTCAAAAGAAGTGATAAGCAGCGATCAATTTGACTGTTGTGGGCTGCCGTCTCCCGCTTAAGGGCGAATTTCAAACGTTGTCCATCACAGAGACAAATGATCTGGCTCCAGCAGCGTCTAAAGGAGTACCTGTTTGCTCACTTCTAGCTCCAGTGGAGACTGACGGAAAAATGGCCGCTAACGACCTGTGGTCCTTGTTCCGGGTGCGCGTGTCACCATCGAGCCTTAAAGGGGTTGTCCCGCGAAAGCAAGTGGGGTTATACACTTCTGTATGGCCATATTAATGCACTTTGTAATGTACATCGTGCATTAATTATGAGCCATACAGAAGTTATTCACTTACCTGTTCCATTGCTAGCGTCCTCGTCTCCATGGTGCCGTCTAATTTCAGCGTCTAATCGCCCGATTAGACGCGCTTGCGCAGTCCGGTCTTCTCACTGGTGAATGGGGCCGCTCGTGCCGGAGAGCTGGTCCTCGTAGCTCCGCCCCGTCACGTGTGCCGATTCCAGCCAATCAGGAGGCTGGAATCGGCAATGGACCGCACAGAGCCCACGGTGCACCATGGGAGAAGACCCGCGGTGCATCTTGGGTGAAGATCCCGGCGGCCATCTTGCTAAGGTAAGGAAGAAGGCACCGCAGCGCGGGGATTCGGGTAAGTACTAAACTTTTTTTTTTTTTTTTAACACATGCATTGGGTTTGTCTCGCGCCGAACGGGGGGCCTATTGAAAAAGAAAAAACCCGTTTCGGCGCGGAACAACCCCTTTAATGACATCATAAAGCGGCTTCAAGTGCAAGACTTGCAGGCTTATATACAATCTATCTATCTAATGTATCTTACTGCATAGATATATATATCTAGCTATATAAATAGATAGTTGTATATCAATATAGATATTTCTACAAATATCTAGCTCTACGTATAAATCTAAACTTCTACAGTTATGGTTTTGTAAGGCTGAAAACAGACATCCAGAATTTGTATTATTATCAGCATTATTCTTATAATTCCATTGAGGTTATTCCAGGGGCAGGTAATACACTGCATGAGGCTTTGACCAATTTTTACCATTTTAGGTAAAAAGCTGCATTGACTGCACTTCTGCATTTTCTGCGATATGGTAGGACTGCAAGCAAAGCCTGAGACAAAATATGTCAAATACACTCTATACAGTATGCGAGTTCATTTTCCAAGATAGAAACATTGGTCACACTGAACATTGTTGAACGTTTTCGCTGTAATGCATCCTGGGACGCTTGGATCCAGGTTCTATCATTCATGCTGCGCCATTTCAACCAACCTGTGTGGCTCATATTCACTTTGGGTTGACGAGTGGCATGGTCATGGTGTAGGCCGAGCCTTTTTTGCCACTTCATCCGCCTCCGATCAAGCATAAAGACTTGCCCATAAGCATTCCCCACCCTAGAATAACTTAACCTACCCATTCCCCTATCTGAAATAACTGTACCTACCTCAAAAGAAGTGATAAGCAGCGATCAATTTGACTGTTGCTGGCTGCCGTCTCCCGCTTAAGGGCGAATTTCAAACGTTGTCCATCACAGAGACAAATGATCTGGCTCCAGCAGCGTCTAAAGGAGTACCTGTTTGCTCACTTCTAGCTCCAGTGGAGACTGACGGAAAAATGGCCGCTAACAACCTGTGGTCCTTGTTCCGGGTGCGCGTGTCACCATCGAGCCTTAATGACATCATAAAGCCGCTTCAAGTGCAAGACTTGCAGGCTTATATACAGTCTATCTATCTATCTATCTATGTAATGTATCTTACTGCATAGATATATATCTAGCTATATAAATAGATAGTTATTTATCAATATAGATATTTCTACAAATATCTAGCTTTACGTATAAATCTAAACTTCTACAGTTATGGTTTTGTAAGGCTGAAAACAGACATCCAGAATTTGTATTATTATCAGCATTATTCTTATAATTGCCATTGAGGTTATTCCAGGGGCAGGTAATAAACTGCATGAGGCTTTGACCATTTTTTACCATTTTAGGTAAAAAGCTGCATTGACTGCACTTCTGCATTTTCTGCGATATGGTAGGACTGCAAGCAAAGCCTGAGACAAGATATGTCAAATACACTCTATACAGTATGCGAGTTCATTTTCCAAGATAGAAACATTGGTCACACTGAACATTGTTGAACGTT
Source organism: Eleutherodactylus coqui (assembly GCF_035609145.1). Lineage (NCBI taxonomy): Eukaryota > Metazoa > Chordata > Amphibia > Anura > Eleutherodactylidae > Eleutherodactylus > Eleutherodactylus coqui. The sequence continues at coordinate 1,056,312 of NW_027102361.1, forward strand.
TTCGCTGCAATGCATCCTGGGACGCTTGGATCCAGGTTCTATCATTCATGCTGCGCCATTTCAACCAACCTGTGTGGTTCATATTCACTTTGGGTTGACGAGTGGCATGGTCATGGTGTAGGCCGAGCCTTTTTTGCCACTTCATCCGCCTCCGATCAAGCATAAAGACTTGCCCATAAGCATTCCCCACCCTAGAATAACTTAACCTACCCATTCCCCTATCTGAAATAACTGTACCTACCTCAAAAGAAGTGATAAGCAGCAATCAATTTGACTGTTGCTGGCTGCCGTCTCCCGCTTAAGGGCGAATTTCAAACGTTGTCCATCACAGAGACAAATGATCTGGCTCCAGCAGCGTCTAAAGGAGTACCTGTTTGCTCACTTCTAGCTCCAGTGGAGACTGACGGAAAAATGGCCGCTAACGACCTGTGGTCCTTGTTCCGGGTGCGCGTGTCACCATCGAGCCTTAAAGGGGTTGTCCCGCGAAGCAAGTGGGGTTATACACTTCTGTATGGCCATATTAATGCACTTTGTAATGTACATCGTGCATTAATTATGAGCCATACAGAAGTTATTCACTTACCTGTTCCATTGCTAGCGTCCTCGTCTCCATGGTGCCGTCTAATTTCAGCGTCTAATCGCCCGATTAGACGCGCTTGCGCAGTCCGGTCTTCTCACTGGTGAATGGGGCCGCTCGTGCCGGAGAGCTGGTCCTCGTAGCTCCGCCCCGTCACGTGTGCCGATTCCAGCCAATCAGGAGGCTGGAATCGGCAATGGACCGCACAGAGCCCACGGTGCACCATGGGAGAAGACCCGCGGTGCATCGTGGGTGAAGATCCCGGCGGCCATCTTGCTAAGGTAAGGAAGAAGTCACCGCAGCGCGGGGATTCGGGTAAGTACTAAACTTTTTTTTTTTTAACACATGCATTGGGTTTGTCTCGCGCCGAACGGGGGGCCTATTGAAAAAAAAAAACCCGTTTCGGCGCGGAACAACCCCTTTAATGACATCATAAAGCGGCTTCAAGTGCAAGACTTGCAGGCTTATATACAATCTATCTATCTAATGTATCTTACTGCATAGATATATATCTAGCTATATAAATAGATAGTTGTATATCAATATAGATATTTCTACAAATATCTAGCTTTACGTATAAATCTAAACTTCTACAGTTATGGTTTTGTAAGGCTGAAAACAGACATCCAGAATTTGTATTATTATCAGCATTATTCTTATAATTCCATTGAGGTTATTCCAGGGGCAGGTAATACACTGCATGAGGCTTTGACCATTTTTTACCATTTTAGGTAAAAAGCTGCATTGACTGCACTTCTGCATTTTCTGCGATATGGTAGGACTGCAAGCAAAGCCTGAGACAAGATATGTCAAATACACTCTATACAGTATGCGAGTTCATTTTCCAAGATAGAAACATTGGTCACACTGAACATTGTTGAACGTTTTCGCTGCAATGCATCCTGGGACGCTTGGATCCAGGTTCTATCATTCATGCTGCGCCATTTCAACCAACCTGTGTGGCTCATATTCACTTTGGGTTGACGAGTGGCATGGTCATGGTGTAGGCCGAGCCTTTTTTGCCACTTCATCCGCCTCCGATCAAGCATAAAGACTTGCCCATAAGCATTCCCCACCCTAGAATAACTTAACCTACCCATTCCCCTATCTGAAATAACTGTACCTACCTCAAAAGAAGTGATAAGCAGCGATCAATTTGACTGTTGTGGGCTGCCGTCTCCCGCTTAAGGGCGAATTTCAAACGTTGTCCATCACAGAGACAAATGATCTGGCTCCAGCAGCGTCTAAAGGAGTACCTGTTTGCTCACTTCTAGCTCCAGTGGAGACTGACGGAAAAATGGCCGCTAACAACCTGTGGTCCTTGTTCCGGGTGCGCGTGTCACCATCGAGCCTTAATTACATCATAAAGCCGCTTCAAGTGCAAGACTTGCAGGCTTATATACAGTCTATCTATCTATCTATGTAATGTATCTTACTGCATAGATATATATCTAGCTATATAAATAGATAGTTATATATCAATATAGATATTTCTACAAATATCTAGCTTTACGTATAAATCTAAACTTCTACAGTTATGGTTTTGTAAGGCTGAAAACAGACATCCAGAATTTGTATTATTATCAGCATTATTCTTATAATTGCCATTGAGGTTATTCCAGGGGCAGGTAATAAACTGCATGAGGCTTTGACCAATTTTTACCATTTTAGGTAAAAAGCTGCATTGACTGCACTTCTGCATTTTCTGCGATATGGTAGGACTGCAAGCAAAGCCTGAGACAAGATATGTCAAATACACTCCATACAGTATGCGAGTTCATTTTCCAAGATAGAAACATTGGTCACACTGAACATTGTTGAACGTTTTCGCTGCAATGCATCCTGGGACACTTGGATCCAGGTTCTATCATTCATGCTGCGCCATTTCAACCAACCTGTGTGGCTCATATTCAACTTTGGGTTTACAAGTGGCATGGTCATGGTGTAGGCCGAGCCTTTTTTGCCACTGCATCCGCCTCCGATCAAGCATGAAGACTTGCCCATAAGCATTCCCCACCCTAGAATAACTTAACCTACCCATTCCCCTATCTGAAATAACTGTACCTACCTCGAAAGAAGTGATAAGCAGCGATCAATTTGACTGTTGTGGGCTGCCGTCTCCCGCTTAAGGGCGAATTTCAAACGTTGTCCATCACAGAGACAAATGATCTGGCTCCAGCAGCGTCTAAAGGAGTACCTGTTTGCTCACTTCTAGCTCCAGTGGAGACTGACGGAAAAATGGCCGCTAACGACCTGTGGTCCTTGTTCCGGGTGCGCATGTCACCATCGAGCCTTAAAGGGGTTGTCCCGCGAAAGCAAGTGGGGTTATACACTTCTGTATGGCCATATTAATGCACTTTGTAATGTACATCGTGCATTAATTATGAGCCATACAGAAGTTATTCACTTACCTGTTCCATTGCTAGCGTCCTCGTCTCCATGGTGCCGTCTAATTTCAGCGTCTAATCGCCCGATTAGACGCGCTTGCGCAGTCCGGTCTTCTCATTGGTGAATGGGGCCGCTCGTGCCGGAGAGCTGGTCCTCGTAGCTCCGCCCCGTCACGTGTGCCGATTCCAGCCAATCAGGAGGCTGGAATCAGCAATGGACCGCACAGAGCCCACGGTGCACCATGGGAGAAGACCCGCGGTGCATCTTGGGTGAAGATCCCGGCGGCCATCTTGCTAAGGTAAGGAAGAAGTCACCGCAGCGCGGGGATTCGGGTAAGTACTAAACTTTTTTTTTTTTTTTTAACACATGCATTGGGTTTGTCTCGCGCCGAACGGGGGGCCTATTGAAAAAAAAAAAACCCGTTTCGGCGCGGAACAACCCCTTTAATGACATCATAAAGCGGCTTCAAGTGCAAGACTTGCAGGCTTATATACAATCTATCTATCTAATGTATCTTACTGCATAGATATATATCTAGCTATATAAATAGATAGTTGTATATCAATATAGATATTTCTACAAATATCTAGCTCTATGTATAAATCTAAACTTCTACAGTTATGGTTTTGTAAGGCTGAAAACAGACATCCAGAATTTGTATTATTATCAGCATTATTCTTATAATTCCATTGAGGTTATTCCAGGGGCAGGTAATACACTGCATGAGGCTTTGACCAATTTTTACCATTTTAGGTAAAAAGCTGCATTGACTGCACTTCTGCATTTTCTGCGATATGGTAGGACTGCAAGCAAAGCCTGAGACAAAATATGTCAAATACACTCTATACAGTATGCGAGTTCATTTTCCAAGATAGAAACATTGGTCACACTGAACATTGTTGAACGTTTTCGCTGCAATGCATCCTGGGACGCTTGGATCCAGGTTCTATCATTCATGCTGCGCCATTTCAACCAACCTGTGTGGCTCATATTCACTTTGGGTTGACGAGTGGCATGGTCATGGTGTAGGCCGAGCCTTTTTTGCCACTTCATCCGCCTCCGATCAAGCATAAAGACTTGCCCATAAGCATTCCCCACCCTAGAATAACTTAACCTACCCATTCCCCTATCTGAAATAACTGTACCTACCTCAAAAGAAGTGATAAGCAGCGATCAATTTGACTGTTGCTGGCTGCCGTCTCCCCCTTAAGGGCGAATTTCAAACGTTGTCCATCACAGAGACAAATGATCTGGCTCCAGCAGCGTCTAAAGGAGTACCTGTTTGCTCACTTCTAGCTCCAGTGGAGACTGACGGAAAAATGGCCGCTAACAACCTGTGGTCCTTGTTCCGGGTGCGCGTGTCACCATCGAGCCTTAATGACATCATAAAGCCGCTTCAAGTGCAAGACTTGCAGGCTTATATACAGTCTATCTATCTATCTATCTATCTATGTAATGTATCTTACTGCATAGATATATATCTAGCTATATAAATAGATAGTTATATATCAATATAGATATTTCTACAAATATCTAGCTTTACGTATAAATCTAAACTTCTACAGTTATGGTTTTGTAAGGCTGAAAACAGACATCCAGAATTTGTATTATTATCAGCATTATTCTTATAATTGCCATTGAGGTTATTCCAGGGGCAGGTAATAAACTGCATGAGGCTTTGACCATTTTTTACCATTTTAGGTAAAAAGCTGCATTGACTGCACTTCTGCATTTTCTGTGATATGGTAGGACTGCAAGCAAAGCCTGAGACAAGATATGTCAAATACACTCCATACAGTATGCGAGTTCATTTTCCAAGATAGAAACATTGGTCACACTGAACATTGTTGAACGTTTTCGCTGCAATGCATCCTGGGACACTTGGATCCAGGATCTATCATTCATGCTGCGCCATTTCAACCAACCTGTGTGGCTCATATTCAACTTTGGGTTTACAAGTGGCATTGTCATGGTGTAGGCCGAGCCTTTTTTGCCACTGCATCCGCCTCCGATCAAGCATGAAGACTTGCCCATAAGCATTCCCCACCCTAGAATAACTTAACCTACCCATTCCCCTATCTGAAATAACTGTACCAACCTCGAAAGAAGTGATAAGCAGCGATCAATTTGACTGTTGTGGGCTGCCGTCTCCCGCTTAAGGGCGAATTTCAAACGTTGTCCATCACAGAGACAAATGATCTGGCTCCAGCAGCGTCTAAAGGAGTACCTGTTTGCTCACTTCTAGCTCCAGTGGAGACTGACGGAAAAATGGCCGCTAAGACCTGTGGTCCTTGTTCCGGGTGCGCGTGTCACCATCGAGCCTTAAAGGGATTGTCCCGCGAAAGCAAGTGGGGTTAATCACTTCTGTATGGCCATATTAATGCACTTTGTAATGTACATCGTGCATTAATTATGAGCCATACAGAAGTTATTCACTTACCTGTTCCATTGCTAGCGTCCTCGTCTCCATGGTGCCGTCTAATTTCAGCGTCTAATCGCCCGATTAGACGCGCTTGCGCAGTCCGGTCTTCTCACTGGTGAATGGGGCCGCTCGTGCCGGAGAGCTGGTCCTCGTAGCTCCGCCCCATCACGTGTGCCGATTCCAGCCAATCAGGAGGCTGGAATCGGCAATGGACCGCACAGAGCCCACGGTGCACCATGGGAGAAGACCCGCGGTGCATCTTGGGTGAAGATCCCGGCGGCCATCTTGCTAAGGTAAGGAAGAAGTCACCGCAGCGCGGGGATTCGGGTAAGTACTAAACTTTTTTTTTTTTTTTTAACACATGCATTGGGTTTGTCTCGCGCCGAACGGGGGGCCTATTGAAAAAAAAAAAAAACGTTTCGGCGCGGAACAACCCCTTTAATGACATCATAAAGCCGCTTCAAGTGCAAGACTTGCAGGCTTATATACAATCTATCTATCTAATGTATCTTACTGCATAGATATATATCTAGCTATATAAATAGATAGTTATATATCAATATAGATATTTCTACAAATATCTAGCTTTACGTATAAATCTAAACTTCTACAGTGATGGTTTTGTAAGGCTGAAAACAGACATCCAGAATTTGTATTATTATCAGCATTATTCTTATAATTCCATTGAGGTTATTCCAGGGGCAGGTAATACACTGCATGAGGCTTTGACCATTTTTTACCATTTTAGGTAAAAAGCTGCATTGACTGCACTTCTGCATTTTCTGCGATATGGTAGGACTGCAAGCAAAGCCTGAGACAAGATATGTCAAATACACTCTATACAGTATGCAAGTTCATTTTCCAAGATAGAAACATTGGTCACACTGAACATTGCTGAACGTTTTCGCTGCAATGCATCCTGGGACGCTTGGATCCAGGTTCTATCATTCATGCTGCGCCATTTCAACCAACCTGTGTGGTTCATATTCACTTTGGGTTGACGAGTGGCATGGTCATGGTGTAGGCCGAGCCTTTTTTGCCACTTCACCCGCCTCCGATCAAGCATAAAGACTTGCCCATAAGCATTCCCCACCCTAGAATAACTTAACCTACCCATTCCCCTATCTGAAATAACTGTACCTACCTCAAAAGAAGTGATAAGCAGCGATCAATTTGACTGTTGCTGGCTGCCGTCTCCCGCTTAAGGGCGAATTTCAAACGTTGTCCATCACAGAGACAAATGATCTGGCTCCAGCAGCGTCTAAAGGAGTACCTGTTTGCTCACTTCTAGCTCCAGTGGAGACTGACGGAAAAATGGCCGCTAACAACCTGTGGTCCTTGTTCCGGGTGTGCGTGTCACCATCGAGCCTTAATGACATCATAAAGCCGCTTCAAGTGCAAGACTTGCAGGCTTATATACAGTCTATCTATCTATCTATCTATGTAATGTATCTTACTGCATAGATATATATCTAGCTATATAAATAGATAGTTATATATCAATATAGATATTTCTACAAATATCTAGCTTTACGTATAAATCTAAACTTCTACAGTTATGGTTTTGTAAGGCTGAAAACAGACATCCAGAATTTGTATTATTATCAGCATTATTCTTATAATTGCCATTGAGGTTATTCCAGGGGCAGGTAATAAACTGCATGAGGCTTTGACCATTTTTTACCATTTTAGGTAAAAAGCTGCATTGACTGCACTTCTACATTTTCTGCGATATGGTAGGACTGCAAGCAAAGCCTGAGACAAGATATGTCAAATACACTCTATACAGTATGCGAGTTCATTTTCCAAGATAGAAACATTGGTCACACTGAACATTGTTGAACGTTTTCGCTGCAATGCATCCTGGGACGCTTGGATCCAGGTTCTATCATTCATGCTGCGCCATTTCAACCAACCTGTGTGGTTCATATTCACTTTGGGTTGACGAGTGGCATGGTCATGGTGTAGGCCGAGCCTTTTTTGCCACTTCATCCGCCTCCGATCAAGCATAAAGACTTGCCCATAAGCATTCCCCACCCTAGAATAACTTAACCTACCCATTCCCCTATCTGAAATAACTGTACCTACCTCAAAAGAAGTGATAAGCAGCGATCAATTTGACTGTTGTGGGCTGCCGTCTCCCGCTTAAGGGCGAATTTCAAACGTTGTCCATCACAGAGACAAATGATCTGACTCCAGCAGCGTCTAAAGGAGTACCTGTTTGCTCACTTCTAGCTCCAGTGGAGACTGACGGAAAAATGGCCGCTAACGACCTGTGGTCCTTGTTCCGGGTGCGCGTGTCACCATCGAGCCTTAAAGGGGTTGTCCCGCGAAAGCAAGTGGGGTTATACACTTCTGTATGGCCATATTAATGCACTTTGTAATGTACATCGTGCATTAATTATGAGCCATACAGAAGTTATTCACTTACCTGTTCCATTGCTAGCGTCCTCGTCTCCATGGTGCCGTCTAATTTCAGCGTCTAATCGCCCAATTAGACGCGCTTGCGCAGTCCGGTCTTCTCACTGGTGAATGGGGCCGCTCGTGCCGGAGAGCTGGTCCTCGTAGCTCCGCCCCGTCACGTGTGCCGATTCCAGCCAATCAGGAGGCTGGAATTGGCAATGGACCGCACAGAGCCCACGGTGCACCATGGGAGAAGACCCGCGGTGCATCGTGGGTGAAGATCCCGGCGGCCATCTTGCTAAGGTAAGGAAGAAGTCACCGCAGCGCGGGGATTCGGGTAAGTACTAAACTTTTTTTTTTTTAACACATGCATTGGGTTTGTCTCGCGCCGAACGGGGGGCCTATTGAAAAAAAAAAAACCCGTTTCTGCGCGGAACAACCCCTTTAATGACATCATAAAGCCGCTTCAAGTGCAAGACTTGCGGGCTTATATACAATCTATCTATCTAATGTATCTTACTGCATAGATATATATCTAGCTATATAAATAGATAGTTGTATATCAATATAGATATTTCTACAAATATCTAGCTTTACGTATAAATCTAAACTTCTACAGTGATGGTTTTGTAAGGCTGAAAACAGACATCCAGAATTTGTATTATTATCAGCATTATTCTTATAATTCCATTGAGGTTATTCCAGGGGCAGGTAATACACTGCATGAGGCTTTGACCATTTTTTACCATTTTAGGTAAAAAGCTGCATTGACTGCACTTCTGCATTTTCTGCGATATGGTAGGACTGCAAGCAAAGCCTGAGACAAGATATGTCAAATACACTCTATACAGTATGCAAGTTCATTTTCCAAGATAGAAACATTGGTCACACTGAACATTGCTGAACGTTTTCGCTGCAATGCATCCTGGGACGCTTGGATCCAGGTTCTATCATTCATGCTGCGCCATTTCAACCAACCTGTGTGGTTCATATTCACTTTGGGTTGACGAGTGGCATGGTCATGGTGTAGGCCGAGCCTTTTTTGCCACTTCACCCGCCTCCGATCAAGCATAAAGACTTGCCATAAGCATTCCCCACCCTAGAATAACTTAACCTACCCATTCCCCTATCTGAAATAACTGTACCTACCTCAAAAGAAGTGATAAGCAGCGATCAATTTGACTGTTGCTGGCTGCCGTCTCCCGCTTAAGGGCGAATTTCAAACGTTGTCCATCACAGAGACAAATGATCTGGCTCCAGCAGCGTCTAAAGGAGTACCTGTTTGCTCACTTCTAGCTCCAGTGGAGACTGACGGAAAAATGGCCGCTAACAACCTGTGGTCCTTGTTCCGGGTGCGCGTGTCACCATCGAGCCTTAATGACATCATAAAGCCGCTTCAAGTGCAAGACTTGCAGGCTTATATACAGTCTATCTATCTATCTATGTAATGTATCTTACTGCATAGATATATATCTAGCTATATAAATAGATAGTTATATATCAATATAGATATTTCTACAAATATCTAGCTTTACGTATAAATCTAAACTTCTACAGTTATGGTTTTGTAAGGCTGAAAACAGACATCCAGAATTTGTATTATTATCAGCATTATTCTTATAATTGCCATTGAGGTTATTCCAGGGGCAGGTAATAAACTGCATGAGGCTTTGACCATTTTTTACCATTTTAGGTAAAAAGCTGCATTGACTGCACTTCTACATTTTCTGCGATATGGTAGGACTGCAAGCAAAGCCTGAGACAAGATATGTCAAATACACTCTATACAGTATGCGAGTTCATTTTCCAAGATAGAAACATTGGTCACACTGAACATTGTTGAACGTTTTCGCTGCAATGCATCCTGGGACGCTTGGATCCAGGTTCTATCATTCATGCTGCGCCATTTCAACCAACCTGTGTGGTTCATATTCACTTTGGGTTGACGAGTGGCATGGTCATGGTGTAGGCCGAGCCTTTTTTGCCACTTCATCCGCCTCCGATCAAGCATAAAGACTTGCCCATAAGCATTCCCCACCCTAGAATAACTTAACCTACCCATTCCCCTATCTGAAATAACTGTACCTACCTCAAAAGAAGTGATAAGCAGCGATCAATTTGACTGTTGTGGGCTGCCGTCTCCCGCTTAAGGGCGAATTTCAAACGTTGTCCATCACAGAGACAAATGATCTGACTCCAGCAGCGTCTAAAGGAGTACCTGTTTGCTCACTTCTAGCTCCAGTGGAGACTGACGGAAAAATGGCCGCTAACGACCTGTGGTCCTTGTTCCGGGTGCGCGTGTCACCATCGAGCCTTAAAGGGGTTGTCCCGCGAAAGCAAGTGGGGTTATACACTTCTGTATGGCCATATTAATGCACTTTGTAATGTACATCGTGCATTAATTATGAGCCATACAGAAGTTATTCACTTACCTGTTCCATTGCTAGCGTCCTCGTCTCCATGGTGCCGTCTAATTTCAGCGTCTAATCGCCCAATTAGACGCGCTTGCGCAGTCCGGTCTTCTCACTGGTGAATGGGGCCGCTCGTGCCGGAGAGCTGGTCCTCGTAGCTCCGCCCCGTCACGTGTGCCGATTCCAGCCAATCAGGAGGCTGGAATTGGCAATGGACCGCACAGAGCCCACGGTGCACCATGGGAGAAGACCCGCGGTGCATCGTGGGTGAAGATCCCGGCGGCCATCTTGCTAAGGTAAGGAAGAAGTCACCGCAGCGCGGGGATTCGGGTAAGTACTAAACTTTTTTTTTTTTAACACATGCATTGGGTTTGTCTCGCGCCGAACGGGGGGCCTATTGAAAAAAAAAAAACCCGTTTCGGCGCGGAACAACCCCTTTAATGACATCATAAAGCCGCTTCAAGTGCAAGACTTGCAGGCTTATATACAATCTATCTATCTAATGTATCTTACTGCATAGATATATATCTAGCTATATAAATAGATAGTTGTATATCAATATAGATATTTCTACAAATATCTAGCTTTACGTATAAATCTAAACTTCTACAGTTATGGTTTTGTAAGGCTGAAAACAGACATCCAGAATTTGTATTATTATCAGCATTATTCTTATAATTGCCATTGAGGTTATTCCAGGGGCAGGTAATAAACTGCATGAGGCTTTGACCATTTTTTACCATTTTAGGTAAACAGCTGCATTGACTGCACTTCTGCATTTTCTGCGATATGGTAGGACTGCAAGCAAAGCCTGAGACAAGATATGTCAAATACACTCTATACAGTATGCGAGTTCATTTTCCAAGATAGAAACATTGGTCACACTGAACATTGTTGAACGTTTTCGCTGCAATGCATCCTGGGACGCTTGGATCCAGGTTCTATCATTCATGCTGCGCCATTTCAACCAACCTGTGTGGTTCATATTCACTTTGGGTTGACGAGTGGCATGGTCATGGTGTAGGCCGAGCCTTTTTTGCCACTTCATCCGCCTCCGATCAAGCATAAAGACTTGCCCATAAGCATTCCCCACCCTAGAATAACTTAACCTACCCATTCCCCTATCTGAAATAACTGTACCTACCTCAAAAGAAGTGATAAGCAGCGATCAATTTGACTGTTGTGGGCTGCCGTCTCCCGCTTAAGGGCGAATTTCAAACGTTGTCCATCACAGAGACAAATGATCTGACTCCAGCAGCGTCTAAAGGAGTACCTGTTTGCTCACTTCTAGCTCCAGTGGAGACTGACGGAAAAATGGCCGCTAACGACCTGTGGTCCTTGTTCCGGGTGCGCGTGTCACCATCGAGCCTTAAAGGGGTTGTCCCGCGAATGCAAGTGGGGTTATACACTTCTGTATGGCCATATTAATGCACTTTGTAATGTACATCGTGCATTAATTATGAGCCATACAGAAGTTATTCACTTACCTGTTCCATTGCTAGCGTCCTCGTCTCCATGGTGCCGTCTAATTTCAGCGTCTAATCGCACAATTAGACGCGCTTGCGCAGTCCGGTCTTCTCACTGGTGAATGGGGCCGCTCGTGCCGGAGAGCTGGTCCTCGTAGCTCCGCCCCGTCACGTGTGCCGATTCCAGCCAATCAGGAGGCTGGAATTGGCAATGGACCGCACAGAGCCCACGGTGCACCATGGGAGAAGACCCGCGGTGCATCGTGGGTGAAGATCCCGGCGGCCATCTTGCTAAGGTAAGGAAGAAGTCACCGCAGCGCGGGGATTCGGGTAAGTACTAAACTTTTTTTTTTTTAACACATGCATTGGGTTTGTCTCGCGCCGAACGGGGGGCCTATTGAAAAAAAAAAAACCCGTTTCGGCGCGGAACAACCCCTTTAATGACATCATAAAGCCGCTTCAAGTGCAAGACTTGCAGGCTTATATACAATCTATCTATCTAATGTATCTTACTGCATAGATATATATCTAGCTATATAAATAGATAGTTGTATATCAATATAGATATTTCTACAAATATCTAGCTTTACGTATAAATCTAAACTTCTACAGTTATGGTTTTGTAAGGCTGAAAACAGACATCCAGAATTTGTATTATTATCAGCATTATTCTTATAATTGCCATTGAGGTTATTCCAGGGGCAGGTAATAAACTGCATGAGGCTTTGACCATTTTTTACCATTTTAGGTAAACAGCTGCATTGACTGCACTTCTGCATTTTCTGCGATATGGTAGGACTGCAAGCAAAGCCTGAGACAAGATATGTCAAATACACTCTATACAGTATGCGAGTTCATTTTCCAAGATAGAAACATTGGTCACACTGAACATTGTTGAACGTTTTCGCTGCAATGCATCCTGGGACGCTTGGATCCAGGTTCTATCATTCATGCTGCGCCATTTCAACCAACCTGTGTGGTTCATATTCACTTTGGGTTGACGAGTGGCATGGTCATAGTGTAGGCCGAGCCTTTTTTGCCACTTCATCCGCCTCCGATCAAGCATAAAGACTTGCCCATAAGCATTCCCCACCCTAGAATAACTTAACCTACCCATTCCCCTATCTGAAATAACTGTACCTACCTCAAAAGAAGTGATAAGCAGCGATCAATTTGACTGTTGCTGGCTGCCGTCTCCCGCTTAAGGGCGAATTTCAAACGTTGTCCATCACAGAGACAAATGATCTGGCTCCAGCAGCGTCTAAAGGAGTACCTGTTTGCTCACTTCTAGCTCTAGTGGAGACTGACGGAAAAATGGCCGCTAACGACCTGTGGTCCTTGTTCCGGGTGCGCGTGTCACCATCGAGCCTTAAAGGGGTTGTCCCGCGAAAGCAAGTGGGGTTATACACTTCTGTATGGCCATATTAATGCACTTTGTAATGTACATCGTGCATTAATTATGAGCCATACAGAAGTTATTCACTTACCTGTTCCATTGCTAGCGTCCTCGTCTCCATGGTGCCGTCTAATTTCAGCGTCTAATCGCCCGATTAGACGCACTTGCGCAGTCCGGTCTTCTCACTGGTGAATGGGGCCGCTCGTGCCGGAGAGCTGGTCCTCGTAGCTCCGCCCCGTCACGTGTGCCGATTCCAGCCAATCAGGAGGCTGGAATCGGCAATGGACCGCACAGAGCCCACGGTGCACCATGGGAGAAGACCCGCGGTGCATCGTGGGTGAAGATCCCGGCGGCCATCTTGCTAAGGTAAGGAAGAAGTCACCGCAGCGCGGGGATTCGGGTAAGTACTAAACTTTTTTTTTTTTAACACATGCATTGGGTTTGTCTCGCGCCGAACGGGGGGCCTATTGAAAAAAAAAAAACCCGTTTCGGCACGGAACAACCCCTTTAATGACATCATAAAGCCGCTTCAAGTGCAAGACTTGCAGGCTTATATACAATCTATCTATCTAATGTATCTTACTGCATAGATATATATCTAGCTATATAAATAGATAGTTGTATATCAATATAGATATTTCTACAAATATCTAGCTTTACGTATAAATCTAAACTTCTACAGTTATGGTTTTGTAAGGCTGAAAACAGACATCCAGAATTTGTATTATTATCAGCATTATTCTTATAATTGCCATTGAGGTTATTCCAGGGGCAGGTAATAAACTGCATGAGGCTTTGACCAATTTTTACCATTTTAGGTAAAAAGCTGCATTGACTGCACTTCTGCATTTTCTGCGATATGGTAGGACTGCAAGCAAAGCCTGAGACAAAACATGTCAAATACACTCTATACAGTATGCGAGTTCATTTTCCAAGATAGAAACATTGGTCACACTGAACATTGTTGAACGTTTTCGCTGCAATGCATCCTGGGACGCTTGGATCCAGGTTCTATCATTCATGCTGCGCCATTTCAACCAACCTGTGTGGCTCATATTCACTTTGGGTTGACGAGTGGCATGGTCATGGTGTAGGCCGAGCCTTTTTTGCCACTTCATCCGCCTCCGATCAAGCATAAAGACTTGCCCATAAGCATTCCCCACCCTAGAATAACTTAACCTACCCATTCCCCTATCTGAAATAACTGTACCTACCTCAAAAGAAGTGATAAGCAGCGATCAATTTGACTGTTGCTGGCTGATGTCTCCCGCTTAAGGGCGAATTTCAAACGTTGTCCATCACAGAGACAAATGATCTGGCTCCAGCAGCGTCTAAAGGAGTACCTGTTTGCTCACTTCTAGCTCTAGTGGAGACTGACGGAAAAATGGCCGCTAACGACCTGTGGTCCTTGTTCCGGGTGCGCGTGTCACCATCGAGCCTTAAAGGGGTTGTCCCGCGAAAGCAAGTGGGGTTATACACTTCTGTATGGCCATATTAATGCACTTTGTAATGTACATCGTGCATTAATTATGAGCCATACAGAAGTTATTCACTTACCTGTTCCATTGCTAGCGTCCTCGTCTCCATGGTGCCGTCTAATTTCAGCGTCTAATCGCCCGATTAGACGCGCTTGCGCAGTCCGGTCTTCTCACTGGTGAATGGGGCCGCTCGTGCCGGAGAGCTGGTCCTCGTAGCTCCGCCCCGTCACGTGTGCCGATTCCAGCCAATCAGGAGGCTGGAATCGGCAATGGACCGCACAGAGCCCACGGTGCACCATGGGAGAAGACCCGCGGTGCATCGTGGGTGAAGATCCCGGCGGCCATCTTGCTAAGGTAAGGAAGAAGTCACCGCAGCGCGGGGATTCGGGTAAGTACTAAACTTTTTTTTTTTTAACACATGCATTGGGTTTGTCTCGCGCCGAACGGGGGGCCTATTGAAAAAAAAAAAACCCGTTTCGGCGCGGAACAACCCCTTTAATGACATCATAAAGCCGCTTCAAGTGCAAGACTTGCAGGCTTATATACAATCTATCTATCTAATGTATCTTACTGCATAGATATATATCTAGCTATATAAATAGATAGTTGTATATCAATATAGATACTTCTACAAATATCTAGCTTTACGTATAAATCTAAACTTCTACAGTTATGGTTTTGTAAGGCTGAAAACAGACATCCAGAATTTGTATTATTATCAGCATTATTCTTATAATTGCCATTGAGGTTATTCCAGGGGCAGGTAATAAACTGCATGAGGCTTTGACCATTTTTTACCATTTTAGGTAAAAAGCTGCATTGACTGCACTTCTACATTTTCTGCGATATGGTAGGACTGCAAGCAAAGCCTGAGACAAGATATGTCAAATACACTCTATACAGTATGCGAGTTCATTTTCCAAGATAGAAACATTGGTCACACTGAACATTGTTGAACGTTTTCGCTGCAATGCATCCTGGGACGCTTGGATCCAGGTTCTATCATTCATGCTGCGCCATTTCAACCAACCTGTGTGGTTCATATTCACTTTGGGTTGACGAGTGGCATGGTCATGGTGTAGGCCGAGCCTTTTTTGCCACTTCATCCGCCTCCGATCAAGCATAAAGACTTGCCCATAAGCATTCCCCACCCTAGAATAACTTAACCTACCCATTCCCCTATCTGAAATAACTGTACCTACCTCAAAAGAAGTGATAAGCAGCGATCAATTTGACTGTTGTGGGCTGCCGTCTCCCGCTTAAGGGCGAATTTCAAACGTTGTCCATCACAGAGACAAATGATCTGACTCCAGCAGCGTCTAAAGGAGTACCTGTTTGCTCACTTCTAGCTCCAGTGGAGACTGACGGAAAAATGGCCGCTAACGACCTGTGGTCCTTGTTCCGGGTGCGCGTGTCACCATCGAGCCTTAAAGGGGTTGTCCCGCGAAAGCAAGTGGGGTTATACACTTCTGTATGGCCATATTAATGCACTTTGTAATGTACATCGTGCATTAATTATGAGCCATACAGAAGTTATTCACTTACCTGTTCCATTGCTAGCGTCCTCGTCTCCATGGTGCCGTCTAATTTCAGCGTCTAATCGCCCAATTAGACGCGCTTGCGCAGTCCGGTCTTCTCACTGGTGAATGGGGCCGCTCGTGCCGGAGAGCTGGTCCTCGTAGCTCCGCCCCGTCACGTGTGCCGATTCCAGCCAATCAGGAGGCTGGAATTGGCAATGGACCGCACAGAGCCCACGGTGCACCATGGGAGAAGACCCGCGGTGCATCGTGGGTGAAGATCCCGGCGGCCATCTTGCTAAGGTAAGGAAGAAGTCACCGCAGCGCGGGGATTCGGGTAAGTACTAAACTTTTTTTTTTTTAACACATGCATTGGGTTTGTCTCGCGCCGAACGGGGGGCCTATTGAAAAAAAAAAAACCCGTTTCGGCGCGGAACAACCCCTTTAATGACATCATAAAGCCGCTTCAAGTGCAAGACTTGCAGGCTTATATACAATCTATCTATCTAATGTATCTTACTGCATAGATATATATCTAGCTATATAAATAGATAGTTGTATATCAATATAGATATTTCTACAAATATCTAGCTTTACGTATAAATCTAAACTTCTACAGTTATGGTTTTGTAAGGCTGAAAACAGACATCCAGAATTTGTATTATTATCAGCATTATTCTTATAATTGCCATTGAGGTTATTCCAGGGGCAGGTAATAAACTGCATGAGGCTTTGACCATTTTTTACCATTTTAGGTAAACAGCTGCATTGACTGCACTTCTGCATTTTCTGCGATATGGTAGGACTGCAAGCAAAGCCTGAGACAAGATATGTCAAATACACTCTATACAGTATGCGAGTTCATTTTCCAAGATAGAAACATTGGTCACACTGAACATTGTTGAACGTTTTCGCTGCAATGCATCCTGGGACGCTTGGATCCAGGTTCTATCATTCATGCTGCGCCATTTCAACCAACCTGTGTGGTTCATATTCACTTTCGGTTGACGAGTGGCATGGTCATAGTGTAGGCCGAGCCTTTTTTGCCACTTCATCCGCCTACGATCAAGCATAAAGACTTGCCCATAAGCATTCCCCACCCTAGAATAACTTAACCTACCCATTCCCCTATCTGAAATAACTGTACCTACCTCAAAAGAAGTGATAAGCAGCGATCAATTTGACTGTTGCTGGCTGCCGTCTCCCGCTTAAGGGCGAATTTCAAACGTTGTCCATCACAGAGACAAATGATCTGGCTCCAGCAGCGTCTAAAGGAGTACCTGTTTGCTCACTTCTAGCTCTAGTGGAGACTGACGGAAAAATGGCCGCTAACGACCTGTGGTCCTTGTTCCGGGTGCGCGTGTCACCATCGAGCCTTAAAGGGGTTGTCCCGCGAAAGCAAGTGGGGTTATACACTTCTGTATGGCCATATTAATGCACTTTGTAATGTACATCGTGCATTAATTATGAGCCATACAGAAGTTATTCACTTACCTGTTCCATTGCTAGCGTCCTCGTCTCCATGGTGCCGTCTAATTTCAGCGTCTAATCGCCCGATTAGACGCGCTTGCGCAGTCCGGTCTTCTCACTGGTGAATGGGGCCGCTCGTGCCGGAGAGCTGGTCCTCGTAGCTCCGCCCCGTCACGTGTGCCGATTCCAGCCAATCAGGAGGCTGGAATCGGCAATGGACCGCACAGAGCCCACGGTGCACCATGGGAGAAGACCCGCGGTGCATCGTGGGTGAAGATCCCGGCGGCCATCTTGCTAAGGTAAGGAAGAAGTCACCGCAGCGCGGGGATTCGGGTAAGTACTAAACTTTTTTTTTTTTAACACATGCATTGGGTTTGTCTCGCGCCGAACGGGGGGCCTATTGAAAAAAAAAAAACCCGTTTCGGCACGGAACAACCCCTTTAATGACATCATAAAGCCGCTTCAAGTGCAAGACTTGCAGGCTTATATACAATCTATCTATCTAATGTATCTTACTGCATAGATATATATCTAGCTATATAAATAGATAGTTGTATATCAATATAGATATTTCTACAAATATCTAGCTTTACGTATAAATCTAAACTTCTACAGTTATGGTTTTGTAAGGCTGAAAACAGACATCCAGAATTTGTATTATTATCAGCATTATTCTTATAATTGCCATTGAGGTTATTCCAGGGGCAGGTAATAAACTGCATGAGGCTTTGACCAATTTTTACCATTTTAGGTAAAAAGCTGCATTGACTGCACTTCTGCATTTTCTGCGATATGGTAGGACTGCAAGCAAAGCCTGAGACAAAACATGTCAAATACACTCTATACAGTATGCGAGTTCATTTTCCAAGATAGAAACATTGGTCACACTGAACATTGTTGAACGTTTTCGCTGCAATGCATCCTGGGACGCTTGGATCCAGGTTCTATCATTCATGCTGCGCCATTTCAACCAACCTGTGTGGCTCATATTCACTTTGGGTTGACGAGTGGCATGGTCATGGTGTAGGCCGAGCCTTTTTTGCCACTTCATCCGCCTCCGATCAAGCATAAAGACTTGCCCATAAGCATTCCCCACCCTAGAATAACTTAACCTACCCATTCCCCTATCTGAAATAACTGTACCTACCTCAAAAGAAGTGATAAGCAGCGATCAATTTGACTGTTGCTGGCTGATGTCTCCCGCTTAAGGGCGAATTTCAAACGTTGTCCATCACAGAGACAAATGATCTGGCTCCAGCAGCGTCTAAAGGAGTACCTGTTTGCTCACTTCTAGCTCTAGTGGAGACTGACGGAAAAATGGCCGCTAACGACCTGTGGTCCTTGTTCCGGGTGCGCGTGTCACCATCGAGCCTTAAAGGGGTTGTCCCGCGAAAGCAAGTGGGGTTATACACTTCTGTATGGCCATATTAATGCACTTTGTAATGTACATCGTGCATTAATTATGAGCCATACAGAAGTTATTCACTTACCTGTTCCATTGCTAGCGTCCTCGTCTCCATGGTGCCGTCTAATTTCAGCGTCTAATCGCCCGATTAGACGCGCTTGCGCAGTCCGGTCTTCTCACTGGTGAATGGGGCCGCTCGTGCCGGAGAGCTGGTCCTCGTAGCTCCGCCCCGTCACGTGTGCCGATTCCAGCCAATCAGGAGGCTGGAATCGGCAATGGACCGCACAGAGCCCACGGTGCACCATGGGAGAAGACCCGCGGTGCATCGTGGGTGAAGATCCCGGCGGCCATCTTGCTAAGGTAAGGAAGAAGTCACCGCAGCGCGGGGATTCGGGTAAGTACTAAACTTTTTTTTTTTTAACACATGCATTGGGTTTGTCTCGCGCCGAACGGGGGGCCTATTGAAAAAAAAAAAACCCGTTTCGGCGCGGAACAACCCCTTTAATGACATCATAAAGCCGCTTCAAGTGCAAGACTTGCAGGCTTATATACAATCTATCTATCTAATGTATCTTACTGCATAGATATATATCTAGCTATATAAATAGATAGTTGTATATCAATATAGATACTTCTACAAATAACTAGCTTTACGTATAAATCTAAACTTCTACAGTTATGGTTTTGTAAGGCTGAAAACAGACATCCAGAATTTGTATTATTATCAGCATTATTCTTATAATTGCCATTGAGGTTATTCCAGGGGCAGGTAATAAACTGCATGAGGCTTTGACCATTTTTTACCATTTTAGGTAAAAAGCTGCATTGACTGCACTTCTACATTTTCTGCGATATGGTAGGACTGCAAGCAAAGCCTGAGACAAGATATGTCAAATACACTCTATACAGTATGCGAGTTCATTTTCCAAGATAGAAACATTGGTCACACTGAACATTGTTGAACGTTTTCGCTGCAATGCATCCTGGGACGCTTGGATCCAGGTTCTATCATTCATGCTGCGCCATTTCAACCAACCTGTGTGGTTCATATTCACTTTGGGTTGACGAGTGGCATGGTCATGGTGTAGGCCGAGCCTTTTTTGCCACTTCATCCGCCTCCGATCAAGCATAAAGACTTGCCCATAAGCATTCCCCACCCTAGAATAACTTAACCTACCCATTCCCCTATCTGAAATAACTGTACCTACCTCAAAAGAAGTGATAAGCAGCGATCAATTTGACTGTTGTGGGCTGCCGTCTCCCGCTTAAGGGCGAATTTCAAACGTTGTCCATCACAGAGACAAATGATCTGACTCCAGCAGCGTCTAAAGGAGTACCTGTTTGCTCACTTCTAGCTCCAGTGGAGACTGACGGAAAAATGGCCGCTAACGACCTGTGGTCCTTGTTCCGGGTGCGCGTGTCACCATCGAGCCTTAAAGGGGTTGTCCCGCGAAAGCAAGTGGGGTTATACACTTCTGTATGGCCATATTAATGCACTTTGTAATGTACATCGTGCATTAATTATGAGCCATACAGAAGTTATTCACTTACCTGTTCCATTGCTAGCGTCCTCGTCTCCATGGTGCCGTCTAATTTCAGCGTCTAATCGCCCAATTAGACGCGCTTGCGCAGTCCGGTCTTCTCACTGGTGAATGGGGCCGCTCGTGCCGGAGAGCTGGTCCTCGTAGCTCCGCCCCGTCACGTGTGCCGATTCCAGCCAATCAGGAGGCTGGAATTGGCAATGGACCGCACAGAGCCCACGGTGCACCATGGGAGAAGACCCGCGGTGCATCGTGGGTGAAGATCCCGGCGGCCATCTTGCTAAGGTAAGGAAGAAGTCACCGCAGCGCGGGGATTCGGGTAAGTACTAAACTTTTTTTTTTTTAACACATGCATTGGGTTTGTCTCGCGCCGAACGGGGGGCCTATTGAAAAAAAAAAAACCCGTTTCGGCGCGGAACAACCCCTTTAATGACATCATAAAGCCGCTTCAAGTGCAAGACTTGCAGGCTTATATACAATCTATCTATCTAATGTATCTTACTGCATAGATATATATCTAGCTATATAAATAGATAGTTGTATATCAATATAGATATTTCTACAAATATCTAGCTTTACGTATAAATCTAAACTTCTACAGTTATGGTTTTGTAAGGCTGAAAACAGACATCCAGAATTTGTATTATTATCAGCATTATTCTTATAATTGCCATTGAGGTTATTCCAGGGGCAGGTAATAAACTGCATGAGGCTTTGACCATTTTTTACCATTTTAGGTAAACAGCTGCATTGACTGCACTTCTGCATTTTCTGCGATATGGTAGGACTGCAAGCAAAGCCTGAGACAAGATATGTCAAATACACTCTATACAGTATGCGAGTTCATTTTCCAAGATAGAAACATTGGTCACACTGAACATTGTTGAACGTTTTCGCTGCAATGCATCCTGGGACGCTTGGATCCAGGTTCTATCATTCATGCTGCGCCATTTCAACCAACCTGTGTGGTTCATATTCACTTTCGGTTGACGAGTGGCATGGTCATAGTGTAGGCCGAGCCTTTTTTGCCACTTCATCCGCCTCCGATCAAGCATAAAGACTTGCCCATAAGCATTCCCCACCCTAGAATAACTTAACCTACCCATTCCCCTATCTGAAATAACTGTACCTACCTCAAAAGAAGTGATAAGCAGCGATCAATTTGACTGTTGCTGGCTGCCGTCTCCCGCTTAAGGGCGAATTTCAAACGTTGTCCATCACAGAGACAAATGATCTGGCTCCAGCAGCGTCTAAAGGAGTACCTGTTTGCTCACTTCTAGCTCTAGTGGAGACTGACGGAAAAATGGCCGCTAACGACCTGTGGTCCTTGTTCCGGGTGCGCGTGTCACCATCGAGCCTTAAAGGGGTTGTCCCGCGAAAGCAAGTGGGGTTATACACTTCTGTATGGCCATATTAATGCACTTTGTAATGTACATCGTGCATTAATTATGAGCCATACAGAAGTTATTCACTTACCTGTTCCATTGCTAGCGTCCTCGTCTCCATGGTGCCGTCTAATTTCAGCGTCTAATCGCCCGATTAGACGCGCTTGCGCAGTCCGGTCTTCTCACTGGTGAATGGGGCCGCTCGTGCCAGAGAGCTGGTCCTCGTAGCTCCGCCCCGTCACGTGTGCCGATTCCAGCCAATCAGGAGGCTGGAATCGGCAATGGACCGCACAGAGCCCACGGTGCACCATGGGAGAAGACCCGCGGTGCATCGTGGGTGAAGATCCCGGCGGCCATCTTGCTAAGGTAAGGAAGAAGTCACCGCAGCGCGGGGATTCGGGTAAGTACTAAACTTTTTTTTTTTTAACACATGCATTGGGTTTGTCTCGCGCCGAACGGGGGGCCTATTGAAAAAAAAAAAACCCGTTTCGGCACGGAACAACCCCTTTAATGACATCATAAAGCCGCTTCAAGTGCAAGACTTGCAGGCTTATATACAATCTATCTATCTATCTAATGTATCTTACTGCATAGATATATATCTAGCTATATAAATAGATAGTTGTATATCAATATAGATATTTCTACAAATATCTAGCTTTACGTATAAATCTAAACTTCTACAGTTATGGTTTTGTAAGGCTGAAAACAGACATCCAGAATTTGTATTATTATCAGCATTATTCTTATAATTGCCATTGAGGTTATTCCAGGGGCAGGTAATAAACTGCATGAGGCTTTGACCAATTTTTACCATTTTAGGTAAAAAGCTGCATTGACTGCACTTCTGCATTTTCTGCGATATGGTAGGACTGCAAGCAAAGCCTGAGACAAAACATGTCAAATACACTCTATACAGTATGCGAGTTCATTTTCCAAGATAGAAACATTGGTCACACTGAACATTGTTGAACGTTTTCGCTGCAATGCATCCTGGGACGCTTGGATCCAGGTTCTATCATTCATGCTGCGCCATTTCAACCAACCTGTGTGGCTCATATTCACTTTGGGTTGACGAGTGGCATGGTCATGGTGTAGGCCGAGCCTTTTTTGCCACTTCATCCGCCTCCGATCAAGCATAAAGACTTGCCCATAAGCATTCCCCACCCTAGAATAACTTAACCTACCCATTCCCCTATCTGAAATAACTGTACCTACCTCAAAAGAAGTGATAAGCAGCGATCAATTTGACTGTTGCTGGCTGCCGTCTCCCGCTTAAGGGCGAATTTCAAACGTTGTCCATCACAGAGACAAATGATCTGGCTCCAGCAGCGTCTAAAGGAGTACCTGTTTGCTCACTTCTAGCTCTAGTGGAGACTGACGGAAAAATGGCCGCTAACGACCTGTGGTCCTTGTTCCGGGTGCGCGTGTCACCATCGAGCCTTAAAGGGGTTGTCCCGCGAAAGCAAGTGGGGTTATACACTTCTGTATGGCCATATTAATGCACTTTGTAATGTACATCGTGCATTAATTATGAGCCATACAGAAGTTATTCACTTACCTGTTCCATTGCTAGCGTCCTCGTCTCCATGGTGCCGTCTAATTTCAGCGTCTAATCGCCCGATTAGACGCGCTTGCGCAGTCCGGTCTTCTCACTGGTGAATGGGGCTGCTCGTGCCGGAGAGCTGGTCCTCGTAGCTCCGCCCCGTCACGTGTGCCGATTCCAGCCAATCAGGAGGCTGGAATCGGCAATGGACCGCACAGAGCCCACGGTGCACCATGGGAGAAGACCCGCGGTGCATCGTGGGTGAAGATCCCGGCGGCCATCTTGCTAAGGTAAGGAAGAAGGCACCGCAGCGCGGGGATTCGGGTAAGTACTAAACTTTTTTTTTTTTAACACATGCATTGGGTTTGTCTCGCGCCGAACGGGGGGCCTATTGAAAAAAAAAAAAAACGTTTCGGCGCGGAACAACCCCTTTAATGACATCATAAAGCCGCTTCAAGTGCAAGACTTGCAGGCTTATATACAATCTATCTATCTAATGTATCTTACTGCATAGATATATATCTAGCTATATAAATAGATAGTTGTATATCAATATAGATACTTCTACAAATATCTAGCTTTACGTATAAATCTAAACTTCTACAGTTATGGTTTTGTAAGGCTGAAAACAGACATCCAGAATTTGTATTATTATCAGCATTATTCTTATAATTCCATTGAGGTTATTCCAGGGGCAGGTAATACACTGCATGAGGCTTTGACCAATTTTTACCATTTTAGGTAAAAAGCTGCATTGACTGCACTTCTGCATTTTCTGCGATATGGTAGGACTGCAAGCAAAGCCTGAGACAAAATATGTCAAATACACTCTATACAGTATGCGAGTTCATTTTCCAAGATAGAAACATTGGTCACACTGAACATTGTTGAACGTTTTCGCTGCAATGCATCCTGGGACGCTTGGATCCAGGTTCTATCATTCATGCTGCGCCATTTCAACCAACCTGTGTGGCTCATATTCACTTTGGGTTGACGAGTGGCATGGTCATGGTGTAGGCCGAGCCTTTTTTGCCACTTCATCCGCCTCCGATCAAGCATAAAGACTTGCCCATAAGCATTCCCCACCCTAGAATAACTTAACCTACCCATTCCCCTATCTGAAATAACTGTACCTACCTCAAAAGAAGTGATAAGCAGCGATCAATTTGACTGTTGCTGGCTGCCGTCTCCCGCTTAAGGGCGAATTTCAAACGTTGTCCATCACAGAGACAAATGATCTGGCTCCAGCAGCGTCTAAAGGAGTACCTGTTTGCTCACTTCTAGCTCTAGTGGAGACTGACGGAAAAATGGCCGCTAACGACCTGTGGTCCTTGTTCCGGGTGCGCGTGTCACCATCGAGCCTTAAAGGGGTTGTCCCGCGAAAGCAAGTGGGGTTATACACTTCTGTATGGCCATATTAATGCACTTTGTAATGTACATCGTGCATTAATTATGAGCCATACAGAAGTTATTCACTTACCTGTTCCATTGCTAGCGTCCTCGTCTCCATGGTGTCGTCTAATTTCAGCGTCTAATCGCCCGATTAGACGCGCTTGCGCAGTCCGGTCTTCTCACTGGTGAATGGGGCCGCTCGTGCCGGAGAGCTGGTCCTCGTAGCTCCGCCCCGTCACGTGTGCCGATTCCAGCCAATCAGGAGGCTGGAATCGGCAATGGACCGCACAGAGCCCACGGTGCACCATGGGAGAAGACCCGCGGTGCATCGTGGGTGAAGATCCCGGCGGCCATCTTGCTAAGGTAAGGAAGAAGTCACCGCAGCGCGGGGATTCGGGTAAGTACTAAACTTTTTTTTTTTAACACATGCATTGGGTTTGTCTCGCGCCGAACGGGGGGCCTATTGAAAAAAAAAAAACCCGTTTCGGCGCGGAACAACCCCTTTAATGACATCATAAAGCCGCTTCAAGTGCAAGACTTGCAGGCTTATATACAATCTATCTATCTAATGTATCTTACTGCATAGATATATATCTAGCTATATAAATAGATAGTTATATATCAATATAGATATTTCTACAAATATCTAGCTTTACGTATAAATCTAAACTTCTACAGTTATGGTTTTGTAAGGCTGAAAACAGACATCCAGAATTTGTATTATTATCAGCATTATTCTTATAATTGCCATTGAGGTTATTCCAGGGGCAGGTAATAAACTGCATGAGGCTTTGACCATTTTTTACCATTTTAGGTAAAAAGCTGCATTGACTGCACTTCTACATTTTCTGCGATATGGTAGGACTGCAAGCAAAGCCTGAGACAAGATATGTCAAATACACTCTATACAGTATGCGAGTTCATTTTCCAAGATAGAAACATTGGTCACACTGAACATTGTTGAACGTTTTCGCTGCAATGCATCCTGGGACGCTTGGATCCAGGTTCTATCATTCATGCTGCGCCATTTCAACCAACCTGTGTGGTTCATATTCACTTTGGGTTGACGAGTGGCATGGTCATGGTGTAGGCCGAGCCTTTTTTGCCACTTCATCCGCCTCCGATCAAGCATAAAGACTTGCCCATAAGCATTCCCCACCCTGGAATAACTTAACCTACCCATTCCCCTATCTGAAATAACTGTACCTACCTCAAAAGAAGTGATAAGCAGCGATCAATTTGACTGTTGTGGGCTGCCGTCTCCCGCTTAAGGGCGAATTTCAAACGTTGTCCATCACAGAGACAAATGATCTGACTCCAGCAGCGTCTAAAGGAGTACCTGTTTGCTCACTTCTAGCTCCAGTGGAGACTGACGGAAAAATGGCCGCTAACGACCTGTGGTCCTTGTTCCGGGTGCGCGTGTCACCATCGAGCCTTAAAGGGGTTGTCCCGCGAAAGCAAGTGGGGTTATACACTTCTGTATGGCCATATTAATGCACTTTGTAATGTACATCGTGCATTAATTATGAGCCATACAGAAGTTATTCACTTACCTGTTCCATTGCTAGCGTCCTCGTCTCCATGGTGCCGTCTAATTTCAGCGTCTAATCGCCCGATTAGACGCGCTTGCGCAGTCCGATCTTCTCACTGGTGAATGGGGCCGCTCGTGCCGGAGAGCTGGTCCTCGTAGCTCCGCCCCGTCACGTGTGCCGATTCCAGCCAATCAGGAGGCTGGAATCGGCAATGGACCGCACAGAGCCCACGGTGCACCATGGGAGAAGACCCGCGGTGCATCGTGGGTGAAGATCCCGGCGGCCATCTTGCTAAGGTAAGGAAGAAGTCACCGCAGCGCGGGGATTCGGGTAAGTACTAAACTTTTTTTTTTTTAACACATGCATTGGGTTTGTCTCGCGCCGAACGGGGGGCCTATTGAAAAAAAAAAAACCCGTTTCGGCACGGAACAACCCCTTTAATGACATCATAAAGCCGCTTCAAGTGCAAGACTTGCAGGCTTATATACAATCTATCTATCTAATGTATCTTACTGCATAGATATATATCTAGCTATATAAATAGATAGTTGTATATCAATATAGATATTTCTACAAATATCTAGCTTTACGTATAAATCTAAACTTCTACAGTTATGGTTTTGTAAGGCTGAAAACAGACATCCAGAATTTGTATTATTATCAGCATTATTCTTATAATTGCCATTGAGGTTATTCCAGGGGCAGGTAATAAACTGCATGAGGCTTTGACCATTTTTTACCATTTTAGGTAAACAGCTGCATTGACTGCACTTCTGCATTTTCTGCGATATGGTAGGACTGCAAGCAAAGCCTGAGACAAGATATGTCAAATACACTCTATACAGTATGCGAGTTCATTTTCCAAGATAGAAACATTGGTCACACTGAACATTGTTGAACGTTTTCGCTGCAATGCATCCTGGGACGCTTGGATCCAGGTTCTATCATTCATGCTGCGCCATTTCAACCAACCTGTGTGGTTC
Organism: Eleutherodactylus coqui; assembly: GCF_035609145.1. NCBI lineage: Eukaryota > Metazoa > Chordata > Amphibia > Anura > Eleutherodactylidae > Eleutherodactylus > Eleutherodactylus coqui. The sequence goes on from NW_027102361.1 coordinate 1,083,624, forward strand.
ATATTCACTTTGGGTTGACGAGTGGCATGGTCATAGTGTAGGCCGAGCCTTTTTTGCCACTTCATCCGCCTCCGATCAAGCATAAAGACTTGCCCATAAGCATTCCCCACCCTAGAATAACTTAACCTACCCATTCCCCTATCTGAAATAACTGTACCTACCTCAAAAGAAGTGATAAGCAGCGATCAATTTGACTGTTGCTGGCTGCCGTCTCCCGCTTAAGGGCGAATTTCAAACGTTGTCCATCACAGAGACAAATGATCTGGCTCCAGCAGCGTCTAAAGGAGTACCTGTTTGCTCACTTCTAGCTCCAGTGGAGACTGATGGAAAAATGGCCGCTAACGACCTGTGGTCCTTGTTCCGGGTGCGCGTGTCACCATCGAGCCTTAAAGGGGTTGTCCCGCGAAAGCAAGTGGGGTTATACACTTCTGTATGGCCATATTAATGCACTTTGTAATGTACATCGTGCATTAATTATGAGCCATACAGAAGTTATTCACTTACCTGTTCCATTGCTAGCGTCCTCGTCTCCATGGTGCCGTCTAATTTCAGCGTCTAATCGCCCGATTAGACGCGCTTGCGCAGTCCGATCTTCTCACTGGTGAATGGGGCCGCTCGTGCCGGAGAGCTGGTCCTCGTAGCTCCGCCCCGTCACGTGTGCCGATTCCAGCCAATCAGGAGGCTGGAATCGGCAATGGACCGCACAGAGCCCACGGTGCACCATGGGAGAAGACCCGCGGTGCATCGTGGGTGAAGATCCCGGCGGCCATCTTGCTAAGGTAAGGAAGAAGTCACCGCAGCGCGGGGATTCGGGTAAGTACTAAACTTTTTTTTTTTTAACACATGCATTGGGTTTGTCTCGCGCCGAACGGGGGGCCTATTGAAAAAAAAAAAACCCGTTTCGGCACGGAACAACCCCTTTAATGACATCATAAAGCCGCTTCAAGTGCAAGACTTGCAGGCTTATATACAATCTATCTATCTAATGTATCTTACTGCATAGATATATATCTAGCTATATAAATAGATAGTTGTATATCAATATAGATATTTCTACAAATATCTAGCTTTACGTATAAATCTAAACTTCTACAGTTATGGTTTTGTAAGGCTGAAAACAGACATCCAGAATTTGTATTATTATCAGCATTATTCTTATAATTGCCATTGAGGTTATTCCAGGGGCAGGTAATAAACTGCATGAGGCTTTGACCAATTTTTACCATTTTAGGTAAAAAGCTGCATTGACTGCACTTCTGCATTTTCTGCGATATGGTAGGACTGCAAGCAAAGCCTGAGACAAAACATGTCAAATACACTCTATACAGTATGCGAGTTCATTTTCCAAGATAGAAACATTGGTCACACTGAACATTGTTGAACGTTTTCGCTGCAATGCATCCTGGGACGCTTGGATCCAGGTTCTATCATTCATGCTGCGCCATTTCAACCAACCTGTGTGGCTCATATTCACTTTGGGTTGACGAGTGGCATGGTCATGGTGTAGGCCGAGCCTTTTTTGCCACTTCATCCGCCTCCGATCAAGCATAAAGACTTGCCCATAAGCATTCCCCACCCTAGAATAACTTAACCTACCCATTCCCCTATCTGAAATAACTGTACCTACCTCAAAAGAAGTGATAAGCAGCGATCAATTTGACTGTTGCTGGCTGCCGTCTCCCGCTTAAGGGCGAATTTCAAACGTTGTCCATCACAGAGACAAATGATCTGGCTCCAGCAGCGTCTAAAGGAGTACCTGTTTGCTCACTTCTAGCTCTAGTGGAGACTGACGGAAAAATGGCCGCTAACGACCTGTGGTCCTTGTTCCGGGTGCGCGTGTCACCATCGAGCCTTAAAGGGGTTGTCCCGCGAAAGCAAGTGGGGTTATACACTTCTGTATGGCCATATTAATGCACTTTGTAATGTACATCGTGCATTAATTATGAGCCATACAGAAGTTATTCACTTACCTGTTCCATTGCTAGCGTCCTCGTCTCCATGGTGCCGTCTAATTTCAGCGTCTAATCGCCCGATTAGACGCGCTTGCGCAGTCCGGTCTTCTCACTGGTGAATGGGGCCGCTCGTGCCGGAGAGCTGGTCCTCGTAGCTCCGCCCCGTCACGTGTGCCGATTCCAGCCAATCAGGAGGCTGGAATCGGCAATGGACCGCACAGAGCCCACGGTGCACCATGGGAGAAGACCCGCGGTGCATCGTGGGTGAAGATCCCGGCGGCCATCTTGCTAAGGTAAGGAAGAAGTCACCGCAGCGCGGGGATTCGGGTAAGTACTAAACTTTTTTTTTTTTTAACACATGCATTGGGTTTGTCTCGCGCCGAACGGGGGGCCTATTGAAAAAAAAAAAAACCGTTTCGGTGCGGAACAACCCCTTTAATGACATCATAAAGCCGCTTCAAGTGCAAGACTTGCAGGCTTATATACAATCTATCTATCTAATGTATCTTACTGCATAGATATATATCTAGCTATATAAATAGATAGTTGTATATCAATATAGATACTTCTACAAATATCTAGCTTTACGTATAAATCTAAACTTCTACAGTTATGGTTTTGTAAGGCTGAAAACAGACATCCAGAATTTGTATTATTATCAGCATTATTCTTATAATTCCATTGAGGTTATTCCAGGGGCAGGTAATACACTGCATGAGGCTTTGACCAATTTTTACCATTTTAGGTAAAAAGCTGCATTGACTGCACTTCTGCATTTTCTGCGATATGGTAGGACTGCAAGCAAAGCCTGAGACAAAATATGTCAAATACACTCTATACAGTATGCGAGTTCATTTTCCAAGATAGAAACATTGGTCACACTGAACATTGTTGAACGTTTTCGCTGCAATGCATCCTGGGACGCTTGGATCCAGGTTCTATCATTCATGCTGCGCCATTTCAACCAACCTGTGTGGCTCATATTCACTTTGGGTTGACGAGTGGCATGGTCATGGTGTAGGCCGAGCCTTTTTTGCCACTTCATCCGCCTCCGATCAAGCATAAAGACTTGCCCATAAGCATTCCCCACCCTAGAATAACTTAACCTACCCATTCCCCTATCTGAAATAACTGTACCTACCTCAAAAGAAGTGATAAGCAGCGATCAATTTGACTGTTGCTGGCTGCCGTCTCCCGCTTAAGGGCGAATTTCAAACGTTGTCCATCACAGAGACAAATGATCTGGCTCCAGCAGCGTCTAAAGGAGTACCTGTTTGCTCACTTCTAGCTCTAGTGGAGACTGACGGAAAAATGGCCGCTAACGACCTGTGGTCCTTGTTCCGGGTGCGCGTGTCACCATCGAGCCTTAAAGGGGTTGTCCCGCGAAAGCAAGTGGGGTTATACACTTCTGTATGGCCATATTAATGCACTTTGTAATGTACATCGTGCATTAATTATGAGCCATACAGAAGTTATTCACTTACCTGTTCCATTGCTAGCGTCCTCGTCTCCATGGTGTCGTCTAATTTCAGCGTCTAATCGCCCGATTAGACGCGCTTGCGCAGTCCGGTCTTCTCACTGGTGAATGGGGCCGCTCGTGCCGGAGAGCTGGTCCTCGTAGCTCCGCCCCGTCACGTGTGCCGATTCCAGCCAATCAGGAGGCTGGAATCGGCAATGGACCGCACAGAGCCCACGGTGCACCATGGGAGAAGACCCGCGGTGCATCGTGGGTGAAGATCCCGGCGGCCATCTTGCTAAGGTAAGGAAGAAGTCACCGCAGCGCGGGGATTCGGGTAAGTACTAAACTTTTTTTTTTTAACACATGCATTGGGTTTGTCTCGCGCCGAACGGGGGGCCTATTGAAAAAAAAAAAACCCGTTTCGGCGCGGAACAACCCCTTTAATGACATCATAAAGCCGCTTCAAGTGCAAGACTTGCAGGCTTATATACAATCTATCTATCTAATGTATCTTACTGCATAGATATATATCTAGCTATATAAATAGATAGTTATATATCAATATAGATATTTCTACAAATATCTAGCTTTACGTATAAATCTAAACTTCTACAGTTATGGTTTTGTAAGGCTGAAAACAGACATCCAGAATTTGTATTATTATCAGCATTATTCTTATAATTGCCATTGAGGTTATTCCAGGGGCAGGTAATAAACTGCATGAGGCTTTGACCATTTTTTACCATTTTAGGTAAAAAGCTGCATTGACTGCACTTCTACATTTTCTGCGATATGGTAGGACTGCAAGCAAAGCCTGAGACAAGATATGTCAAATACACTCTATACAGTATGCGAGTTCATTTTCCAAGATAGAAACATTGGTCACACTGAACATTGTTGAACGTTTTCGCTGCAATGCATCCTGGGACGCTTGGATCCAGGTTCTATCATTCATGCTGCGCCATTTCAACCAACCTGTGTGGTTCATATTCACTTTGGGTTGACGAGTGGCATGGTCATGGTGTAGGCCGAGCCTTTTTTGCCACTTCATCCGCCTCCGATCAAGCATAAAGACTTGCCCATAAGCATTCCCCACCCTAGAATAACTTAACCTACCCATTCCCCTATCTGAAATAACTGTACCTACCTCAAAAGAAGTGATAAGCAGCGATCAATTTGACTGTTGTGGGCTGCCGTCTCCCGCTTAAGGGCGAATTTCAAACGTTGTCCATCACAGAGACAAATGATCTGACTCCAGCAGCGTCTAAAGGAGTACCTGTTTGCTCACTTCTAGCTCCAGTGGAGACTGACGGAAAAATGGCCGCTAACGACCTGTGGTCCTTGTTCCGGGTGCGCGTGTCACCATCGAGCCTTAAAGGGGTTGTCCCGCGAAAGCAAGTGGGGTTATACACTTCTGTATGGCCATATTAATGCACTTTGTAATGTACATCGTGCATTAATTATGAGCCATACAGAAGTTATTCACTTACCTGTTCCATTGCTAGCGTCCTCGTCTCCATGGTGCCGTCTAATTTCAGCGTCTAATCGCCCGATTAGACGCGCTTGCGCAGTCCGATCTTCTCACTGGTGAATGGGGCCGCTCGTGCCGGAGAGCTGGTCCTCGTAGCTCCGCCCCGTCACGTGTGCCGATTCCAGCCAATCAGGAGGCTGGAATCGGCAATGGACCGCACAGAGCCCACGGTGCACCATGGGAGAAGACCCGCGGTGCATCGTGGGTGAAGATCCCGGCGGCCATCTTGCTAAGGTAAGGAAGAAGTCACCGCAGCGCGGGGATTCGGGTAAGTACTAAACTTTTTTTTTTTTAACACATGCATTGGGTTTGTCTCGCGCCGAACGGGGGGCCTATTGAAAAAAAAAAAACCCGTTTCGGCACGGAACAACCCCTTTAATGACATCATAAAGCCGCTTCAAGTGCAAGACTTGCAGGCTTATATACAATCTATCTATCTAATGTATCTTACTGCATAGATATATATCTAGCTATATAAATAGATAGTTGTATATCAATATAGATATTTCTACAAATATCTAGCTTTACGTATAAATCTAAACTTCTACAGTTATGGTTTTGTAAGGCTGAAAACAGACATCCAGAATTTGTATTATTATCAGCATTATTCTTATAATTGCCATTGAGGTTATTCCAGGGGCAGGTAATAAACTGCATGAGGCTTTGACCATTTTTTACCATTTTAGGTAAACAGCTGCATTGACTGCACTTCTACATTTTCTGCGATATGGTAGGACTGCAAGCAAAGCCTGAGACAAGATATGTCAAATACACTCTATACAGTATGCGAGTTCATTTTCCAAGATAGAAACATTGGTCACACTGAACATTGTTGAACGTTTTCGCTGCAATGCATCCTGGGACGCTTGGATCCAGGTTCTATCATTCATGCTGCGCCATTTCAACCAACCTGTGTGGTTCATATTCACTTTGGGTTGACGAGTGGCATGGTCATGGTGTAGGCCGAGCCTTTTTTGCCACTTCATCCGCCTCCGATCAAGCATAAAGACTTGCCCATAAGCATTCCCCACCCTAGAATAACTTAACCTACCCATTCCCCTATCTGAAATAACTGTACCTACCTCAAAAGAAGTGATAAGCAGCGATCAATTTGACTGTTGTGGGCTGCCGTCTCCCGCTTAAGGGCGAATTTCAAACGTTGTCCATCACAGAGACAAATGATCTGACTCCAGCAGCGTCTAAAGGAGTACCTGTTTGCTCACTTCTAGCTCCAGTGGAGACTGACGGAAAAATGGCCGCTAACGACCTGTGGTCCTTGTTCCGGGTGCGCGTGTCACCATCGAGCCTTAAAGGGGTTGTCCCGCGAAAGCAAGTGGGGTTATACACTTCTGTATGGCCATATTAATGCACTTTGTAATGTACATCGTGCATTAATTATGAGCCATACAGAAGTTATTCACTTACCTGTTCCATTGCTAGCGTCCTCGTCTCCATGGTGCCGTCTAATTTCAGCGTCTAATCGCCCGATTAGACGCGCTTGCGCAGTCCGATCTTCTCACTGGTGAATGGGGCCGCTCGTGCCGGAGAGCTGGTCCTCGTAGCTCCGCCCCGTCACGTGTGCCGATTCCAGCCAATCAGGAGGCTGGAATCGGCAATGGACCGCACAGAGCCCACGGTGCACCATGGGAGAAGACCCGCGGTGCATCGTGGGTGAAGATCCCGGCGGCCATCTTGCTAAGGTAAGGAAGAAGTCACCGCAGCGCGGGGATTCGGGTAAGTACTAAACTTTTTTTTTTTTAACACATGCATTGGGTTTGTCTCGCGCCGAACGGGGGGCCTATTGAAAAAAAAAAAACCCGTTTCGGCACGGAACAACCCCTTTAATGACATCATAAAGCCGCTTCAAGTGCAAGACTTGCAGGCTTATATACAATCTATCTATCTAATGTATCTTACTGCATAGATATATATCTAGCTATATAAATAGATAGTTGTATATCAATATAGATATTTCTACAAATATCTAGCTTTACGTATAAATCTAAACTTCTACAGTTATGGTTTTGTAAGGCTGAAAACAGACATCCAGAATTTGTATTATTATCAGCATTATTCTTATAATTGCCATTGAGGTTATTCCAGGGGCAGGTAATAAACTGCATGAGGCTTTGACCATTTTTTACCATTTTAGGTAAACAGCTGCATTGACTGCACTTCTGCATTTTCTGCGATATGGTAGGACTGCAAGCAAAGCCTGAGACAAGATATGTCAAATACACTCTATACAGTATGCGAGTTCATTTTCCAAGATAGAAACATTGGTCACACTGAACATTGTTGAACGTTTTCGCTGCAATGCATCCTGGGACGCTTGGATCCAGGTTCTATCATTCATGCTGCGCCATTTCAACCAACCTGTGTGGTTCATATTCACTTTGGGTTGACGAGTGGCATGGTCATAGTGTAGGCCGAGCCTTTTTTGCCACTTCATCCGCCTCCGATCAAGCATAAAGACTTGCCCATAAGCATTCCCCACCCTAGAATAACTTAACCTACCCATTCCCCTATCTGAAATAACTGTACCTACCTCAAAAGAAGTGATAAGCAGCGATCAATTTGACTGTTGCTGGCTGCCGTCTCCCGCTTAAGGGCGAATTTCAAACGTTGTCCATCACAGAGACAAATGATCTGGCTCCAGCAGCGTCTAAAGGAGTACCTGTTTGCTCACTTCTAGCTCTAGTGGAGACTGACGGAAAAATGGCCGCTAACGACCTGTGGTCCTTGTTCCGGGTGCGCATGTCACCATCGAGCCTTAAAGGGGTTGTCCCGCGAAAGCAAGTGGGGTTATACACTTCTGTATGGCCATATTAATGCACTTTGTAATGTACATCGTGCATTAATTATGAGCCATACAGAAGTTATTCACTTACCTGTTCCATTGTTAGCGTCCTCGTCTCCATGGTGCCGTCTAATTTCAGCGTCTAATCGCCCGATTAGACGCGCTTGCGCAGTCCGGTCTTCTCACTGGTGAATGGGGCCGCTCGTGCCGGAGAGCTGGTCCTCGTAGCTCCGCCCCGTCACGTGTGCCGATTCCAGCCAATCAGGAGGCTGGAATCGGCAATGGACCGCACAGAGCCCACGGTGCACCATGGGAGAAGACCCGCGGTGCATCGTGGGTGAAGATCCCGGCGGCCATCTTGCTAAGGTAAGGAAGAAGTCACCGCAGCGCGGGGATTCGGGTAAGTACTAAACTTTTTTTTTTTTAACACATGCATTGGGTTTGTCTCGCGCCGAACGGGGGGCCTATTGAAAAAAAAAAAACCCGTTTCGGCGCGGAACAACCCCTTTAATGACATCATAAAGCCGCTTCAAGTGCAAGACTTGCAGGCTTATATACAATCTATCTATCTAATGTATCTTACTGCATAGATATATATCTAGCTATATAAATAGATAGTTGTATATCAATATAGATATTTCTACAAATATCTAGCTTTACGTATAAATCTAAACTTCTACAGTTATGGTTTTGTAAGGCTGAAAACAGACATCCAGAATTTGTATTATTATCAGCATTATTCTTATAATTCCATTGAGGTTATTCCAGGGGCAGGTAATACACTGCATGAGGCTTTGACCAATTTTTACCATTTTAGGTAAAAAGCTGCATTGACTGCACTTCTGCATTTTCTGCGATATGGTAGGACTGCAAGCAAAGCCTGAGACAAAATATGTCAAATACACTCTATACAGTATGCGAGTTCATTTTCCAAGATAGAAACATTGGTCACACTGAACATTGTTGAACGTTTTCGCTGCAATGCATCCTGGGACGCTTGGATCCAGGTTCTATCATTCATGCTGCGCCATTTCAACCAACCTGTGTGGCTCATATTCACTTTGGGTTGACGAGTGGCATGGTCATGGTGTAGGCCGAGCCTTTTTTGCCACTTCATCCGCCTCCGATCAAGCATAAAGACTTGCCCATAAGCATTCCCCACCCTAGAATAACTTAACCTACCCATTCCCCTATCTGAAATAACTGTACCTACCTCAAAAGAAGTGATAAGCAGCGATCAATTTGACTGTTGCTGGCTGCCGTCTCCCGCTTAAGGGCGAATTTCAAACGTTGTCCATCACAGAGACAAATGATCTGGCTCCAGCAGCGTCTAAAGGAGTACCTGTTTGCTCACTTCTAGCTCTAGTGGAGACTGACGGAAAAATGGCCGCTAACGACCTGTGGTCCTTGTTCCGGGTGCGCGTGTCACCATCGAGCCTTAAAGGGGTTGTCCCGCGAAAGCAAGTGGGGTTATACACTTCTGTATGGCCATATTAATGCACTTTGTAATGTACATCGTGCATTAATTATGAGCCATACAGAAGTTATTCACTTACCTGTTCCATTGCTAGCGTCCTCGTCTCCATGGTGTCGTCTAATTTCAGCGTCTAATCGCCCGATTAGACGCGCTTGCGCAGTCCGGTCTTCTCACTGGTGAATGGGGCCGCTCGTGCCGGAGAGCTGGTCCTCGTAGCTCCGCCCCGTCACGTGTGCCGATTCCAGCCAATCAGGAGGCTGGAATCGGCAATGGACCGCACAGAGCCCACGGTGCACCATGGGAGAAGACCCGCAGTGCATCGTGGGTGAAGATCCCGGCGGCCATCTTGCTAAGGTAAGGAAGAAGTCACCGCAGCGCGGGGATTCGGGTAAGTACTAAACTTTTTTTTTTTAACACATGCATTGGGTTTGTCTCGCGCCGAACGGGGGGCCTATTGAAAAAAAAAAACCCGGTATTTCAGATAGGGGAATGGGTAGGTTAAGTTATTCTAGGGTGGGGAATGCTTATGGGCAAGTCTTTATGCTTGATCGGAGGCGGATGAAGTGGCAAAAAAGGCTCGGCCTACACCATGACCATGCCACTCGTCAACCCAAAGTGAATATGAGCCACACAGGTTGGTTGAAATGGCGCAGCATGAATGATAGAACCTGGATCCAAGCGTCCCAGGATGCATTGCAGCGAAAACGTTCAACAATGTTCAGTGTGACCAATGTTTCTATCTTGGAAAATGAACTCGCATACTGTATAGAGTGTATTTGACATATCTTGTCTCAGGCTTTGCTTGCAGTCCTACCATATCGCAGAAAATGCAGAAGTGCAGTCAATGCAGCTTTTTTACCTAAAATGGTAAAAAATGGTCAAAGCCTCATGCAGTTTATTACCTGTCCCTGGAATAACCTCAATGGCAATTATAAGAATAATGCTGATAATAATACAAATTCTGGATGAGTGATTCACGGCCCGATATCGCACTCGTCCGTTTGACGTTAGCTTTATAGTTTGGGGGATAGTTCTGGTATACACGCTGATTTTGTAGCATAGATGCGCTGTGAATTGAGGTGAATATATATTTTGGCAAGTCAGTCAATGGACCTAAAAGAGGAGTCAAGGCATGATCTACTGACTTAGGGCTAATGCCCACGGATGGATTTCTGCCGCGTTTCATGAACCTTATAATAGCTTACTGCCTTTAATACTAGATTCATTGCCGCGGGTGTACGCGCGGCCGGCCTCCATTCTAGTCAATGGAAGCAGTGCGTCACGCTATCTTCCGCTGTAGCACAGCGGAAGATAGAGTAAAAACCGCTTCCCCGCCCACCGCCAGCCACGTCATATGACCCAGTAGATTTTGGTAGGCCGCTGTCTCCCCCTTGTGTGCTGCATTAAAAATGCACTCTGCTAAAAATAAAAAGGGTCCAGTTCTGTGGCTTCTCGGAGGAGATAGGGGTTCCCCCACCTCCCGTCTCCGAGCTGCAACGGAGACTGACTAACATGGCTGCCAAGTCCGGTATTTATACTTCTAAATTGATGACATCACAATGCAGTGACATCAGCCTGCCAGACACCTGGCTCATTTGCATACAGTGTGTATGTATGTATGTATGTATGTATGAATGAATGAGTATGAATGAATGAATCTATCTATTTATTTATTAATTATGTAGATATAGATTATATCTGAATTATAGATTTTGTGCATATAGATTAAAGATAGATTTTAGATGATATATATATATATATATTTATATATCTACATACATACACAAACACATAAAACTGTATTATGTATATATGTAGATTCTATAATGTATGTTGATTATATAATAGATCTGTTGATTGATAGATAGATAATAGATCTATGGATTATCTAATTAATATAGATGATAAAATCTACACAGATATAAATAATCTAAAATCTATCATCTGGATATAATGTATGTCTATAATCTACTCACTCTATCTATCTATCTATCGCTATACAAATAGCAAGATTTATTTCTCTATATAATCTATAGTTATGGATGGATGGATGAATTTATTTATGTATGGCGGGGGAAAAAAAAGGCCTGCTGTACATTTTAACTTCTTCAGATGACCATGCTGATCTATTCTTATTCTTACTAGGGTCTACTAATGCCAGCCCAGGGGAAGCCAATAAAGCCCTATGGGCTCGAAGCCAATTTTCCTTGTTTTGGGAAAAAGTTTCCGTCCGTCCCCACTCGAAATGCGTCCACCAAAAGAGATCTCTCAAAACGACCGACGGACGCACCTTCAGAGGCAAACTAGTGCTTGCTTCTAGTGTCATCGTCTGCTTAACCATCCTGCGTAGGGAGGTGACGAGTCTTGCAGGCTCTGCAAGCCTAGGATGCGTGAGCACGGTGCAAGAGGAAGGACTGAGGAGGATGTGAGGGGGAGGGGGGAGGGCGCGGTTGAGAAAGCGTTGGGTGGGGCTATGCAAAGGTCTTCCAGCTCCCTCAGAGCATGCCCGGTTTTTTTCTCCCACGCGTGAAAAACGCAATTCTATTAAAATTCCATCCGCGGGTGCAAAAATCAGTTTAATGGACCACAGATGGCCAATGATTCCCTAGGGGCAAATCCGCTGCGGAAACCGCAATTCCATTTTGCTAGTGGACATGAGGCCTTAAGGCCCCTTCCCACAGACGGATCTATTCAGCCTAATAGCTCAATGCTTACGGTGCGGAATTTCACAGCGGAATTCCGCACCGTAAAATCACCCGTCCTCACCCACGGCATGCTCTATTTGCCGCGGGTGTACGCGTGGACGGCTTCCATTACAGTCTGTGGAAGCCGTCCATTCACGCTATCTTCCGCTGTAGCACAGCGGAAGATAGCGTGAAACCGCCTCTACGCCTACCGCGTCACATGGCGCTGCGGTGCGTCATGCGCTCGATTGCCCATGCGCGCTGAGGCGTCATGCGGGACTCCGAAACTGGAGGTAAGTATTGGGGTCTCTTGGGGCCGCCGTGACGGGCTCCGCCACGGAATTCCGTGGCGGAGCCCGTCACAGCCATGTGCAGCCGGCTTTACAGCGTGGGTAATCAGGAGTTAAAAACATAAATAAGGTAAAACAAAAAAACAAATTCAAATCACGTTTTATTATTTACTAAAAATGTGGATTTTACACCAAGTGTCATTCCCTGATAAACCAAAGGCCGCTGTGTTTGGGTATCTTTTCTGTTTACTCAATCGGTGTAAAATATTGCGCAGTTTTTCAGGATCCTCCGTCATAATTCTTTGAAAGAAAAAGCTTATAAAAAAAAAAAAGGTGAGTCACAGGCAAAAAGCAGTCCATAAAACGAAGGGTTTCAAGATTGCTGAACGTTGAGGGTCTCTTCACTGTCGGACAGCCTTCCCATTCTCAAGGACGTCAGATCTGCAGGAAATGATGAAAAATCAGCAGGTTAACAGTCACATCACACCAGTATTACTGATCCCTAGATCCGCTCCACCCACTTACATTGACCACTACTCCCCCAACCTGGTCAGAACAATCATATATAATAAATATATATACATACGTACACGTACGGTAATGCCTCATCAGTTACAGTAGTGATCATAGGTAATGGCAAGCAGGGACACCTGTTGTCATGGCAACCCATCGGCCCGCCATGATTACAAGGGCCAGACGACATAACATAGGGAGCACGCTCCCTCGGGGAATCCTCTACTTGCTGCCATCTCAAAACTTTGCAGGACAACCTATGGTTTCTCTTGGTATCATTTTGGACTACATGCCACTTTTTCATCGTTTTTTATGATATTTTTTTTGGGGGGGGGGGAATTGAATGACCCAAAAAGTACAATTCTGACATTTTGGCTTTTTTTCTGACAACATAAATGATGCTGATTTTTTGAGAGTTCAAATTGTTATGGACACGAAGATACCAAATAGATTTTAGATGTTCTTATTTCATCACCGGTGCTCAGGAAAGATGTTACAGTATTGGAGGGGGTTCAAAGAAGAGCGACTAAACTAATACAGGGGACTCAGGCTAGCTGTGGTCCAGTCGCAAGGGCTGTGAAAAACCCTGTGGTAGACCCGGAGAGCTTGCCTTAGCTTGCTCGATGGGCCTGCCTCGATCTGGGAGGTCGAGGAGGGTCAACCGTTGAGGGCTGCGGGGTAGTGTAGGGACAGTTAGTAAAACAGACAGTTTCATTACTGCTAACCGTCATCAGAATATGCAGCATTATAGAAACACACGCTCATAACCTCAGGACACATTTTACCTGCACATAACCCTCAGGCGTCATTTGACGACACATTGCTCATTCTCGCCCCTGCCCTCTCCATCAAACTCGGAGAGATGGCGCTGATTTTGTACCTGAAACCACGTGATGTCGGATGTCCATAACTACAGCAACTCACGCAGGACCGTATGGAAAAAGACCATATTTGGACCACCCAATCCCATGCTTTGATTCCCAACCACGTATTGCTTCCTGCTGCCCATAAAGGGCAATTAACTCATCATGCTATATAAGATGCTATACGCCTACTAATAAACAGTCAGGAAGACTTTCTACACTGACAGTCTTGTCTCCGTGTGATCTCTTACATTGTGCGCACAATCTCTGAACATAAATCTGGAAGGGTACAAACATTCCTATTGATTACGCCGTAGACCCCAAAATAAATCCACATCACTGAGAAGCTCCACTGAAATCAACGGAGGTGTTTTACAGTGTTTACCGTGGCTTTTCAAACAACGAGCTAAACGCTGTAAAAACTGTCTGTGTGAGAGCGGCCCTAGTGACGAAGTCTGTTTGCTCCTTAACCCCTTAGTGACTTCCTGCCTAAGCGGGCTTTAATTTCCAGGGCCGTAAAAAGACACTTACTCTGGGGATTAAAGCCCTGGGGGCTGTGGACATGACAGCTCCCTGCTGTTGGCGCGACCACCAGTCACCCTTAAAAGTAAACAGAAAGTTAAAAAATGGTAAAATGTAATCTTCGCTCATATTTGTGAGGGGAGATGTAATTACATACCTAAGGCCCCCGGATTTACCCTTGGACCTCACCTCGGCTTCTGCGCACGCGCCCGTCGTCAACGTTGGCCGATGCAAGAGCCGCAGTTTGCCTGAGTAATTTAAGATATCCCTGCTCCTGGCTACCAAACATAGCCGAGAGCCTGGAGATTTCATGGTGGGCCGCAGTACATGGTCCCCAGTCACGTGATTGCCGTTAGCCAATGGATATCCATTCCGTAACGAATCCAATCCGTAAAGGAAGGTGAAAATATTTCTATAGGCCTCCGGCGATGTCCCCCGGGATCCTTATCCTCGGTTGGATAGCGGCGATCATGTAAAAGTTAAGAAAAAGTTGAAGTTTAATCTCCCCTCTTAGATCGGTGAGAGGAGATGAAACTTCTTACCGGAGGCCTCCGTATTTGAACCTCAATGTGATCCTCCTCCGTGGACCTTCTCCGGCTTCTGCGCATGAACCTGCCTTAAAATGCCAGACACATGCGCAGCAGCTGGGGAGCCCGGTAAATTTTAAATCTCTGTGCTCCCGGCTACCAAAGGTCACCGAGAGCCTGGAGCAGTGATCGGTGGTCTCGTTGAGCTGTCCCTGGTCACGTGATAAAAAGGTAGTGATCTACCGAAGGCCGGTCTCACACGACTGGATATGTTATACAGCCAGCCGCGGCGAAGGGAAGATCCGGAGCAGGTGAATTCCGATTTTGGTCTCCCGCACGAAAATGGAGCATGGTCCAGATTTTTTCATGCTCCATTTTTAAAAAAATCACTTATATAATTATATAATTTATATATTTATATAATATATATATATATTTATATAATGGGCCTTTTTTGATATGTCATGGTGTATCACATTATAGGATGCCTATCATGTTATTACATGGGAAGGAGCTTTACATGTCAGCCGGGATAATAGGTGACGGCTAGCCCACCTCTCCCGCTGTGAACCCCATACGTAATGTGACGTGTCTGTGCCGGTCACATGACAGTGCCAGTCACGTGACCTCCTCACTGTCAATTCCATCTGCGGTGTCACATGACATTGCCAGTCATGTGACCGCTTGCTCCGCCCACTTTTCTGCATCATCACAGGTCCTCCAGCAGCGTTATTATGACGCGTGAGCCGGTGGCAATGCAGGGACGCACGCCAGGATGTATACTAAAATCATCATCAATATATCATCTAAAATCTATCTTTAATCTATATGCACAAAATCTATAATTCAGATATAATCTATATCTACATAATTAATAAATAAATAGATAGATTCATTCTATACGTCTCCTAAATTGTTAAAAAAAAAACTGAAGTTTTTCTAATGTGCGTCCAGAATAAAGTAAACAGATGGAAATATATATCTTATCAAAGATTTGTACAGTATGTTTGCACATGTTTGAGATATTGTGGCTGAAAATAAATTACATTTTTATAAATTTTTTCTCAATTTTGACGCTTTTAATAAATATACACTAATTTTATCAGACTATTTTCACCACCTAAATGAAGTACAACATGTGGCAAAAAAACAATATCAGAATCACTTGGATATGCAGAGCCTTTAGGCCTCATGTCCACGGGGAAAAGAAGAATTAAAATCCGCAGCGGATCACCCGCACGCGGATCCGCACCCCATAGGGATGCATTGACCACCCGCGGGTAGATAAATACCCGCGGATGGTCAATAAAAGTGAATTAAGAAAAATGTGGAGCATGAAAAAAAAATGGACATGCTCCATTTAGGTGCGGGTCTCCCGCAGGCTTCTATTGAAGCCAATGGAAGCCGTCCCATAGGCTTCAATAGAAGCCTGCGGGAGACCCGCACCTAAATGGAGCATGTCCAAGAACTGTTGTGATGAGTCTATGGATGAACCTCGCCTTGTTTCTCAGTGGTAACGGGTCTAAATCATATTCCACATTATTTGAAAGATGCAAAATTGGCCAATCGTTACATTTCGTATTATTCGGTTTGCATAATTTAATTCTTAACCCCTTAGTGACCAGCCCATAGTGTTTTTACGTCCTGCCCAAGTGGGCCTTAATCCCTGAGGACGTAAAAACGTGTCTGGGTGGATGACAGTGATCATGTAAAGTTAAAAAAAAAGTGTGAAAAAGTAAAAAAAAAAAAAAAATTAAGGTCCAGTTAAAGGGAACATATCAGCACCCACATTATAGGGCTCAAAGCTGAGGGAGGAACTTGTAGAGGGGGGGGGGGGTGCTTTTTATACTCTCCAGGTCCCTCATTCCAGCGCTGTAAATAAATATAATAAGGGATCTTCCCATAGGATTATCATGTCCGTATGGGATACCTACTCCACTTAGCCAGAGGGGAGAGATGCCATCAAGCAATAGCTCTCGCTCAGGTAGACATTGGCCTTCTATGTAATACATGGCATTCATGTACTGGTCAGTAACACTAATACAGCTCTGTACTCCCAGAATACTGTAAACGTACAGGCCTATTGAACATTGAAGCTTCTACTTTTGTAGCTTATATTTCAAGCCCCATTGAAAAATAATGGTAGAGCTTATTTTGTAGGTAGTTCTTATTTTTGGGGAAACAGGGTAGTTACTCCCATTCTCCACACCCTTTTTAGAGGACAGGATGTGTTAATGTAGAATATCCTAGCATCCCCGAAGGAAACAGACAGGCCTGGACAAGCTGATTTCTCCTGCGGAAACAAAGGCAAACCCCCATAGATTAAGGGCTCACTCAGACGGGAGTATGTGTCCCACGTATTTTTCACATGCACATTTACTACGCCTGTTAAATCCCCAAAAACTAGATAGGTGCATATTCCGCACCAAAATAGGACACGTTGCAAATTTTTTTCCACAGACGTGAATAAAAAACGCTGGTGTGAGAAGCCCTAGACAAATCAGTGGGCTTTTAGCACTGCTTACTACGCATGTATTTTTCACATTGGGAGACATATGTCCATGTGAATTAGCCCTAAGGGTGTGTGTTCAGACAAGAGTGCGCACAAGATACAAGCAGACCATGAGCATCTAGAATAGGGTTTTCCAACATTCCTTGGCCAAGTATTCCCTTCTCAAATAAATTACTTAAAAATTCAGCAAAGGTTATCATCGCACTATGTGTTGTACCTACCTTCATCACAATACCAGGACAGACTAAGTACTCCCTAGAGGCAATGACTGTACTCCTTGATAGGGCCCTAGAAGCTTCAAGGTACATCTCTAGCCCATGAGATACATATATGACTGGCTCAGAGCCAACCATCCGATGGTTTAACCCCTTAACGACCAGCCCATAGTGTTTTTACGTCCGATTAAATTGATACAACTGCCAAAATAATGAAAATTGAAATTTTTCCTACTGCTTAGATTTATTCAAAAATTGTAGGGTAAAAATACGCAGTACACCACTAGATGAATTCGTTAAGGGGTCTAGTTTTCAAAATGGGGTCATTTGTAGGGGTTCTCTGTCGTTTTGGCCGCTCAAGGGCTCTACAAGCGTGCTATGGGGCCGAAATCCCCTTCATGCTAAATTTCAGTTCTGAAAGCCACCAACTACTCCTTATATTTTGGGCCCCTTTGTGCATCCAGACATAAGATTAGGGCCACAATGGGTATGTCTCTGAACACTGGACAAACAGGGGTATCTATTTTGGGGTGCAAATCTTCATTCATGTGTGTGCTGTACAAAAATGCTGTTTTTAAAATGACAAAATTGCCAAAAAACGAAAATCACAATTTTTTTCCTTTTGCTTTGCTTGAATTCATTTAAAAGCTGTGGGGTCAAAATGTGCAGTACACCCCTAGATAAATTTGTTCTGGGGTCTAGTTTTCAAAATGGGGTCACTTGTGGGCGTTCTCTATGTAATGTGCAGGGGGGGGGGGAGAATGGAAGAGCCAGGAGAAGGAACTGAGCTCCCGTCCCCCTCTCCGCCCCTCTGCACTATTTGCAATGGGAAGAGGCAGGGCGGGGCAAAGTTCCGAGAATTAGCCCCGCCCCCGTCCCACCTCTCCCCATTGCAAATAGTGCAGAGGGGCGGAGAGGAGGCAGAGAGGGGGACGGGAGCTCAGTTCCTGCTCCTGGCTCTTCCATCCTCCCCCCCCCCCCTGCACACGAGGACAACGTATATCTGTGCATGGGCGAAGGGGGGAGAAAAAAAAACCAGCAGCTTTAGGCCTCTTTCATACAAGCGTTGCATTCACCCCCACCCGGCTTAGGTAGTTAACCATGTGCTGCCTGCTTGCTGAAAGAGAACCCCTCTGTCTGCTGGGAGTCCCCCAAACTATTGCAGATTTACATGCAATTCACCCAACAACCCTCCATCTGTAACCTCACTGACCAGCAGTGAATGCCCGCAGTTAACTCCTTCATGACTGACCTGGTTTAAGCACTAATGAGCAACCAGTTTTTCAGTCTTTATTTTTGTGCATTCCTGGGATCAGAACTCTTTTTTTTTTTTTTGTTTTGTTTTGAGAACTTGTTTTTGTGTGAAAAGTTGTTTATTTAACCCCTTCCCGCCCCATGACATAAGGGTACGTCATGGCAGGGTGGTACTTCTCGCAAAGTGACGTACCCTTATGTCATAGGGATAGCGCGAGATCATAGCAGATCTCGCGCTATCCCGCAGCGGGAGCCAGCTGTCACTAGTAGCTGGCGTCCTGCTGCAACAGCGGAGGGCATCGGAGATGCGCCCCCCCCCCCCTGCTGTAAACCCTTTCCCTGCCGCGATCTATGTTGATCGCAGCAGGGAAAGGGTTCAGAGAGGGAGCGCGCTCCCTCTGTGACTTCAGCCGGCTCTC
This sequence comes from Eleutherodactylus coqui, assembly GCF_035609145.1. Classification (NCBI taxonomy): domain Eukaryota; kingdom Metazoa; phylum Chordata; class Amphibia; order Anura; family Eleutherodactylidae; genus Eleutherodactylus; species Eleutherodactylus coqui. The sequence continues at coordinate 1,102,642 of NW_027102361.1, forward strand.
GCAATGTTATCGCAGAGCCCGGCTGTTTGATATGGCAACAGGACGCCAGATACTGGCGTCCTGTATTGCCAGCGCCTAAGATTGCTATAGTAAGCATTTTAGCATTTTGCCTCACAAAAAAACACAATAAAAGTGATTAAAAAAGCGTATGTACCCCAAAATGATAAAAAATAAAAACTACAGCTCGTCTCGCAAAAAATAAACCCTCAGAGAGCTCCGTCCATGGAAAAATAAAAAAGTTATAGGACTTTGAATGCAGTGAGTTAAGAAAAAAATAATAATTTCCAAAAAAAGGCTTTTTATTGTGGAAAAACCTAAAAAAAATATAAGAATTTTGGTATCATTGTAACCGTACCATCCCGCAGAAAAAAATGTAGTGTATCATTTATGCTGCATGATTAACGCTATAAAAAAAAAAAATCTAAACTCTATGGCAGAATTGATGCGTTTTCTCTCCCTGCGATCATAAAAAAAGATGTGATACAGGCGAGCATGGAGGCTCTAGTACCCTGTTGTCCCACCTCTAGCTTGGATACAAGATGTGATACAGGCGAGTATGGAGGCTCTAGTACTTTGTTGTACCGCCTCTAGCTTGGATACAAGATGTGATATGGGGGGCAATTGAGGCATACAGGTTCCATATGGTATTATGTGTCCACATTTGCTGTGACTGAGCCTCTAGATCATACAAACTTCTAGGCTGTGGGAGTTGCCGTCCTAAATGCGCAGACCGGTGCCAGCGGCCGGCGAGTGACGTTTCTGTGCGGGGCTCTGCGAACCCCGCACAGAAATAGAGCATGCCGCGGTTTGTTTTCCACGTGTGATTTCGCGCGGACAAACCGCGGCCGTCTGCCTAGGATTGCGTTTTCTAATGCAATCCTATGGCAGCTTCCATGGGTGGAAATTCTGCGGGAAATCCGGCAGCGGAATTTCCGCCCGTGTGCACGGGGCCTAAGGCTGCTCTAAGACGTGCATTCAGAAAACACAGCTTAAAATCGTGGGTTTTTTACCTCAATTTTGAGCAGCACTTTTGAACGCATGGTAAAGCGGTTTTAATGCACCCCACAATTGTGATGGGTGGGGAGGTGCGTTAGAAAACGCAAATACAGGACAGATAGCGCTTAAAAATCACCGCTTCCGAGCTCACGTCTGAGTAATCGCATTCAAATCAATAGAAACAGTATACCGCAATAAAAAGCGGTGTGTGTGTGTGATTCTCATCTAGCGCAGGAAACGCGTTAATAGGGCTAATTCATGTATGGGAATTCGTTTTGCAGCTTTCCTAGCTATCCTCCGGCACGGCTACTTACCCGAAGTGATGCGAGGCGGTTTTGAGATAAAAATGCCTCACATCCGCTGGGAAATTGCATGTTGGTGAGGGAGTGATTCACGGCCCGATATCGCACTCGTCCGTGTGACGTTAGCTTTATAGTTTGGGGGATAGTTCTGGTATACACGCTGATTTTGTAGCGTAGATTCGCTGTGAATTGAGGTGAATATATATTTTGGCAAGTCAGTCAATGGACCTAAAAGAGGAGTCAAGGCATGATCTACTGACATGGCTAATGCCCACGGATGGATTTCTGCCACGTTTCATGAACCTAATAATAGCTTACTGCCTTTAAATGTTCACACAGCATGAAAGAAATCGTGCCATGTTCTAATTGCCACGGGAAAACGCGCAGCCGGCGTCCATTTCAGTCAATTGAAGCCATGCATCACGTGATACATGGCGGAAGTATAGCATGTTTACGCGGTTTTTTTGTTTGTTTTTTTCAGCCTCACTGCGGCTGTAGATTGCTGCGCCCGTGTAAAGGAGTCCTAAAGAATATTTAACATTAAGCAAAAACTAGTGCCAGATTCTTGACAAGCACACAAGCTACCGCTAATCTCTGCGCCAAAACTATGCCAAATGATTGTGCCCCAATACCTTTACCTTACTTATATTTGTTACTGTATTACTTACTTTCAACAATTTGTTTTCAGCCTTAGGGCGCCTACCCACTGGCGTTTACTATAAGATGTCACAACTTGAGACGTGTAACTTTTGGGAACTTGGTAGCATATAATAGGCTGAAAAATGACTTGTGTCCATCTAGTTCAGCATGCTATCCTGCAATGTTGATCCAGAGGAAGGCAGAAAAACCCAATGAGGCCGAAGCCAATTATACTCATTTTAGGAAAAATATTCCTTCCCGACTCCAATCTGGCAATCGGAATAATCCCCGGGTCACCGACCCTACTGAAGTAATCAGTGACTATAACATATAATATTGTAACTCCCAAGAATGGCGTCCAGGCCCCTCTTGTACTCTTATCGAGTTCACCATCACTACATACTCTTTCCTCTAGACGTAGAGGGCGCTCTGTTGGCACAGTCCTGGGTATAAACAGATGATGGGAGCGATCTTTGCATTGTCCCTCGATATATTTATACATAGTTATTAAGTCGCCCCACTCCCCCAACTGTCTTTTTTGCTAAACTAAATAACCCCAATTATAAATCTTCAGCCTTGTGCAAAACTCTGCACTGATCATGATCATATTATATCTGTATAATGGCCGAAGCTCATTTTTCCCGATATAATGCTCCAGTCCCCCTGTATAGACATAGTCCTTTTATTCGATAATTTCTGGTGCTGTCATTGAAATGAATGGAGCAGTGGTTTGCATGCATGTCCTCCATTTCTGCGGGGACTGTCAGGACCGCCATACTTGTGGGAACCCCAGTGGTTGCACCCAATGATCAGAGGGGGGGAGAGCTCCCCCGGCACCCCCCCGAATCTTTTTGCCCGAGTAGGCAGTTACTCGAAAAAAGCGATGCTCGTTTGCGAAATAGCCCTAAACAATATTGTTAAAGGGGCGTTCGAGGCTATCGCTCTTCATGACTGCGAAAGCTTCTTCCCAGGAGCGTGGGCGCAATACACTCGGCGGCACAAAGCGCAATTGTGCCTCAAGGAGAGCGATCCCTTGGCCGGCTTTACTGATACCACGCTACACAGCAGATGAAAGATATGTTTTTTTTCAGACCGCATTCGCTAGTTGTTACCATGTACGTCAGGCGCAAACCGAGCTATAAGTCACGGATGAGAATAACGGAGGAAAAGATTCCTGAAAGTCGCCCAAAGAAAATATGGCAGAGTGAGAAAACCAAACTAAAACGACGCAGACAGTTCTCAGCGAGGCACAGGATTTAATGAATGTAAAACTATTCGTCTGCAATACATGCCGGTCCGAGGATTTACACGTCCAAAAGGGTCTCGTCCAAATGACACGAAGGAACGCTACGCTCTCCGGGGAATTTTTTACACTCCTGGGAAGATTACTGGCATAGTACAACTATCCTACGATAGGTGGCGCGCGTGCGAGCATCGTTGACAGTTATGCCCCCCAGACAAAGATTGTTTGATTTCCATTAAAGCACGAAAGCTCCCCCCCCCCCACCCACTCCTCTCTGCAACCCCTCGGCGCCCCTCGAATCTTTTCGCCCGAGTAGACACTTACTCGAAAAAAGCGATGCTCGATTGTGAAATAGCCCTAAACAATATTGTTAAAGGGGCGTTCGAGGCTATCGCTCTTCATGACTGCAAAAGCTTCTTCCCAGGAGTGTGGGCGCAATACACTCGGCGGCACGAAGCGCAATTGTGCCTCGAACGCCCCTTTAACAATATTGTTTAGGGCTATTTCGCAATCGAGCATCGCCTACTTGGGCGAAAAGATTCGGGGGGCGCCGGGGGGAGCTCTCTCCAACCCCCCCCCCCCCCCGCCGGCGCCCCCTGAATCTTTTCGCCCGAGTAGACAGTTACTCGAAAAAAGCGATGCTCGATTGCGAAATAGCCCTAAACGAGTACGTTCGCTCATCTCTACATGTCATACTTTGATCGCTCTTGCAATATGATGAAATGCCATAGCGTTACATCATACTGCGAATTGACAGGCGGTCTACCAAGCCACCCCACGAGAATGCCTGGATAGGCATTCTGCTTTGACAGCCCTGGGGCCTTTCAGAAGGCCCCTGGCTGCCATGACACCTGCACGGCTCCCTGTGATCTCCAGAGGTTCGTTCTCATAAGGGTGTTTCTCACCTCATCTTTCTGCATTTTACATACAAAAATGACAGGAAAGGGTTGTGACCCGGCGGCCGTCACACAAGTTCCTCCCTCAGCTTTGAGCCCCATAATGTGGGTGCTGATATGTTCCCTTTAACTGGACCTTATCTTCCCCTTTTAGTTTCTGCCTGTTTATGTTCCCTCTGAGGAGGAGGAGGAGGATTATTTTTATATGCAAACAATGTTCGGGATTACATGGCACGGTATGTAACCAAATCTATATAGGATTGTATTTCATTTTTTGAATTGATCAAAAATATGTATACAATAAAGCGTGTCTCCAAATTTTAAACATTTTGTAGGATATTTACTTAAACCAGCATTTTATACACCAGTCTAAGGCTTCCCTCACACAGCTGAAAAAGCAGCCAAGGATGCTGGGAAAAAAAAAAAGCAGGTGCCGTCCGGGTCCCGGCCACCGATCTCTGCCGCTACTCCGAGCTTCCCCTGCACTGACAAAGGATCTATTGCTGTAAGCAAGGTTTGAGAACTCGCCTCCAGCAATAGACTGCTGTGATTGGGCATCGAGCCAGTGCCGAGAACCAATCACAGCCATTCATTGACTGTCTCAGACAATCAGAGCTTGCTGGCTCTGATAGCCTGGGACAGCCATGAATGGCTGTGATTGGACATCGAGCCAGCGCCTAGAAGCAATCACAGCAATCTATTGCTGGAGGAGAGTTCTCAAACCTCGCTTACAGCAATAGATCATTTGTCAGTGCAGGGGAAGCCCAGGCCGCTGCCCATTCATTTCAATGGGTGACACAGGGCTGAAAACGTCCCAAAATAGAACATGCAACGCTGTTAAAGCGCAGCGTTGAAGACACAGCGTTTTCAGCCTTGTGTGAGCAGCCCCATTGAAATGTATGGGTGCGTTGTACAGCGTTTAGCGCAGCACTAAAAACTGTACAAAAACACCTGTGTGAGGGAGGTCCAAGGGTCCTTTTACACAAAACGAGTGTCAGGCAAACAATGCCCGACATTCATCCCTGTGGTGCTCGCTCTGCACAGGAGCGAGCATTGCTGGATCGCTGACAGCGCAGCCAGCAGGGAGGCGGGGCAGCTGGAGGAGAGTTCTGCCCCCTGCTCACCTCCATTCACTGTAAGCAGCAGACGTTCAGTACTGGACGGCTGCTGCTTACACCGAGAAATGTGTTTGGATTTTAAGCTGCTTAAAAGTGAACAACTGGACGATTCTGATCCAGTCGTTCAGTTTCTGCATGTTTTTACATGGGACAATTATCGTTCAAAACCCCGCGGGAGAACACAAGCTACTTACTAGTATTAAGAGGCACAAGCTACTTACTATTGACATCGTGTGACATTAGGCTGGTCTGTTGGTCGAACGCAGATCTTAGGAACGAAAATGTCCAAGTCCCCTAAAAATAAAAAAAGTATTAGAATGGGAGAGTACAGAGCTTTATTTTTGTGTCTTGGATCTGGATTTGGAGCCTTCCTTAGCAGCTCCTACCAATGATTTACTGTCTTTTGCAGGTCACTTGGAATACCATTCACTGATCATACCTATGAAGACTGCAGACTAATGCTAACAGCTAGAGACCTGACTTTACCCATGGAGGCCGGGCTTGTGGAGTTCACAAAAATCAGCCGGAAGTTAAAGTGAGAAGCAGTTGTTCCCTTTTTCTTTTTTTTTTAAAGTTGAATTGAAGTTCTTATTATTTGGAGGTGTTTTATGTTTGTTAAAGGCTTCTGCAGGCGAGCAAAAGCGCAAATATGCATGCTCCTGTGCAACATATTTGGGCAATGAAATGCTTATATATATTTTTTCCGTTCACACGCTAGCAATACGTCATACTGTCATCAGTCACCCAGCCCCCTGTAATCACCCATAAATAGTCAATATGTGTGGCCAACAAAATTGCGCAAGATTTGTGCGCTGCGAGACATACAAATCTCACACGAATATGAATTGCAGTGAGGAAAACCTCTTCGTGGCATGTTCTAACTCACATTCCTCAGAATGCATCGCCACAGCTTTAATGCCTCGCATGGCTCTTGCATTACATGCGATGCAAGGTTCCCATTTAAATCAATGGAAAACGCTTCTGATCCTCTATCGCGCCTGAAATTCGCACGAGAGGATGGGAACTTCACTGATGCATTTTACCTGAAGAATGCCTCACGAGAGCGGTATCGGACAGCCTCATGGCCCGACATCTCACTCGTCCCTGTGTAGGAAGTCTAATGCAAAGAAATAACAAGAGTGAACAAAGCCTCAGATTGCTAAAGTTTTGGGGGTTTTTTGTGCCGCTTGACTATTCTTTTCAGTGTACAGATGCCTTGGTCTTAAGCTTTACTCTTAGCACAGCACACGGTCATCACGTTGCATTATCAGGGTGCTTTACTGACACTTGGAATTGATTCTAATAGGTTTTGTTATGTTAAGATAAGAGAACAATAGGTTTGTCATGGGCAAAAACTTCCCAAATCTTTAAATAAGCTCTTTGCTTTAGACCGCCTTCACACTGGCGAGAAAATCATGCGAGACGCACAAATATAAATCCCATTCTTTTGAATTGAGTCCTACACATGAAGGATGTTTTCCCGCATGGCACCACAATGCGATGCAGGTAACCAACTGCAGCATGTTCTATCTTGCTGCGTAAACTTACATAGCAGCCCCATTGTTTTCAATGGGGCCGGCGGCAGCATCGCAACGCATGCTTGTCGCACACTATGCAATGCGAGGTCTCCCATTGAAAACAATGAGAGAAACTCTGCGATCCTCTGCAATGGCTAAGCAACCCTCGGCACGGCTACTTACCCGAAGTGATGCGAGGCGGTTTTGAGATAAAAATGCCTCACATCCGCGGGGAAATTGCATGTTGGTGAGGGAGTGATTCACGGCCCGACATCGCACTCGTCCGTGTGACGTTAGCTTTATAGTTTGGGGGATAGCTTACTGCCTTTAAATGTTCACACAGCATGAAAGAAATCGTGCCATGTTCTAATTGCCACGGGAAAACGCGCAGCCGGCGTCCATTGCAGTCAATTGAAGCCATGCATCATGTGATACATGGCGGAAGTATAGCATGATTACGCGTTTTTTTTTGTTTGTTTTTTTCAGCCTTACTGCGGCTGTAGATTACTGCGCCCGTGTGAAGGAGTCCTAAAGAATATTTAACATTAAGCAAAAACTAGTGCCAGATTCTTGACAAGCACATAAGCTACCGCTAATCTCTGCGCCAAAACTATGCCAAATGATTGTGCCCAAATACCTTTACCTTACTTATATTTGTTACTGTATTACTTACTTTCAACAATTTGTTTTCAGCCTTAGGGCTCATGTCCACGGGCAAAATAGGATTTAGGATCCGCAGCGGATTTCCTGCATGCGGATCCGCATCCCATAGGGATGCATTGACCACCCGCGGGTAGATAAATACCCGCGGATCGTCAATAAAAGGGATTTTAAAAAAAATGGAGCATGGAAAAATCCGGACCATGCTCCATTTTCGTGCGGGTCTCCCGCGGGGACGGCTCCCGCGGGCTTCTATTGAAGCCTATGGAAGCCGTCCGGATCCGCGGGAGACCTAAAATAGGAATTTAAAGTATTTACCATCCGGCGCGGGCGGGGAAGGTCAGCTGTTCCTCACGGCCGCATCTTCCTTGCTTCGGCTCGGCGGATGTGCCCGGCGCATGCGCGCGGCACGTCGGCGACGTGCCGGCGACGTGCCGCCGGCGTCAGGAATTCATCCGCCGGCCGAAAATGAAGATCCGGCCGTGAGGAACAGCTGATCTTCTCCGCCCGCGCCGGATGGTAAATACTTTTAAATTCTTATTTTCGGCGCTCATGTCCGCGGGGCAGGAGGGACCCGCTGCAGATTCTCCATGGAGAATCTGCAGCGGATCTGATTTTCCCCGTGGACATGAGGCCTTAGGGCGCCTACCCACTGGCGTTTACTATAAGATGCTAACACAAACTCACTGTTTTCGCCGTCCTGTAGCTCGGCAGCTGAAAGGTGCAGACCGTGTTTGAAAGAGCAGGAAGCTTGCGCTCCCAGCCTAGAGCATGAATCCGAGCACGATTCGCGTCTATAGGTTGTGGGAACTTGCGCGACCCTATTGATATATTTGAGAATACAAGTTCACAGGGCTGCACAGCGATCTTTGGTCACATGACCCATGTCATGGCGAAAGACTCCATAGAGCTCCAGCCTTAGGGCTCACGTCCACAATTGTGTTCTCACCGCAGAGACGCAGCGTTTTATGCATACCACCGTGGGCTCTTCGCCAGATTCACACAGATGTATTTGCGCAGCATATTATGCATGAAAAATATACATGCTAAATACACGTCAGTAGAACCCGCTGATTGCAGCTAGTTCCTTCACATAAGTGTATTTTGCATGCGCATTTTGTTTAAAAAAAAAGCAGTCCCCTTTATTTTCTCGTGCATTTCTGCAGGGGCAGAACATGTATTATTCTAATTACACTAATTGTCCATTTCAATAAATGGCGGCATGGTTGCGTGTTTTTTTGCGCTTGCAAATGTGCTTGATTCGTGCTAACAAAAGTACAGTAAGGGCCGCTTCACACAAACATATTTGTTTCAATGGATGCCTTCAGAATTCTCTTTACTCACACATTTCGCATGCGTGCAAAACCTCACCATGCTCTATTTTTGTGCACATTTGCGCACCAAGGGTCCCTGTACAAGTCTATGGGAAGTGTGCACGTAACCGATTCCTATCTCCAAAAAAAGTTATAATAAACAGCGATAAAAAAGTCTTATAAACTCCAAAATGGTACAAATAAAAACTACAGGACATCACGCAAAAACACGAGCCGTCGCACAAGTATCATGCGATACTTCCGCCATGTATCACGTGGACATGAGGCCTAAATCTAAGTGCTTGGTTGTTAGCAGCCGCAGCTGCGCTGCACCTCTTGCTCATCAGTTTTTTTTCCTGCTTTTGGAAACTGCTGTAGGAAAGGGGGTGGTACTGGAGGTACTGCAATACCAGGTCAATGTGCGGAGTGGACAGAGCAAGCACTTTTTCCAGCTCCCTGTTCTAAAAATCCATTTAATATATGATCCCCAGATAGGGGACGTATCAGATGCAACACGCTCAGCCAGCACTCCGGGCACACCCACAATGCACTGAGGGAGCCGGAAGACCTTTGCATAGCCCCGCCCAACGCCTTCTCAACCGTGGTGAGCCGTCCCCGCGGGAGACCCGCGCCTGAATGGAGCATGTCCGGATTTTTTCCTGCACGCGGGACCCGCGCCTGCAGGGAAAAATGACATCCGCAGGTATTTTACTACCTGCGGGTGTCTAATGCATCCATATCCATTGCATAGCGCCAATCGCAATGCCGGGGGTGGGGGGGTCCGAACAGCCCGGGATGAGAGCTCCATGCTGCGGACACCGACAGCATGGAGCTGTCACGTCCAGAGCCCGAGGGGCTTTATTCTCTGCAGGACACGTTTTTACGTCCTCAGAGAATAAAGCCCACTTCGGGAGGACGTAAAAACACTATGGCCCGGGGCGTGGCTTAGCAAGCAAGGAGAGAGGTCGCACGCTGTTTTGCTCCTCCACAGAATCTCCCTTTTCAGCCCTTTTCTGGGTCAAATCAGTGACCCAAACAGAGGCAGACAAGAGCACAGCACCTGGGGACCCACCAGAACCCACAACCGGCCCGGACAAGGCTCACCTGGTGATCTCCAGCCGCCAAAAAAAAGCCGAAGAGCCGCGGCCCTGCACAGCCGCCCACGGCCTAACCGGACAAGTACCGCGCTCAGAAACACCCGGCGAGGACCGCTCACAGAGCCCCAAGCAGAGGACTACGGCACAAGGTAACCCCTGCCGACTTGGAGGGGAGGCTCTGTCACCCTCAGTGCCCGCGCTCTCACCGCAGCGCCTTGCAAATACACAGCCGCGGCTCCCTCCCTCTGAATATACCGCCGTGGCCACCAACCTGCAACTCGGCGGCACATACACTCATCAGGGTGATCCCCCGCTGGACTAATCCCCACGCTGGTGGTTTTCCCCCTCCTGCTCCCCAGAGCCGACAATCAGCACGGGCGGGCACACCGGAAGATCTGCACCTAGTCTCTAGCTCCCTGTGAGGCAGCGGCCATCTCGCCCCCCCTCCCCCCTGAGTCGAGCAGGCTGCTTGGCATACTAGCCAGACCAGAGCAGAAAAGTAAAAGTAAAAAAGAGAGGATACTGTGATCCTCCCAGCACATCAACACCAGGCAAAGTTTAAAGCAGTACTCACTATTTCTGACGTGCAGCGGGGGAACGGAGGTCCTCTCCCCGGAGCTCTCAGACCGACAGCAGGCTCCATTAAAGTATAGTGCAGTTCAAATATCAATGCACCACAGCACCATCTAGTGGCCAAAACAGAGATAACCAGGACCTGAACCTCTTCTCATCCCTTTCTCAAAGCACTAAACAAAGCCAATCCTTGCCCATTAGAAAGAGCAACGAGGCCCCTAAGGCCTCCTTCCCACGAGCGTGACGGGCTCCGCCGCGTAATATTACGCAGTGAAGCCCGTCACGGCGCCCCCCAGAGACCCCATACTTACCAGCGGAAGATCGCGTGAAGACGCTTCCCCGCCCACCGCCGTCGCGTCATGTGACGCGCCGGCCGCGTCATATGACGCGCGGCGGTAGGCGGGGAAGCGTTTTTTCACGCTATCTTCCGCTGGTTGCAGCGGGAGATAGCGTGAACGGACGGCTTCCATTGACTGCAATGGAAGCTGTCAGCGCGTACACCCGCAGCAAATAGAACATGCTGCGGGTGACAACGGGAGATTTCACGGTGCGTAATTCCGCGGTGGAATTACGCATCGTGTGCATTGTGCTATTAGGTTCAATAGAACCTAATAGCATGGGGCAACGCAGCGGATTTTTGCCGCGGATTTACGCGGCGTAAATCCGTTCGTGGGAAGGAGTCCTAAGTGTGTTGAGAAGAGGGACCCACAGTTAACTACAAGGAGAATACCTCCCCACCTTACTGCCAAGTGATCTGTGGAGGAATATCTGCATAGCCAGACTGCTATATAGAAACTGTCAGCAACCCACAAAGACAGACCCTGTGCCAAAGGGTACTGACAGAAAAACACTATATAGCCTCCTCAGCATTACAAAATAGCCTGGAAGCAAGTCCCAGCCCCCGCAACACCCAAGGAAGCAATACATCGCGCGCCTCGCAGACGCAAATATCAAATTCCCGGTGCGACCCAGCGGACTCCTCAATCCCAAACACTTTCTTCTCAGCAAATACTGATAGTTCTAAAAAAAGAAAGGACTCTTATCAGGCAAAGCCACACTTAACAAATCTTCAAAACTCTACAGGAGCGCTACCTAAGGCACTCAAGATGGAATAGCAGGACTCTATGTTCTAACTCCACCCGCCACATGAGGCTCCTCAGCAACACATAACAGGACCACTCAACATCAATGAGCTTCTTCAGATGACCATGCTGATCTATTCTTATTCTTACTAGGGTCTACTAATGCCAGCCCAGGGGAAGCCAATAAAGCCCTATGGGCTTGAAGCCAATTTTCCTTTTTTTGGGAAAAAGTTTCCGTCCGTCCCCACTCGAAATGCGTCCACCAAAAGACGTACATTGCCTTGTCAGGAAGCGCGGAATGAAAGCAGCCGTGCGAGACAATGGCGCGACTGCGCACGTGCGAACCCGACACATGACTGCGCATGCAGCTATCCTGGAGATAGCTATAGTCTATGGAATATACACGGGCTTTAGCCTTGGCAGTCGTCGTCTTTAAAATCTATGTATAGCTACCTCCCATGCTGTCCATTGGTTTCTACAGTAACATTGCAGCGCCCTCTATTGGTTTTACAGAAACGTGCTGCACCTATGCTCCCTTTAATAAATGATCCCCAAATAGGGAACGTATCAGATGCAACACGCTCAGGCAGCACTCCGGGCGCACCCACAATGCTCTGAGGGAGCTGGAAGACCTTTGCATAGCCCCACCCAACGCTTTCTCAACCGCGCCCTCCCCCTCACATCCTCCTCAGTCCTTCCTCTTGCACCGTGCTCACGCATCCTAGGCTTGCAGAGCCTGCAGGACTCGTCACCTCCCTACGCAGGATGGTTAAGCAGACGATGACACTAGAAGCAAGCACTAGTTTGCCTCTGAAGGTGCGTCCGTCGGTCGTTTTGAGAGATCTCTTTTGGTGGACGCATTTCGAGTGGGGACGAACGGAAACTTTTTCCCAAAAAAAGGAAAATTGGCTTTGAGCCCATAGGGCTTTATTGGCTTCCCCTGGGCTGGCATTAGTAGACCCTAGTAAGAATAAGAATAGATCAGCATGGTCATCTGAAGAAGTTAAAATGTACAGCAGGCCTTTTTTTTTTCCCGCCATACATAAATAAATTCATCCATCCATCCATAACTATAGATTATATAGAGAAATAAATCTTGCTATTTGTATAGCGATAGATAGATAGATAGAGTGAGTAGATTATAGACATACATTATATCCAGATGATAGATTTTAGATTATTTATATCTGTGTAGATTTTATCATCTATATTAATTAGATAATCCATAGATCTATTATCTATCTATCAATCAACAGATCTATTATATAATCAACATACATTATAGAATCTACATATATACATAATACAGCTTTATGTGTTTGTGTATGTATGTAGATATATAAATATATATATATATATATATATATATATATATATATATATATATATATATATCATCTAAAATCTATCTTTAATCTATATGCACAAAATCTATATTTCAGATATAATCTATATCTATAATCTACATAATTAATAAATAAATAGATAGATTCATTCAGTCATACTCATTCATTCATACATACATACATACATACATACACACTGTATGCAAATGAGCCAGGTGTCTGGCAGGCTGATGTCACTGCATTGTGATGTCATCAATTTAGAAGTATAAATACCGGACTTGGCAGCCATGTTAGTCAGTCTCCGCTGCAGCTCGGAGACGGGAGGTGGCGGATCCCCTATCTCCTCCGAGAAGCCACAGAACTGGACCCTTTTTATTTTTAGCAGAGTGCATTTTTAATGCAGCACACAAGGGGGAGACAGCGGCCTACCAAAATCTACTGGGTCATATGACTTGGCTGGCGGTGGGCGGGGAAGTGGTTTTTACTCTATCTTCCGCTGTGCTACAGCGGAAGATAGCGTGACGCACTGCTTCCATTGACTAGAATGGAGGCTGGCCGCGCGTACACCCGCGGCAAATAAAGCATACCGCGGGTGAGGTCAGGTGATTTCACGGTGCGGAATTCCATCGTGGAATTCCGCACCGTGAGCATTGAGCTATTAGGTTCAATAGAACCTAATAGCTGCGGGCAACGCAGCAGATTTACGCAGCATAAATCCCTCCGTGGGAAGGAGCCCTAACTTTAGCCAGCAGAAGGCGCCATAGTATAAGGCAGAAAAAGAAAAGCCCCTAGGCAACCCAAATCCAAAATTGGATTGCAGAGGGTTAAAGAGGCCCTGTCCTTTTTAGAACGACGGGGGTAAAATCATACGTCCTGATCAGCCCCGCCCCTGACACGTTGGCGCTTTGCGATAAATAAGTGGGTTTTGTGTTGCAGTTTGGGTACCCAGTCTCTAAAAGGTTCGCCATCACTGATATAGAGGAAGCCCCGACATGTTGGATACACATGGGAGTGCAGCGCCAAAAACGCATGGAACCGTAGTAAGAGGAAAAACAGTGTGAAAATGGCCTTATAAAGATATATGTTTACATATATGTTTACGCGCCTGTGAACAAACCCATTAAAATCAATCATTTCTATTTTCTGTGACTTTCATAGGTGCAACTGCCCCAGAACAAATGGAATCCTGTCCCCTTCACCAGCAGTTTACACTCCGTGCCAGTGCGCGGAAGTTTGGAAATTGCTACGGGATGACAGGCGCCGCCCGATCTTCCCTGCAGGTACTGTCACTACATGATAGGGCAGGTATTATCTTTTCCCGAGCGCACAAATAACGGGCGGGAAAAGAAGTGGTAAAAACAAAACCGCAGAAATTCCACATTGCAAGAGGGCAGTGTTTCGATACACTCTCCTGCTCTGAACAGAGCGGGAATTTAAAAAAAAAAATCAAACTGCGCATGTCCGTGATGTGAAATTAGTGGGCATGCACAGTGCTATACTTACCACATACGCGGCCTCTGCCGTCTATCTGCCGGCAGAGAGTATTGGTTGCAATTTGTAAAACACCGCAGGAGACCCACAGTGTGTTACGTATACGCCCGTGGACATGAGCCCTAAGGCTGCTTTCACACAGGCGTCTGGTAAAATGCTGCATTTTAAAGCGTTTTCGAACGCCATTTTCAAACGTGCTCAACAGCGTTGTGTAACGCACTCCATCATTACAATGGGTGATGAGGGGCGTTAAAAAGGGCTGAAACAAACTAAAATAGAGAGGCCTTAGTGACAAAGTCTGTTTGCTCCTTAACCCCTTATTGACCGCCCTATAGTGTTTTTGATCCCTAGGGCCGTAAAAACATGCTCACTCTGAGGATTAAAGCCCTGGGGGCTGTGGACATGACAGCTCCTGGCGGAAGATGATGATTGGTATTTGTTTCGGGGGTGGGGGGAGAAATTTCCGGAATACTCATTGGGTGTCTCGTCTGAAGTTTTTGCATCTATGGTCGGGGAATGGGAGAGCCCAAATCTTATAGTTCCAGTGTATGTACAACCTTCCACGAGAGCGCGGGGACGTTACTAGTCTAAGTAAACGATGCGCATAAATGCCACAAATGTATTAACCCTTAGGGCGCCCACCCACTGGCGATTTTTTTTTTTTTTTCCCTGCGAAATTCGCAGCATTTTTTTCTCTGCAGTGGTCTATTGGACTTGTAATGTTAAAATCGCGATCGCGCAAAATCGCAATTTACCGCGAAATCGCGATTTTAACATTTCAAGTCCCATAGACCCCTGCAGAGAACAAAATGCTGCGAATTTCGCAGGGAAAAAAATCGCCAGTGGGTGGGCGCCCTTAATCGTACTGACCAGCAGATTGTGTGCCTTTAGGAAAAGCATAGGTGTACCGTCAGGTGTCACAATTGCAAACCGGCCCCTGCGGTGAGGGAACTCAGAGGCCCCCACCATATAAAGAATGTGCATGGAGTGCGTTACTCCCTTGCCGCACTGCCTGTTGTGGGAGGGGATGGAGGGTTGGCCAATGCAGTGTACAGCGCGGAGCTGGTTGATGACATCATCATTCTTCTGCTCCTGGCACCCGTGTGGTCTCCTCACACTACCAGACACTTGTTGTGGCAGGGGTGGAGGGTCGGCCGGCGCGGAGTTGGATGATGACATCATCATCCTGCTCCTGGCGCCTGTGTGGTCCCTTCACACTGCCGGACGCCTGTTGTGGGAGGGGTGGAGTGTCGGCCGACGCGGTGTATGTAGTGGAGCCGGATGATGACATCATCATTCTTCTGCTCCTGGCACCTGTAGAGAGCATTGGTCCTGTTCCGGAGGGCTGGTCCCATGACTGTCATATTCTGACTGCCCTGTGTTTGTCCCCCCCTTCCCCAGGGGTCAATGTATTTCTTGGAAGCCCCTTGAGGACATGGCCATATGAGGCCTGGTGAAGTGTAGTTCTTATTTTCCCATCTCTCGACGCCTGTGATGTATTCCAGCATTAATGCCCGGATACATTGTGTCCTGCGGCGGGCAGATTATCTCCATATCAAACACAACACTTGGTTTTGGAAGTTCTTTTGCCATCCCCGAATTCAGCATCCCATACCTCTGACCGGGGAAGATGCAGAAGTTATGTGAGGCCTTGCTTTCTACGTGACGAGCTTTTTGCCCCATTTTGGGTCCATACTTTTGATCACTTAGTATTTTGCCTCCATTTATTAGAGGTTTGTCTTTCTCCAGTTTTTCTGTGTTTGATAGTGTATTCAGTGTATTGTACAGGCCATTACGGATATGGTGATACCAAATATGGGGGTCTTCACCCCCCCCCCATATGAAATAGAGGAAAATGCACAGAAAAGTTGAATATCTATATCTCTCTCTATAGGGGCCACAACAGCCATGATTATACAAGAGGCTTCTGTACCGCAATGCCTCATCAGTTACAGTAGTGATCATAGGTAATGGCAAGCAGGGACACCTGTTGTCATGGCTACCAATCGGCCCGCCACGATTACAAGGGCCAGACGACATAACATAGGGAGCATGCTCCCTCAGGGAATCCTCTACTTGCTGCCATCTCAACAGAATGTAGGAGTTTAATAGTAGGGATCGCTATCCTTATGTACCCTGCTGTAGCAGTGGGAAGCCCGCTATCGGATGGTGTGAGCTCAGCTTCTGATCTCATGTCATCCACATGATGTACGTTTGTGTCCTGTTGTGGCAAGTACCACACAGCCAGGACAGACGTACATCCGGTGGCATTAAGGGTTTAACCCCTTAAGAGATAACTTATGTCCTGGGTGGCTGGTACTTGCTGTAAACTCGTAGGAGCAGAATCTGAGATTGTACTATCCCACAGTGGGAGCTGGCTGGGACTGACAGCAATCTATGCTGATCGTGGCATGTAAAGGGTTCACAGAGGGAGCTGGCTGGGACTGACAGCAATCTATGCTGACCGCGGCATGTAAAGTGGTCACAGAGGGAGCTGCCTGGGGCTGACAGCAATCTATGCTGACCATGACATGTAAAGGCTTCACAATGGGAGCTGGCTGGGACTGACAGCAATCTATGCTGACCGTGGCATGTAAAGGGTTCACAGTGGGAGCTGGCTGGGGCTCACAGCAATCTATGCTGACCGTGGCATGTAAAAGGTTTATAGAGGGAGCTGGTTGGGACTGACAGCAATCTATGCTGACCGTGGCATGTAAAGGGTTCGCAGAGGGAGCTGGCTGGGACTGACAGCAATCTATGCATACCGCGGCATGTAAAGGGTTCACAGAGGAAGCTGGCTGGGGCTGACAGCAATCTATGCTGACTGGCCACCCTAGAATAACTTAACCTACCCATTCCCCTATCTGAAATAACTGTACCTACCTCAAAAGAAGTGATAAGCAGCGATCAATTTGACTGTTGTGGGCTGCCGTCTCCCGCTTAAGGGCGAATTTCAAACGTTGTCCATCACAGAGACAAATGATCTGGCTCCAGCAGCGTCTAAAGGAGTACCTGTTTGCTCACTTCTAGCTCCACTGGAGACTGACGGAAAAATGGCCGCTAACGACCTGTGGTCCTTGTTCCGGGTGCGCGTGTCACCATCGAGCCTTAAAGGGGTTGTCCCGCGAAAGCAAGTGGGGTTATACACTTCTGTATGGCCATATTAATGCACTTTGTAATGTACATCGTGCATTAATTATGAGCCATACAGAAGTTATTCACTTACCTGTTCCATTGCTAGCGTCCTCGTCTCCATGGTGCCGTCTAATTTCAGCGTCTAATCGCCCGATTAGACGCGCTTGCGCAGTCCGGTCTTCTCACTGGTGAATGGGGCCGCTCGTGCCGGAGAGCTGGTCCTCGTAGCTCCGCCCCGTCACGTGTGCCGATTCCAGCCAATCAGGAGGCTGGAATCGGCAATGGACCGCACAGAGCCCACGGTGCACCATGGGAGAAGACCCGCGGTGCATCGTGGGTGAAGATCCCGGCGGCCATCTTGCTAAGGTAAGGAAGAAGTCACCGCAGCGCGGGGATTCGGGTAAGTACTAAACTTTTTTTTTTTTAACACATGCATTTGGTTTGTCTCGCGCCGAACGGGGGGCCTATTGAAAAAAAAAAAACCCGTTTCGGCGCGGAACAACCCCTTTAATGACATCATAAAGCGGCTTCAAGTGCAAGACTTGCAGGCTTATATACAATCTATCTATCTAATGTATCTTACTGCATAGATATATATCTAGCTATATAAATAGATAGTTGTATATCAATATAGATATTTCTACAAATATCTAGCTTTACGTATAAATCTAAACTTCTACAGTTATGGTTTTGTAAGGCTGAAAACAGACATCCAGAATTTGTATTATTATCAGCATTATTCTTATAATTCCATTGAGGTTATTCCAGGGGCAGGTAATACACTGCATGAGGCTTTGACCATTTTTTACCATTTTAGGTAAAAAGCTGCATTGACTGCACTTCTGCATTTTCTGCGATATGGTAGGACTGCAAGCAAAGCCTGAGACAAGATATGTCAAATACACTCTATACAGTATGCGAGTTCATTTTCCAAGATAGAAACATTGGTCACACTGAACATTGTTGAACGTTTTCGCTGCAATGCATCCTGGGACGCTTGGATCCAGGTTCTATCATTCATGCTGCGCCATTTCAACCAACCTGTGTGGCTCATATTCACTTTGGGTTGACGAGTGGCATGGTCATGGTGTAGGCCGAGCCTTTTTTGCCACTTCATCCGCTTCCGATCAAGCATAAAGACTTGCCCATAAGCATTCCCCACCCTAGAATAACTTAACCTACCCATTCCCCTATCTGAAATAACTGTACCTACCTCAAAAGAAGTGATAAGCAGCGATCAATTTGACTGTTGTGGGCTGCCGTCTCCCGCTTAAGGGCGAATTTCAAACGTTGTCCATCACAGAGACAAATGATCTGGCTCCAGCAGCGTCTAAAGGAGTACCTGTTTGCTCACTTCTAGCTCCAGTGGAGACTGACGGAAAAATGGCCGCTAACAACCTGTGGTCCTTGTTCCGGGTGTGCGTGTCACCATCGAGCCTTAATGACATCATAAAGCCGCTTCAAGTGCAAGACTTGCAGGCTTATATACAGTCTATCTATCTATCTATCTATGTAATGTATCTTACTGCATAGAAATATATCTAGCTATATAAATAGATAGTTATATATCAATATAGATATTTCTACAAATATCTAGCTTTACGTATAAATCTAAACTTCTACAGTTATGGTTTTGTAAGGCTGAAAACAGACATCCAGAATTTGTATTATTATCAGCATTATTCTTATAATTGCCATTGAGGTTATTCCAGGGGCAGGTAATAAACTGCATGAGGCTTTGACCATTTTTTACCATTTTAGGTAAAAAGCTGCATTGACTGCACTTCTGCATTTTCTGCGATATGGTAGGACTGCAAGCAAAGCCTGAGACAAGATATGTCAAATACACTCTATACAGTATGCGAGTTCATTTTCCAAGATAGAAACATTGGTCACACTGAACATTGTTGAACGTTTTCGCTGCAATGCATCCTGGGACGCTTGGATCCAGGTTCTATCATTCATGCTGCGCCATTTCAACCAACCTGTGTGGTTCATATTCACTTTGGGTTGACGAGTGGCATGGTCATGGTGTAGGCCGAGCCTTTTTTGCCACTTCATCCGCCTCCGATCAAGCATAAAGACTTGCCCATAAGCATTCCCCACCCTAGAATAACTTAACCTACCCATTCCCCTATCTGAAATAACTGTACCTACCTCAAAAGAAGTGATAAGCAGCGATCAATTTGACTGTTGTGGGCTGCCGTCTCCCGCTTAAGGGCGAATTTCAAACGTTGTCCATCACAGAGACAAATGATCTGGCTCCAGCAGCGTCTAAAGGAGTACCTGTTTGCTCACTTCTAGCTCCACTGGAGACTGACGGAAAAATGGCCGCTAACGACCTGTGGTCCTTGTTCCGGGTGCGCGTGTCACCATCGAGCCTTAAAGGGGTTGTCCCGCGAAAGCAAGTGGGGTTATACACTTCTGTATGGCCATATTAATGCACTTTGTAATGTACATCGTGCATTAATTATGAGCCATACAGAAGTTATTCACTTACCTGTTCCATTGCTAGCGTCCTCGTCTCCATGGTGCCGTCTAATTTCAGCGTCTAATCGCCCGATTAGACGCGCTTGCGCAGTCCGGTCTTCTCACTGGTGAATGGGGCCGCTCGTGCCGGAGAGCTGGTCCTCGTAGCTCCGCCCCGTCACGTGTGCCGATTCCAGCCAATCAGGAGGCTGGAATCGGCAATGGACCGCACAGAGCCCACGGTGCACCATGGGAGAAGACCCGCGGTGCATCGTGGGTGAAGATCCCGGCGGCCATCTTGCTAAGGTAAGGAAGAAGTCACCGCAGCGCGGGGATTCGGGTAAGTACTAAACTTTTTTTTTTTTAACACATGCATTTGGTTTGTCTCGCGCCGAACGGGGGGCCTATTGAAAAAAAAAAAACCCGTTTCGGCGCGGAACAACCCCTTTAATGACATCATAAAGCGGCTTCAAGTGCAAGACTTGCAGGCTTATATACAATCTATCTATCTAATGTATCTTACTGCATAGATATATATCTAGCTATATAAATAGATAGTTGTATATCAATATAGATATTTCTACAAATATCTAGCTTTACGTATAAATCTAAACTTCTACAGTTATGGTTTTGTAAGGCTGAAAACAGACATCCAGAATTTGTATTATTATCAGCATTATTCTTATAATTCCATTGAGGTTATTCCAGGGGCAGGTAATACACTGCATGAGGCTTTGACCATTTTTTACCATTTTAGGTAAAAAGCTGCATTGACTGCACTTCTGCATTTTCTGCGATATGGTAGGACTGCAAGCAAAGCCTGAGACAAGATATGTCAAATACACTCTATACAGTATGCGAGTTCATTTTCCAAGATAGAAACATTGGTCACACTGAACATTGTTGAACGTTTTCGCTGCAATGCATCCTGGGACGCTTGGATCCAGGTTCTATCATTCATGCTGCGCCATTTCAACCAACCTGTGTGGCTCATATTCACTTTGGGTTGACGAGTGGCATGGTCATGGTGTAGGCCGAGCCTTTTTTGCCACTTCATCCGCTTCCGATCAAGCATAAAGACTTGCCCATAAGCATTCCCCACCCTAGAATAACTTAACCTACCCATTCCCCTATCTGAAATAACTGTACCTACCTCAAAAGAAGTGATAAGCAGCGATCAATTTGACTGTTGTGGGCTGCCGTCTCCCGCTTAAGGGCGAATTTCAAACGTTGTCCATCACAGAGACAAATGATCTGGCTCCAGCAGCGTCTAAAGGAGTACCTGTTTGCTCACTTCTAGCTCCAGTGGAGACTGACGGAAAAATGGCCGCTAACAACCTGTGGTCCTTGTTCCGGGTGTGCGTGTCACCATCGAGCCTTAATTACATCATAAAGCCGCTTCAAGTGCAAGACTTGCAGGCTTATATACAGTCTATCTATCTATGTAATGTATCTTACTGCATAGATATATATCTAGCTATATAAATAGATAGTTATATATCAATATAGATATTTCTACAAATATCTAGCTTTACGTATAAATCTAAACTTCTACAGTTATGGTTTTGTAAGGCTGAAAACAGACATCCAGAATTTGTATTATTATCAGCATTATTCTTATAATTGCCATTGAGGTTATTCCAGGGGCAGGTAATAAACTGCATGAGGCTTTGACCATTTTTTACCATTTTAGGTAAAAAGCTGCATTGACTGCACTTCTGCATTTTCTGCGATATGGTAGGACTGCAAGCAAAGCCTGAGACAAGATATGTCAAATACACTCTATACAGTATGCGAGTTCATTTTCCAAGATAGAAACATTGGTCACACTGAACATTGTTGAACGTTTTCGCTGCAATGCATCCTGGGACGCTTGGATCCAGGTTCTATCATTCATGCTGCGCCATTTCAACCAACCTGTGTGGTTCATATTCACTTTGGGTTGACGAGTGGCATGGTCATGGTGTAGGCCGAGCCTTTTTTGCCACTTCATCCGCCTCCGATCAAGCATAAAGACTTGCCCATAAGCATTCCCCACCCTAGAATAACTTAACCTACCCATTCCCCTATCTGAAATAACTGTACCTACCTCAAAAGAAGTGATAAGCAGCGATCAATTTGACTGTTGTGGGCTGCCGTCTCCCGCTTAAGGGCGAATTTCAAACGTTGTCCATCACAGAGACAAATGATCTGGCTCCAGCAGCGTCTAAAGGAGTACCTGTTTGCTCACTCCAAGCTCCACTGGAGACTGACGGAAAAATGGCCGCTAACGACCTGTGGTCCTTGTTCCGGGTGCGCGTGTCACCATCGAGCCTTAAAGGGGTTGTCCCGCGAAAGCAAGTGGGGTTATACACTTCTGTATGGCCATATTAATGCACTTTGTAATGTACATCGTGCATTAATTATGAGCCATACAGAAGTTATTCACTTACCTGTTCCATTGCTAGCGTCCTCGTCTCCATGGTGCCGTCTAATTTCAGCGTCTAATCGCCCGATTAGACGCGCTTGCGCAGTCCGGTCTTCTCACTGGTGAATGGGGCCGCTCGTGCCGGAGAGCTGGTCCTCGTAGCTCCGCCCCGTCACGTGTGCCGATTCCAGCCAATCAGGAGGCTGGAATCGGCAATGGACCGCACAGAGCCCACGGTGCACCATGGGAGAAGACCCGCGGTGCATCGTGGGTGAAGATCCCGGCGGCCATCTTGCTAAGGTAAGGAAGAAGTCACCGCAGCGCGGGGATTCGGGTAAGTACTAAACTTTTTTTTTTTTAACACATGCATTTGGTTTGTCTCGCGCCGAACGGGGGGCCTATTGAAAAAAAAAAAACCCGTTTCGGCGCGGAACAACCCCTTTAATGACATCATAAAGCGGCTTCAAGTGCAAGACTTGCAGGCTTATATACAATCTATCTATCTAATGTATCTTACTGCATAGATATATATCTAGCTATATAAATAGATAGTTGTATATCAATATAGATATTTCTACAAATATCTAGCTTTACGTATAAATCTAAACTTCTACAGTTATGGTTTTGTAAGGCTGAAAACAGACATCCAGAATTTGTATTATTATCAGCATTATTCTTATAATTCCATTGAGGTTATTCCAGGGGCAGGTAATACACTGCATGAGGCTTTGACCATTTTTTACCATTTTAGGTAAAAAGCTGCATTGACTGCACTTCTGCATTTTCTGCGATATGGTAGGACTGCAAGCAAAGCCTGAGACAAGATATGTCAAATACACTCTATACAGTATGCGAGTTCATTTTCCAAGATAGAAACATTGGTCACACTGAACATTGTTGAACGTTTTCGCTGCAATGCATCCTGGGACGCTTGGATCCAGGTTCTATCATTCATGCTGCGCCATTTCAACCAACCTGTGTGGCTCATATTCACTTTGGGTTGACGAGTGGCATGGTCATGGTGTAGGCCGAGCCTTTTTTGCCACTTCATCCGCTTCCGATCAAGCATAAAGACTTGCCCATAAGCATTCCCCACCCTAGAATAACTTAACCTACCCATTCCCCTATCTGAAATAACTGTACCTACCTCAAAAGAAGTGATAAGCAGCGATCAATTTGACTGTTGTGGGCTGCCGTCTCCCGCTTAAGGGCGAATTTCAAACGTTGTCCATCACAGAGACAAATGATCTGGCTCCAGCAGCGTCTAAAGGAGTACCTGTTTGCTCACTTCTAGCTCCAGTGGAGACTGACGGAAAAATGGCCGCTAACAACCTGTGGTCCTTGTTCCGGGTGTGCGTGTCACCATCGAGCCTTAATTACATCATAAAGCCGCTTCAAGTGCAAGACTTGCAGGCTTATATACAGTCTATCTATCTATCTATGTAATGTATCTTACTGCATAGATATATATCTAGCTATATAAATAGATAGTTATATATCAATATAGATATTTCTACAAATATCTAGCTTTACGTATAAATCTAAACTTCTACAGTTATGGTTTTGTAAGGCTGAAAACAGACATCCAGAATTTGTATTATTATCAGCATTATTCTTATAATTGCCATTGAGGTTCTTCCAGGGGCAGGTAATAAACTGCATGAGGCTTTGACCAATTTTTACCATTTTAGGTAAAAAGCTGCATTGACTGCACTTCTGCATTTTCTGCGATATGGTAGGACTGCAAGCAAAGCCTGAGACAAGATATGTCAAATACACTCCATACAGTATGCGAGTTCATTTTCCAAGATAGAAACATTGGTCACACTGAACATTGTTGAACGTTTTCGCTGCAATGCATCCTGGGACACTTGGATCCAGGTTCTATCATTCATGCTGCGCCATTTCAACCAACCTGTGTGGCTCATATTCACTTTGGGTTGACGAGTGGCATGGTCATGGTGTAGGCCGAGCCTTTTTTGCCACTTCATCCGCCTCCGATCAAGCATAAAGACTTGCCCATAAGCATTCCCCACCCTAGAATAACTTAACCTACCCATTCCCCTATCTGAAATAACTGTACCTACCTCAAAAGAAGTGATAAGCAGCGATCAATTTGACTGTTGCTGGCTGCCGTCTCCCGCTTAAGGGCGAATTTCAAACGTTGTCCATCACAGAGACAAATGATCTGGCTCCAGCAGCGTCTAAAGGAGTACCTGTTTGCTCACTTCTAGCTCCAGTGGAGACTGACGGAAAAATGGCCGCTAACAACCTGTGGTCCTTGTTCCGGGTGCGCGTGTCACCATCGAGCCTTAATGACATCATAAAGCCGCTTCAAGTGCAAGACTTGCAGGCTTATATACAGTCTATCTATCTATCTATGTAATGTATCTTACTGCATAGATATATATCTAGCTATATAAATAGATAGTTATATATCAATATAGATATTTCTACAAATATCTAGCTTTACGTATAAATCTAAACTTCTACAGTTATGGTTTTGTAAGGCTGAAAACAGACATCCAGAATTTGTATTATTATCAGCATTATTCTTATAATTGCCATTGAGGTTATTCCAGGGGCAGGTAATAAACTGCATGAGGCTTTGACCATTTTTTACCATTTTAGGTAAAAAGCTGCATTGACTGCACTTCTGCATTTTCTGCGATATGGTAGGACTGCAAGCAAAGCCTGAGACAAGATATGTCAAATACACTCTATACAGTATGCGAGTTCATTTTCCAAGATAGAAACATTGGTCACACTGAACATTGTTGAACGTTTTCGCTGCAATGCATCCTGGGACGCTTGGATCCAGGTTCTATCATTCATGCTGCGCCATTTCAACCAACCTGTGTGGTTCATATTCACTTTGGGTTGACGAGTGGCATGGTCATGGTGTAGGCCGAGCCTTTTTTGCCACTTCATCCGCCTCCGATCAAGCATAAAGACTTGCCCATAAGCATTCCCCACCCTAGAATAACTTAACCTACCCATTCCCCTATCTGAAATAACTGTACCTACCTCAAAAGAAGTGATAAGCAGCGATCAATTTGACTGTTGTGGGCTGCCGTCTCCCGCTTAAGGGCGAATTTCAAACGTTGTCCATCACAGAGACAAATGATCTGGCTCCAGCAGCGTCTAAAGGAGTACCTGTTTGCTCACTTCTAGCTCCAGTGGAGACTGACGGAAAAATGGCCGCTAACGACCTGTGGTCCTTGTTCCGGGTGCGCGTGTCACCATCGAGCCTTAAAGGGGTTGTCCCGCGAAAGCAAGTGGGGTTATACACTTCTGTATGGCCATATTAATGCACTTTGTAATGTACATCGTGCATTAATTATGAGCCATACAGAAGTTATTCACTTACCTGTTCCATTGCTAGCGTCCTCGTCTCCATGGTGCCGTCTAATTTCAGCGTCTAATCGCCCGATTAGACGCGCTTGCGCAGTCCGGTCTTCTCACTGGTGAATGGGGCCGCTCGTGCCGGAGAGCTGGTCCTCGTAGCTCCGCCCCGTCACGTGTGCCGATTCCAGCCAATCAGGAGGCTGGAATCGGCAATGGACCGCACAGAGCCCACGGTGCACCATGGGAGAAGACCCGCGGTGCATCGTGGGTGAAGATCCCGGCGGCCATCTTGCTAAGGTAAGGAAGAAGTCACCGCAGCGCGGGGATTCGGGTAAGTACTAAACTTTTTTTTTTTTAACACATGCATTTGGTTTGTCTCGCGCCGAACGGGGGGCCTATTGAAAAAAAAAAAACCCGTTTCGGCGCGGAACAACCCCTTTAATGACATCATAAAGCCGCTTCAAGTGCAAGACTTGCAGGCTTATATACAATCTATCTATCTAATGTATCTTACTGCATAGATATATATCTAGCTATATAAATAGATAGTTGTATATCAATATAGATATTTCTACAAATATCTAGCTCTACGTATA
The DNA here is from genome assembly GCF_035609145.1 of Eleutherodactylus coqui. Taxonomy (NCBI): domain Eukaryota; kingdom Metazoa; phylum Chordata; class Amphibia; order Anura; family Eleutherodactylidae; genus Eleutherodactylus; species Eleutherodactylus coqui. The sequence continues at coordinate 1,128,870 of NW_027102361.1, forward strand.
AATTTAAACTTCTACAGTTATGGTTTTGTAAGGCTGAAAACAGACATCCAGAATTTGTATTATTATCAGCATTATTCTTATAATTCCATTGAGGTTATTCCAGGGGCAGGTAATACACTGCATGAGGCTTTGACCAATTTTTACCATTTTAGGTAAAAAGCTGCATTGACTGCACTTCTGCATTTTCTGCGATATGGTAGGACTGCAAGCAAAGCCTGAGACAAAATATGTCAAATACACTCTATACAGTATGCGAGTTCATTTTCCAAGATAGAAACATTGGTCACACTGAACATTGTTGAACGTTTTCGCTGCAATGCATCCTGGGACGCTTGGATCCAGGTTCTATCATTCATGCTGCGCCATTTCAACCAACCTGTGTGGCTCATATTCACTTTGGGTTGACGAGTGGCATGGTCATGGTGTAGGCCGAGCCTTTTTTGCCACTTCATCCGCCTCCGATCAAGCATAAAGACTTGCCCATAAGCATTCCCCACCCTAGAATAACTTAACCTACCCATTCCCCTATCTGAAATAACTGTACCTACCTCAAAAGAAGTGATAAGCAGCGATCAATTTGACTGTTGTGGGCTGCCGTCTCCCGCTTAAGGGCGAATTTCAAACGTTGTCCATCACAGAGACAAATGATCTGGCTCCAGCAGCGTCTAAAGGAGTACCTGTTTGCTCACTTCTAGCTCCACTGGAGACTGACGGAAAAATGGCCGCTAACGACCTGTGGTCCTTGTTCCGGGTGCGCGTGTCACCATCGAGCCTTAAAGGGGTTGTCCCGCGAAAGCAAGTGGGGTTATACACTTCTGTATGGCCATATTAATGCACTTTGTAATGTACATCGTGCATTAATTATGAGCCATACAGAAGTTATTCACTTACCTGTTCCATTGCTAGCGTCCTCGTCTCCATGGTGCCGTCTAATTTCAGCGTCTAATCGCCCGATTAGACGCGCTTGCGCAGTCCGGTCTTCTCACTGGTGAATGGGGCCGCTCGTGCCGGAGAGCTGGTCCTCGTAGCTCCGCCCCGTCACGTGTGCCGATTCCAGCCAATCAGGAGGCTGGAATCGGCAATGGACCGCACAGAGCCCACGGTGCACCATGGGAGAAGACCCGCGGTGCATCGTGGGTGAAGATCCCGGCGGCCATCTTGCTAAGGTAAGGAAGAAGTCACCGCAGCGCGGGGATTCGGGTAAGTACTAAACTTTTTTTTTTTTAACACATGCATTTGGTTTGTCTCGCGCCGAACGGGGGGCCTATTGAAAAAAAAAAAACCCGTTTCGGCGCGGAACAACCCCTTTAATGACGTCATAAAGCGGCTTCAAGTGCAAGACTTGCAGGCTTATATACAATCTATCTATCTAATGTATCTTACTGCATAGATATATATCTAGCTATATAAATAGATAGTTGTATATCAATATAGATATTTCTACAAATATCTAGCTTTACGTATAAATCTAAACTTCTACAGTTATGGTTTTGTAAGGCTGAAAACAGACATCCAGAATTTGTATTATTATCAGCATTATTCTTATAATTCCATTGAGGTTATTCCAGGGGCAGGTAATACACTGCATGAGGCTTTGACCATTTTTTACCATTTTAGGTAAAAAGCTGCATTGACTGCACTTCTGCATTTTCTGCGATATGGTAGGACTGCAAGCAAAGCCTGAGACAAGATATGTCAAATACACTCTATACAGTATGCGAGTTCATTTTCCAAGATAGAAACATTGGTCACACTGAACATTGTTGAACGTTTTCGCTGCAATGCATCCTGGGACGCTTGGATCCAGGTTCTATCATTCATGCTGCGCCATTTCAACCAACCTGTGTGGCTCATATTCACTTTGGGTTGACGAGTGGCATGGTCATGGTGTAGGCCGAGCCTTTTTTGCCACTTCATCCGCTTCCGATCAAGCATAAAGACTTGCCCATAAGCATTCCCCACCCTAGAATAACTTAACCTACCCATTCCCCTATCTGAAATAACTGTACCTACCTCAAAAGAAGTGATAAGCAGCGATCAATTTGACTGTTGTGGGCTGCCGTCTCCCGCTTAAGGGCGAATTTCAAACGTTGTCCATCACAGAGACAAATGATCTGGCTCCAGCAGCGTCTAAAGGAGTACCTGTTTGCTCACTTCTAGCTCCAGTGGAGACTGACGGAAAAATGGCCGCTAACAACCTGTGGTCCTTGTTCCGGGTGTGCGTGTCACCATCGAGCCTTAATTACATCATAAAGCCGCTTCAAGTGCAAGACTTGCAGGCTTATATACAGTCTATCTATCTATGTAATGTATCTTACTGCATAGATATATATCTAGCTATATAAATAGATAGTTATATATCAATATAGATATTTCTACAAATATCTAGCTTTACGTATAAATCTAAACTTCTACAGTTATGGTTTTGTAAGGCTGAAAACAGACATCCAGAATTTGTATTATTATCAGCATTATTCTTATAATTGCCATTGAGGTTCTTCCAGGGGCAGGTAATAAACTGCATGAGGCTTTGACCAATTTTTACCATTTTAGGTAAAAAGCTGCATTGACTGCACTTCTGCATTTTCTGCGATATGGTAGGACTGCAAGCAAAGCCTGAGACAAGATATGTCAAATACACTCCATACAGTATGCGAGTTCATTTTCCAAGATAGAAACATTGGTCACACTGAACATTGTTGAACGTTTTCGCTGCAATGCATCCTGGGACACTTGGATCCAGGTTCTATCATTCATGCTGCGCCATTTCAACCAACCTGTGTGGCTCATATTCACTTTGGGTTGACGAGTGGCATGGTCATGGTGTAGGCCGAGCCTTTTTTGCCACTTCATCCGCCTCCGATCAAGCATAAAGACTTGCCCATAAGCATTCCCCACCCTAGAATAACTTAACCTACCCATTCCCCTATCTGAAATAACTGTACCTACCTCAAAAGAAGTGATAAGCAGCGATCAATTTGACTGTTGCTGGCTGCCGTCTCCCGCTTAAGGGCGAATTTCAAACGTTGTCCATCACAGAGACAAATGATCTGGCTCCAGCAGCGTCTAAAGGAGTACCTGTTTGCTCACTTCTAGCTCCAGTGGAGACTGACGGAAAAATGGCCGCTAACAACCTGTGGTCCTTGTTCCGGGTGCGCGTGTCACCATCGAGCCTTAATGACATCATAAAGCCGCTTCAAGTGCAAGACTTGCAGGCTTATATACAGTCTATCTATCTATCTATGTAATGTATCTTACTGCATAGATATATATCTAGCTATATAAATAGATAGTTATATATCAATATAGATATTTCTACAAATATCTAGCTTTACGTATAAATCTAAACTTCTACAGTTATGGTTTTGTAAGGCTGAAAACAGACATCCAGAATTTGTATTATTATCAGCATTATTCTTATAATTGCCATTGAGGTTATTCCAGGGGCAGGTAATAAACTGCATGAGGCTTTGACCATTTTTTACCATTTTAGGTAAAAAGCTGCATTGACTGCACTTCTGCATTTTCTGCGATATGGTAGGACTGCAAGCAAAGCCTGAGACAAGATATGTCAAATATACTCTATACAGTATGCGAGTTCATTTTCCAAGATAGAAACATTGGTCACACTGAACATTGTTGAACGTTTTCGCTGCAATGCATCCTGGGACGCTTGGATCCAGGTTCTATCATTCATGCTGCGCCATTTCAACCAACCTGTGTGGTTCATATTCACTTTGGGTTGACGAGTGGCATGGTCATGGTGTAGGCCGAGCCTTTTTTGCCACTTCATCCGCCTCCGATCAAGCATAAAGACTTGCCCGTAAGCATTCCCCACCCTAGAATAACTTAACCTACCCATTCCCCTATCTGAAATAACTGTACCTACCTCAAAAGAAGTGATAAGCAGCAATCAATTTGACTGTTGCTGGCTGCCGTCTCCCGCTTAAGGGCGAATTTCAAACGTTGTCCATCACAGAGACAAATGATCTGGCTCCAGCAGCGTCTAAAGGAGTACCTGTTTGCTCACTTCTAGCTCCAGTGGAGACTGACGGAAAAATGGCCGCTAACGACCTGTGGTCCTTGTTCCGGGTGCGCGTGTCACCATCGAGCCTTAAAGGGGTTGTCCCGCGAAGCAAGTGGGGTTATACACTTCTGTATGGCCATATTAATGCACTTTGTAATGTACATCGTGCATTAATTATGAGCCATACAGAAGTTATTCACTTACCTGTTCCATTGCTAGCGTCCTCGTCTCCATGGTGCCGTCTAATTTCAGCGTCTAATCGCCCGATTAGACGCGCTTGCGCAGTCCGGTCTTCTCACTGGTGAATGGGGCCGCTCGTGCCGGAGAGCTGGTCCTCGTAGCTCCGCCCCGTCACGTGTGCCGATTCCAGCCAATCAGGAGGCTGGAATCGGCAATGGACCGCACAGAGCCCACGGTGCACCATGGGAGAAGACCCGCGGTGCATCGTGGGTGAAGATCCCGGCGGCCATCTTGCTAAGGTAAGGAAGAAGTCACCGCAGCGCGGGGATTCGGGTAAGTACTAAACTTTTTTTTTTTTAACACATGCATTGGGTTTGTCTCGCGCCGAACGGGGGGCCTATTGAAAAAAAAAAACCCGTTTCGGCGCGGAACAACCCCTTTAATGACATCATAAAGCGGCTTCAAGTGCAAGACTTGCAGGCTTATATACAATCTATCTATCTAATGTATCTTACTGCATAGATATATATCTAGCTATATAAATAGATAGTTGTATATCAATATAGATATTTCTACAAATATCTAGCTTTACGTATAAATCTAAACTTCTACAGTTATGGTTTTGTAAGGCTGAAAACAGACATCCAGAATTTGTATTATTATCAGCATTATTCTTATAATTCCATTGAGGTTATTCCAGGGGCAGGTAATACACTGCATGAGGCTTTGACCATTTTTTACCATTTTAGGTAAAAAGCTGCATTGACTGCACTTCTGCATTTTCTGCGATATGGTAGGACTGCAAGCAAAGCCTGAGACAAGATATGTCAAATACACTCTATACAGTATGCGAGTTCATTTTCCAAGATAGAAACATTGGTCACACTGAACATTGTTGAACGTTTTCGCTGCAATGCATCCTGGGACGCTTGGATCCAGGTTCTATCATTCATGCTGCGCCATTTCAACCAACCTGTGTGGCTCATATTCACTTTGGGTTGACGAGTGGCATGGTCATGGTGTAGGCCGAGCCTTTTTTGCCACTTCATCCGCCTCCGATCAAGCATAAAGACTTGCCCATAAGCATTCCCCACCCTAGAATAACTTAACCTACCCATTCCCCTATCTGAAATAACTGTACCTACCTCAAAAGAAGTGATAAGCAGCGATCAATTTGACTGTTGTGGGCTGCCGTCTCCCGCTTAAGGGCGAATTTCAAACGTTGTCCATCACAGAGACAAATGATCTGGCTCCAGCAGCGTCTAAAGGAGTACCTGTTTGCTCACTTCTAGCTCCAGTGGAGACTGACGGAAAAATGGCCGCTAACAACCTGTGGTCCTTGTTCCGGGTGTGCGTGTCACCATCGAGCCTTAATTACATCATAAAGCCGCTTCAAGTGCAAGACTTGCAGGCTTATATACAGTCTATCTATCTATGTAATGTATCTTACTGCATAGATATATATCTAGCTATATAAATATAGTTATATATCAATATAGATATTTCTACAAATATCTAGCTTTACGTATAAATCTAAACTTCTACAGTTATGGTTTTGTAAGGCTGAAAACAGACATCCAGAATTTGTATTATTATCAGCATTATTCTTATAATTGCCATTGAGGTTCTTCCAGGGGCAGGTAATAAACTGCATGAGGCTTTGACCAATTTTTACCATTTTAGGTAAAAAGCTGCATTGACTGCACTTCTGCATTTTCTGCGATATGGTAGGACTGCAAGCAAAGCCTGAGACAAGATATGTCAAATACACTCCATACAGTATGCGAGTTCATTTTCCAAGATAGAAACATTGGTCACACTGAACATTGTTGAACGTTTTCGCTGCAATGCATCCTGGGACACTTGGATCCAGGTTCTATCATTCATGCTGCGCCATTTCAACCAACCTGTGTGGCTCATATTCACTTTGGGTTGACGAGTGGCATGGTCATGGTGTAGGCCGAGCCTTTTTTGCCACTTCATCCGCCTCCGATCAAGCATAAAGACTTGCCCATAAGCATTCCCCACCCTAGAATAACTTAACCTACCCATTCCCCTATCTGAAATAACTGTACCTACCTCAAAAGAAGTGATAAGCAGCGATCAATTTGACTGTTGCTGGCTGCCGTCTCCCGCTTAAGGGCGAATTTCAAACGTTGTCCATCACAGAGACAAATGATCTGGCTCCAGCAGCGTCTAAAGGAGTACCTGTTTGCTCACTTCTAGCTCCAGTGGAGACTGACGGAAAAATGGCCGCTAACAACCTGTGGTCCTTGTTCCGGGTGCGCGTGTCACCATCGAGCCTTAATGACATCATAAAGCCGCTTCAAGTGCAAGACTTGCAGGCTTATATACAGTCTATCTATCTATCTATGTAATGTATCTTACTGCATAGATATATATCTAGCTATATAAATAGATAGTTATATATCAATATAGATATTTCTACAAATATCTAGCTTTACGTATAAATCTAAACTTCTACAGTTATGGTTTTGTAAGGCTGAAAACAGACATCCAGAATTTGTATTATTATCAGCATTATTCTTATAATTGCCATTGAGGTTATTCCAGGGGCAGGTAATAAACTGCATGAGGCTTTGACCATTTTTTACCATTTTAGGTAAAAAGCTGCATTGACTGCACTTCTGCATTTTCTGCGATATGGTAGGACTGCAAGCAAAGCCTGAGACAAGATATGTCAAATATACTCTATACAGTATGCGAGTTCATTTTCCAAGATAGAAACATTGGTCACACTGAACATTGTTGAACGTTTTCGCTGCAATGCATCCTGGGACACTTGGATCCAGGTTCTATCATTCATGCTGCGCCATTTCAACCAACCTGTGTGGCTCATATTCACTTTGGGTTGACGAGTGGCATGGTCATGGTGTAGGCCGAGCCTTTTTTGCCACTTCATCCGCCTCCGATCAAGCATAAAGACTTGCCCATAAGCATTCCCCACCCTAGAATAACTTAACCTACCCATTCCCCTATCTGAAATAACTGTACCTACCTCAAAAGAAGTGATAAGCAGCGATCAATTTGACTGTTGCTGGCTGCCGTCTCCCGCTTAAGGGCGAATTTCAAACGTTGTCCATCACAGAGACAAATGATCTGGCTCCAGCAGCGTCTAAAGGAGTACCTGTTTGCTCACTTCTAGCTCCAGTGGAGACTGACGGAAAAATGGCCGCTAACGACCTGTGGTCCTTGTTCCGGGTGCGCGTGTCACCATCGAGCCTTAAAGGGGTTGTCCCGCGAAGCAAGTGGGGTTATACACTTCTGTATGGCCATATTAATGCACTTTGTAATGTACATCGTGCATTAATTATGAGCCATACAGAAGTTATTCACTTACCTGTTCCATTGCTAGCGTCCTCGTCTCCATGGTGCCGTCTAATTTCAGCGTCTAATCGCCCGATTAGACGCGCTTGCGCAGTCCGGTCTTCTCACTGGTGAATGGGGCCGCTCGTGCCGGAGAGCTGGTCCTCGTAGCTCCGCCCCGTCACGTGTGCCGATTCCAGCCAATCAGGAGGCTGGAATCGGCAATGGACCGCACAGAGCCCACGGTGCACCATGGGAGAAGACCCGCGGTGCATCGTGGGTGAAGATCCCGGCGGCCATCTTGCTAAGGTAAGGAAGAAGTCACCGCAGCGCGGGGATTCGGGTAAGTACTAAACTTTTTTTTTTTTAACACATGCATTGGGTTTGTCTCGCGCCGAACGGGGGGCCTATTGAAAAAAAAAAACCCGTTTCGGCGCGGAACAACCCCTTTAATGACATCATAAAGCGGCTTCAAGTGCAAGACTTGCAGGCTTATATACAATCTATCTATCTAATGTATCTTACTGCATAGATATATATCTAGCTATATAAATAGATAGTTGTATATCAATATAGATATTTCTACAAATATCTAGCTTTACGTATAAATCTAAACTTCTACAGTTATGGTTTTGTAAGGCTGAAAACAGACATCCAGAATTTGTATTATTATCAGCATTATTCTTATAATTCCATTGAGGTTATTCCAGGGGCAGGTAATACACTGCATGAGGCTTTGACCATTTTTTACCATTTTAGGTAAAAAGCTGCATTGACTGCACTTCTGCATTTTCTGCGATATGGTAGGACTGCAAGCAAAGCCTGAGACAAGATATGTCAAATACACTCTATACAGTATGCGAGTTCATTTTCCAAGATAGAAACATTGGTCACACTGAACATTGTTGAACGTTTTCGCTGCAATGCATCCTGGGACGCTTGGATCCAGGTTCTATCATTCATGCTGCGCCATTTCAACCAACCTGTGTGGCTCATATTCACTTTGGGTTGACGAGTGGCATGGTCATGGTGTAGGCCGAGCCTTTTTTGCCACTTCATCCGCCTCCGATCAAGCATAAAGACTTGCCCATAAGCATTCCCCACCCTAGAATAACTTAACCTACCCATTCCCCTATCTGAAATAACTGTACCTACCTCAAAAGAAGTGATAAGCAGCGATCAATTTGACTGTTGTGGGCTGCCGTCTCCCGCTTAAGGGCGAATTTCAAACGTTGTCCATCACAGAGACAAATGATCTGGCTCCAGCAGCGTCTAAAGGAGTACCTGTTTGCTCACTTCTAGCTCCAGTGGAGACTGACGGAAAAATGGCCGCTAACAACCTGTGGTCCTTGTTCCGGGTGTGCGTGTCACCATCGAGCCTTAATTACATCATAAAGCCGCTTCAAGTGCAAGACTTGCAGGCTTATATACAGTCTATCTATCTATGTAATGTATCTTACTGCATAGATATATATCTAGCTATATAAATATAGTTATATATCAATATAGATATTTCTACAAATATCTAGCTTTACGTATAAATCTAAACTTCTACAGTTATGGTTTTGTAAGGCTGAAAACAGACATCCAGAATTTGTATTATTATCAGCATTATTCTTATAATTGCCATTGAGGTTCTTCCAGGGGCAGGTAATAAACTGCATGAGGCTTTGACCAATTTTTACCATTTTAGGTAAAAAGCTGCATTGACTGCACTTCTGCATTTTCTGCGATATGGTAGGACTGCAAGCAAAGCCTGAGACAAGATATGTCAAATACACTCCATACAGTATGCGAGTTCATTTTCCAAGATAGAAACATTGGTCACACTGAACATTGTTGAACGTTTTCGCTGCAATGCATCCTGGGACACTTGGATCCAGGTTCTATCATTCATGCTGCGCCATTTCAACCAACCTGTGTGGCTCATATTCACTTTGGGTTGACGAGTGGCATGGTCATGGTGTAGGCCGAGCCTTTTTTGCCACTTCATCCGCCTCCGATCAAGCATAAAGACTTGCCCATAAGCATTCCCCACCCTAGAATAACTTAACCTACCCATTCCCCTATCTGAAATAACTGTACCTACCTCAAAAGAAGTGATAAGCAGCGATCAATTTGACTGTTGCTGGCTGCCGTCTCCCGCTTAAGGGCGAATTTCAAACGTTGTCCATCACAGAGACAAATGATCTGGCTCCAGCAGCGTCTAAAGGAGTACCTGTTTGCTCACTTCTAGCTCCAGTGGAGACTGACGGAAAAATGGCCGCTAACAACCTGTGGTCCTTGTTCCGGGTGCGCGTGTCACCATCGAGCCTTAATGACATCATAAAGCCGCTTCAAGTGCAAGACTTGCAGGCTTATATACAGTCTATCTATCTATCTATGTAATGTATCTTACTGCATAGATATATATCTAGCTATATAAATAGATAGTTATATATCAATATAGATATTTCTACAAATATCTAGCTTTACGTATAAATCTAAACTTCTACAGTTATGGTTTTGTAAGGCTGAAAACAGACATCCAGAATTTGTATTATTATCAGCATTATTCTTATAATTGCCATTGAGGTTATTCCAGGGGCAGGTAATAAACTGCATGAGGCTTTGACCATTTTTTACCATTTTAGGTAAAAAGCTGCATTGACTGCACTTCTGCATTTTCTGCGATATGGTAGGACTGCAAGCAAAGCCTGAGACAAGATATGTCAAATATACTCTATACAGTATGCGAGTTCATTTTCCAAGATAGAAACATTGGTCACACTGAACATTGTTGAACGTTTTCGCTGCAATGCATCCTGGGACGCTTGGATCCAGGTTCTATCATTCATGCTGCGCCATTTCAACCAACCTGTGTGGTTCATATTCACTTTGGGTTGACGAGTGGCATGGTCATGGTGTAGGCCGAGCCTTTTTTGCCACTTCATCCGCCTCCGATCAAGCATAAAGACTTGCCCGTAAGCATTGCCCACCCTAGAATAACTTAACCTACCCATTCCCCTATCTGAAATAACTGTACCTACCTCAAAAGAAGTGATAAGCAGCAATCAATTTGACTGTTGCTGGCTGCCGTCTCCCGCTTAAGGGCGAATTTCAAACGTTGTCCATCACAGAGACAAATGATCTGGCTCCAGCAGCGTCTAAAGGAGTACCTGTTTGCTCACTTCTAGCTCCAGTGGAGACTGACGGAAAAATGGCCGCTAACGACCTGTGGTCCTTGTTCCGGGTGCGCGTGTCACCATCGAGCCTTAAAGGGGTTGTCCCGCGAAGCAAGTGGGGTTATACACTTCTGTATGGCCATATTAATGCACTTTGTAATGTACATCGTGCATTAATTATGAGCCATACAGAAGTTATTCACTTACCTGTTCCATTGCTAGCGTCCTCGTCTCCATGGTGCCGTCTAATTTCAGCGTCTAATCGCCCGATTAGACGCGCTTGCGCAGTCCGGTCTTCTCACTGGTGAATGGGGCCGCTCGTGCCGGAGAGCTGGTCCTCGTAGCTCCGCCCCGTCACGTGTGCCGATTCCAGCCAATCAGGAGGCTGGAATCGGCAATGGACCGCACAGAGCCCACGGTGCACCATGGGAGAAGACCCGCGGTGCATCGTGGGTGAAGATCTCGGCGGCCATCTTGCTAAGGTAAGGAAGAAGTCACCGCAGCGCGGGGATTCGGGTAAGTACTAAACTTTTTTTTTTTTAACACATGCATTTGGTTTGTCTCGCGCCGAACGGGGGGCCTATTGAAAAAAAAAAAACCCGTTTCGGCGCGGAACAACCCCTTAAATGACATCATAAAGCAGCTTCAAGTGCAAGACTTGCAGGCTTATATACAATCTATCTATCTAATGTATCTTACTGCATAGATATATATCTAGCTATATAAATAGATAGTTGTATATCAATATAGATATTTCTACAAATATCTAGCTTTACGTATAAATCTAAACTTCTACAGTTATGGTTTTGTAAGGCTGAAAACAGACATCCAGAATTTGTATTATTATCAGCATTATTCTTATAATTCCATTGAGGTTATTCCAGGGGCAGGTAATACACTGCATGAGGCTTTGACCATTTTTTACCATTTTAGGTAAAAAGCTGCATTGACTGCACTTCTGCATTTTCTGCGATATGGTAGGACTGCAAGCAAAGCCTGAGACAAGATATGTCAAATACACTCTATACAGTATGCGAGTTCATTTTCCAAGATAGAAACATTGGTCACACTGAACATTGTTGAACGTTTTCGCTGCAATGCATCCTGGGACGCTTGGATCCAGGTTCTATCATTCATGCTGCGCCATTTCAACCAACCTGTGTGGCTCATATTCACTTTGGGTTGACGAGTGGCATGGTCATGGTGTAGGCCGAGCCTTTTTTGCCACTTCATCCGCTTCCGATCAAGCATAAAGACTTGCCCATAAGCATTCCCCACCCTAGAATAACTTAACCTACCCATTCCCCTATCTGAAATAACTGTACCTACCTCAAAAGAAGTGATAAGCAGCGATCAATTTGACTGTTGTGGGCTGCCGTCTCCCGCTTAAGGGCGAATTTCAAACGTTGTCCATCACAGAGACAAATGATCTGGCTCCAGCAGCGTCTAAAGGAGTACCTGTTTGCTCACTTCTAGCTCCAGTGGAGACTGACGGAAAAATGGCCGCTAACAACCTGTGGTCCTTGTTCCGGGTGTGCGTGTCACCATCGAGCCTTAATTACATCATAAAGCCGCTTCAAGTGCAAGACTTGCAGGCTTATATACAGTCTATCTATCTATCTATGTAATGTATCTTACTGCATAGATATATATCTAGCTATATAAATAGATAGTTATATATCAATATAGATATTTCTACAAATATCTAGCTTTACGTATAAATCTAAACTTCTACAGTTATGGTTTTGTAAGGCTGAAAACAGACATCCAGAATTTGTATTATTATCAGCATTATTCTTATAATTGCCATTGAGGTTCTTCCAGGGGCAGGTAATAAACTGCATGAGGCTTTGACCAATTTTTACCATTTTAGGTAAAAAGCTGCATTGACTGCACTTCTGCATTTTCTGCGATATGGTAGGACTGCAAGCAAAGCCTGAGACAAGATATGTCAAATACACTCCATACAGTATGCGAGTTCATTTTCCAAGATAGAAACATTGGTCACACTGAACATTGTTGAACGTTTTCGCTGCAATGCATCCTGGGACACTTGGATCCAGGTTCTATCATTCATGCTGCGCCATTTCAACCAACCTGTGTGGCTCATATTCAACTTTGGGTTTACAAGTGGCATGGTCATGGTGTAGGCCGAGCCTTTTTTGCCACTGCATCCGCCTCCGATCAAGCATGAAGACTTGCCCATAAGCATTCCCCACCCTAGAATAACTTAACCTACCCATTCCCCTATCTGAAATAACTGTACCTACCTCGAAAGAAGTGATATGCAGCGATCAATTTGACTGTTGTGGGCTGCCGTCTCCCGCTTAAGGGCGAATTTCAAACGTTGTCCATCACAGAGACAAATGATCTGGCTCCAGCAGCGTCTAAAGGAGTACCTGTTTGCTCACTTCTAGCTCCAGTGGAGACTGACGGAAAAATGGCCGCTAACGACCTGTGGTCCTTGTTCCGGGTGCGCGTGTCACCATCGAGCCTTAAAGGGGTTGTCCCGCGAAAGCAAGTGGGGTTATACACTTCTGTATGGCCATATTAATGCACTTTGTAATGTACATCGTGCATTAATTATGAGCCATACAGAAGTTATTCACTTACCTGTTCCATTGCTAGCGTCCTCGTCTCCATGGTGCCGTCTAATTTCAGCGTCTAATCGCCCGATTAGACGCGCTTGCGCAGTCCGGTCTTCTCACTGGTGAATGGGGCCGCTCGTGCCGGAGAGCTGGTCCTCGTAGCTCCGCCCCGTCACGTGTGCCGATTCCAGCCAATCAGGAGGCTGGAATCGGCAATGGACCGCACAGAGCCCACGGTGCACCATGGGAGAAGACCCGCGGTGCATCTTGGGTGAAGATCCCGGCGGCCATCTTGCTAAGGTAAGGAAGAAGTCACCGCAGCGCGGGGATTCGGGTAAGTACTAAACTTTTTTTTTTTTTTTTAACACATGCATTGGGTTTGTCTCGCGCCGAACGGGGGGCCTATTGAAAAAGAAAAAACCCGTTTCGGCGCGGAACAACCCCTTTAATGACATCATAAAGCGGCTTCAAGTGCAAGACTTGCAGGCTTATATACAATCTATCTATCTAATGTATCTTACTGCATAGATATATATCTAGCTATATAAATAGATAGTTGTATATCAATATAGATATTTCTACAAATATCTAGCTCTACGTATAAATCTAAACTTCTACAGTTATGGTTTTGTAAGGCTGAAAACAGACATCCAGAATTTGTATTATTATCAGCATTATTCTTATAATTCCATTGAGGTTATTCCAGGGGCAGGTAATACACTGCATGAGGCTTTGACCAATTTTTACCATTTTAGGTAAAAAGCTGCATTGACTGCACTTCTGCATTTTCTGCGATATGGTAGGACTGCAAGCAAAGCCTGAGACAAAATATGTCAAATACACTCTATACAGTATGCGAGTTCATTTTCCAAGATAGAAACATTGGTCACACTGAACATTGTTGAACGTTTTCGCTGTAATGCATCCTGGGACGCTTGGATCCAGGTTCTATCATTCATGCTGCGCCATTTCAACCAACCTGTGTGGCTCATATTCACTTTGGGTTGACGAGTGGCATGGTCATGGTGTAGGCCGAGCCTTTTTTGCCACTTCATCCGCCTCCGATCAAGCATAAAGACTTGCCCATAAGCATTCCCCACCCTAGAATAACTTAACCTACCCATTCCCCTATCTGAAATAACTGTACCTACCTCAAAAGAAGTGATAAGCAGCGATCAATTTGACTGTTGCTGGCTGCCGTCTCCCGCTTAAGGGCGAATTTCAAACGTTGTCCATCACAGAGACAAATGATCTGGCTCCAGCAGCGTCTAAAGGAGTACCTGTTTGCTCACTTCTAGCTCCAGTGGAGACTGACGGAAAAATGGCCGCTAACAACCTGTGGTCCTTGTTCCGGGTGCGCGTGTCACCATCGAGCCTTAAAGGGGTTGTCCCGCGAAGCAAGTGGGGTTATACACTTCTGTATGGCCATATTAATGCACTTTGTAATGTACATCGTGCATTAATTATGAGCCATACAGAAGTTATTCACTTACCTGTTCCATTGCTAGCGTCCTCGTCTCCATGGTGCCGTCTAATTTCAGCGTCTAATCGCCCGATTAGACGCGCTTGCGCAGTCCGGTCTTCTCACTGGTGAATGGGGCCGCTCGTGCCGGAGAGCTGGTCCTCGTAGCTCCGCCCCGTCACGTGTGCCGATTCCAGCCAATCAGGAGGCTGGAATCGGCAATGGACCGCACAGAGCCCACGGTGCACCATGGGAGAAGACCCGCGGTGCATCGTGGGTGAAGATCTCGGCGGCCATCTTGCTAAGGTAAGGAAGAAGTCACCGCAGCGCGGGGATTCGGGTAAGTACTAAACTTTTTTTTTTTTAACACATGCATTTGGTTTGTCTTGCGCCGAACGGGGGGCCTATTGAAAAAAAAAAAACCCGTTTCGGCGCGGAACAACCCCTTAAATGACATCATAAAGCGGCTTCAAGTGCAAGACTTGCAGGCTTATATACAATCTATCTATCTAATGTATCTTACTGCATAGATATATATCTAGCTATATAAATAGATAGTTGTATATCAATATAGATATTTCTACAAATATCTAGCTTTACGTATAAATCTAAACTTCTACAGTTATGGTTTTGTAAGGCTGAAAACAGACATCCAGAATTTGTATTATTATCAGCATTATTCTTATAATTCCATTGAGGTTATTCCAGGGGCAGGTAATACACTGCATGAGGCTTTGACCATTTTTTACCATTTTAGGTAAAAAGCTGCATTGACTGCACTTCTGCATTTTCTGCGATATGGTAGGACTGCAAGCAAAGCCTGAGACAAGATATGTCAAATACACTCTATACAGTATGCGAGTTCATTTTCCAAGATAGAAACATTGGTCACACTGAACATTGTTGAACGTTTTCGCTGCAATGCATCCTGGGACGCTTGGATCCAGGTTCTATCATTCATGCTGCGCCATTTCAACCAACCTGTGTGGCTCATATTCACTTTGGGTTGACGAGTGGCATGGTCATGGTGTAGGCCGAGCCTTTTTTGCCACTTCATCCGCTTCCGATCAAGCATAAAGACTTGCCCATAAGCATTCCCCACCCTAGAATAACTTAACCTACCCATTCCCCTATCTGAAATAACTGTACCTACCTCAAAAGAAGTGATAAGCAGCGATCAATTTGACTGTTGTGGGCTGCCGTCTCCCGCTTAAGGGCGAATTTCAAACGTTGTCCATCACAGAGACAAATGATCTGGCTCCAGCAGCGTCTAAAGGAGTACCTGTTTGCTCACTTCTAGCTCCAGTGGAGACTGACGGAAAAATGGCCGCTAACAACCTGTGGTCCTTGTTCCGGGTGTGCGTGTCACCATCGAGCCTTAATTACATCATAAAGCCGCTTCAAGTGCAAGACTTGCAGGCTTATATACAGTCTATCTATCTATGTAATGTATCTTACTGCATAGATATATATCTAGCTATATAAATAGATAGTTATATATCAATATAGATATTTCTACAAATATCTAGCTTTACGTATAAATCTAAACTTCTACAGTTATGGTTTTGTAAGGCTGAAAACAGACATCCAGAATTTGTATTATTATCAGCATTATTCTTATAATTGCCATTGAGGTTCTTCCTGGGGCAGGTAATAAACTGCATGAGGCTTTGACCAATTTTTACCATTTTAGGTAAAAAGCTGCATTGACTGCACTTCTGCATTTTCTGCGATATGGTAGGACTGCAAGCAAAGCCTGAGACAAGATATGTCAAATACACTCCATACAGTATGCGAGTTCATTTTCCAAGATAGAAACATTGGTCACACTGAACATTGTTGAACGTTTTCGCTGCAATGCATCCTGGGACGCTTGGATCCAGGTTCTATCATTCATGCTGCGCCATTTCAACCAACCTGTGTGGCTCATATTCACTTTGGGTTGACGAGTGGCATGGTCATGGTGTAGGCCGAGCCTTTTTTGCCACTTCATCCGCTTCCGATCAAGCATAAAGACTTGCCCATAAGCATTCCCCACCCTAGAATAACTTAACCTACCCATTCCCCTATCTGAAATAACTGTACCTACCTCAAAAGAAGTGATAAGCAGCGATCAATTTGACTGTTGTGGGCTGCCGTCTCCCGCTTAAGGGCGAATTTCAAACGTTGTCCATCACAGAGACAAATGATCTGGCTCCAGCAGCGTCTAAAGGAGTACCTGTTTGCTCACTTCTAGCTCCAGTGGAGACTGACGGAAAAATGGCCGCTAACAACCTGTGGTCCTTGTTCCGGGTGTGCGTGTCACCATCGAGCCTTAATTACATCATAAAGCCGCTTCAAGTGCAAGACTTGCAGGCTTATATACAGTCTATCTATCTATCTATGTAATGTATCTTACTGCATAGATATATATCTAGCTATATAAATAGATAGTTATATATCAATATAGATATTTCTACAAATATCTAGCTTTACGTATAAATCTAAACTTCTACAGTTATGGTTTTGTAAGGCTGAAAACAGACATCCAGAATTTGTATTATTATCAGCATTATTCTTATAATTGCCATTGAGGTTCTTCCAGGGGCAGGTAATAAACTGCATGAGGCTTTGACCAATTTTTACCATTTTAGGTAAAAAGCTGCATTGACTGCACTTCTGCATTTTCTGCGATATGGTAGGACTGCAAGCAAAGCCTGAGACAAGATATGTCAAATACACTCCATACAGTATGCGAGTTCATTTTCCAAGATAGAAACATTGGTCACACTGAACATTGTTGAACGTTTTCGCTGCAATGCATCCTGGGACACTTGGATCCAGGTTCTATCATTCATGCTGCGCCATTTCAACCAACCTGTGTGGCTCATATTCAACTTTGGGTTTACAAGTGGCATGGTCATGGTGTAGGCCGAGCCTTTTTTGCCACTGCATCCGCCTCCGATCAAGCATGAAGACTTGCCCATAAGCATTCCCCACCCTAGAATAACTTAACCTACCCATTCCCCTATCTGAAATAACTGTACCTACCTCGAAAGAAGTGATATGCAGCGATCAATTTGACTGTTGCTGGCTGCCGTCTCCCGCTTAAGGGCGAATTTCAAACGTTGTCCATCACAGAGACAAATGATCTGGCTCCAGCAGCGTCTAAAGGAGTACCTGTTTGCTCACTTCTAGCTCCAGTGGAGACTGACGGAAAAATGGCCGCTAACAACCTGTGGTCCTTGTTCCGGGTGCGCGTGTCACCATCGAGCCTTAATGACATCATAAAGCCGCTTCAAGTGCAAGACTTGCAGGCTTATATACAGTCTATCTATCTATCTATGTAATGTATCTTACTGCATAGATATATATCTAGCTATATAAATAGATAGTTATATATCAATATAGATATTTCTACAAATATCTAGCTTTACGTATAAATCTAAACTTCTACAGTTATGGTTTTGTAAGGCTGAAAACAGACATCCAGAATTTGTATTATTATCAGCATTATTCTTATAATTGCCATTGAGGTTATTCCAGGGGCAGGTAATAAACTGCATGAGGCTTTGACCATTTTTTACCATTTTAGGTAAAAAGCTGCATTGACTGCACTTCTGCATTTTCTGCGATATGGTAGGACTGCAAGCAAAGCCTGAGACAAGATATGTCAAATATACTCTATACAGTATGCGAGTTCATTTTCCAAGATAGAAACATTGGTCACACTGAACATTGTTGAACGTTTTCGCTGCAATGCATCCTGGGACGCTTGGATCCAGGTTCTATCATTCATGCTGCGCCATTTCAACCAACCTGTGTGGTTCATATTCACTTTGGGTTGACGAGTGGCATGGTCATGGTGTAGGCCGAGCCTTTTTTGCCACTTCATCCGCCTCCGATCAAGCATAAAGACTTGCCCGTAAGCATTCCCCACCCTAGAATAACTTAACCTACCCATTCCCCTATCTGAAATAACTGTACCTACCTCAAAAGAAGTGATAAGCAGCAATCAATTTGACTGTTGCTGGCTGCCGTCTCCCGCTTAAGGGCGAATTTCAAACGTTGTCCATCACAGAGACAAATGATCTGGCTCCAGCAGCGTCTAAAGGAGTACCTGTTTGCTCACTTCTAGCTCCAGTGGAGACTGACGGAAAAATGGCCGCTAACGACCTGTGGTCCTTGTTCCGGGTGCGCGTGTCACCATCGAGCCTTAAAGGGGTTGTCCCGCGAAGCAAGTGGGGTTATACACTTCTGTATGGCCATATTAATGCACTTTGTAATGTACATCGTGCATTAATTATGAGCCATACAGAAGTTATTCACTTACCTGTTCCATTGCTAGCGTCCTCGTCTCCATGGTGCCGTCTAATTTCAGCGTCTAATCGCCCGATTAGACGCGCTTGCGCAGTCCGGTCTTCTCACTGGTGAATGGGGCCGCTCGTGCCGGAGAGCTGGTCCTCGTAGCTCCGCCCCGTCACGTGTGCCGATTCCAGCCAATCAGGAGGCTGGAATCGGCAATGGACCGCACAGAGCCCACGGTGCACCATGGGAGAAGACCCGCGGTGCATCGTGGGTGAAGATCTCGGCGGCCATCTTGCTAAGGTAAGGAAGAAGTCACCGCAGCGCGGGGATTCGGGTAAGTACTAAACTTTTTTTTTTTTAACACATGCATTTGGTTTGTCTCGCGCCGAACGGGGGGCCTATTGAAAAAAAAAAAACCCGTTTCGGCGCGGAACAACCCCTTAAATGACATCATAAAGCGGCTTCAAGTGCAAGACTTGCAGGCTTATATACAATCTATCTATCTAATGTATCTTACTGCATAGATATATATCTAGCTATATAAATAGATAGTTGTATATCAATATAGATATTTCTACAAATATCTAGCTTTACGTATAAATCTAAACTTCTACAGTTATGGTTTTGTAAGGCTGAAAACAGACATCCAGAATTTGTATTATTATCAGCATTATTCTTATAATTCCATTGAGGTTATTCCAGGGGCAGGTAATACACTGCATGAGGCTTTGACCATTTTTTACCATTTTAGGTAAAAAGCTGCATTGACTGCACTTCTGCATTTTCTGCGATATGGTAGGACTGCAAGCAAAGCCTGAGACAAGATATGTCAAATACACTCTATACAGTATGCGAGTTCATTTTCCAAGATAGAAACATTGGTCACACTGAACATTGTTGAACGTTTTCGCTGCAATGCATCCTGGGACGCTTGGATCCAGGTTCTATCATTCATGCTGCGCCATTTCAACCAACCTGTGTGGCTCATATTCACTTTGGGTTGACGAGTGGCATGGTCATGGTGTAGGCCGAGCCTTTTTTGCCACTTCATCCGCTTCCGATCAAGCATAAAGACTTGCCCATAAGCATTCCCCACCCTAGAATAACTTAACCTACCCATTCCCCTATCTGAAATAACTGTACCTACCTCAAAAGAAGTGATAAGCAGCGATCAATTTGACTGTTGTGGGCTGCCGTCTCCCGCTTAAGGGCGAATTTCAAACGTTGTCCATCACAGAGACAAATGATCTGGCTCCAGCAGCGTCTAAAGGAGTACCTGTTTGCTCACTTCTAGCTCCAGTGGAGACTGACGGAAAAATGGCCGCTAACAACCTGTGGTCCTTGTTCCGGGTGTGCGTGTCACCATCGAGCCTTAATTACATCATAAAGCCGCTTCAAGTGCAAGACTTGCAGGCTTATATACAGTCTATCTATCTATCTATGTAATGTATCTTACTGCATAGATATATATCTAGCTATATAAATAGATAGTTATATATCAATATAGATATTTCTACAAATATCTAGCTTTACGTATAAATCTAAACTTCTACAGTTATGGTTTTGTAAGGCTGAAAACAGACATCCAGAATTTGTATTATTATCAGCATTATTCTTATAATTGCCATTGAGGTTATTCCAGGGGCAGGTAATAAACTGCATGAGGCTTTGACCAATTTTTACCATTTTAGTTAAAAAGCTGCATTGACTGCACTTCTGCATTTTCTGCGATATGGTAGGACTGCAAGCAAAGCCTGAGACAAGATATGTCAAATACACTCCATACAGTATGCGAGTTCATTTTCCAAGATAGAAACATTGGTCACACTGAACATTGTTGAACGTTTTCGCTGCAATGCATCCTGGGACACTTGGATCCAGGTTCTATCATTCATGCTGCGCCATTTCAACCAACCTGTGTGGCTCATATTCAACTTTGGGTTTACAAGTGGCATGGTCATGGTGTAGGCCGAGCCTCTTTTGCCACTGCATCCGCCTCCGATCAAGCATGAAGACTTGCCCATAAGCATTCCCCACCCTAGAATAACTTAACCTACCCATTCCCCTATCTGAAATAACTGTACCTACCTCGAAAGAAGTGATATGCAGCGATCAATTTGACTGTTGTGGGCTGCCGTCTCCCGCTTAAGGGCGAATTTCAAACGTTGTCCATCACAGAGACAAATGATCTGGCTCCAGCAGCGTCTAAAGGAGTACCTGTTTGCTCACTTCTAGCTCCAGTGGAGACTGACGGAAAAATGGCCGCTAACGACCTGTGGTCCTTGTTCCGGGTGCGCGTGTCACCATCGAGCCTTAAAGGGGTTGTCCCGCGAAAGCAAGTGGGGTTATACACTTCTGTATGGCCATATTAATGCACTTTGTAATGTACATCGTGCATTAATTATGAGCCATACAGAAGTTATTCACTTACCTGTTCCATTGCTAGCGTCCTCGTCTCCATGGTGCCGTCTAATTTCAGCGTCTAATCGCCCGATTAGACGCGCTTGCGCAGTCCGGTCTTCTCACTGGTGAATGGGGCCGCTCGTGCCGGAGAGCTGGTCCTCGTAGCTCCGCCCCGTCACGTGTGCCGATTCCAGCCAATCAGGAGGCTGGAATCGGCAATGGACCGCACAGAGCCCACGGTGCACCATGGGAGAAGACCCGCGGTGCATCTTGGGTGAAGATCCCGGCGGCCATCTTGCTAAGGTAAGGAAGAAGTCACCGCAGCGCGGGGATTCGGGTAAGTACTAAACTTTTTTTTTTTTTTTTAACACATGCATTGGGTTTGTCTCGCGCCGAACGGGGGGCCTATTGAAAAAGAAAAAACCCGTTTCGGCGCGGAACAACCCCTTTAATGACATCATAAAGCGGCTTCAAGTGCAAGACTTGCAGGCTTATATACAATCTATCTATCTAATGTATCTTACTGCATAGATATATATCTAGCTATATAAATAGATAGTTGTATATCAATATAGATATTTCTACAAATATCTAGCTCTACGTATAAATCTAAACTTCTACAGTTATGGTTTTGTAAGGCTGAAAACAGACATCCAGAATTTGTATTATTATCAGCATTATTCTTATAATTCCATTGAGGTTATTCCAGGGGCAGGTAATACACTGCATGAGGCTTTGACCAATTTTTACCATTTTAGGTAAAAAGCTGCATTGACTGCACTTCTGCATTTTCTGCGATATGGTAGGACTGCAAGCAAAGCCTGAGACAAAATATGTCAAATACACTCTATACAGTATGCGAGTTCATTTTCCAAGATAGAAACATTGGTCACACTGAACATTGTTGAACGTTTTCGCTGTAATGCATCCTGGGACGCTTGGATCCAGGTTCTATCATTCATGCTGCGCCATTTCAACCAACCTGTGTGGCTCATATTCACTTTGGGTTGACGAGTGGCATGGTCATGGTGTAGGCCGAGCCTTTTTTGCCACTTCATCCGCCTCCGATCAAGCATAAAGACTTGCCCATAAGCATTCCCCACCCTAGAATAACTTAACCTACCCATTCCCCTATCTGAAATAACTGTACCTACCTCAAAAGAAGTGATAAGCAGCGATCAATTTGACTGTTGCTGGCTGCCGTCTCCCGCTTAAGGGCGAATTTCAAACGTTGTCCATCACAGAGACAAATGATCTGGCTCCAGCAGCGTCTAAAGGAGTACCTGTTTGCTCACTTCTAGCTCCAGTGGAGACTGACGGAAAAATGGCCGCTAACAACCTGTGGTCCTTGTTCCGGGTGCGCGTGTCACCATCGAGCCTTAATGACATCATAAAGCCGCTTCAAGTGCAAGACTTGCAGGCTTATATACAGTCTATCTATCTATCTATCTATGTAATGTATCTTACTGCATAGATATATATCTAGCTATATAAATAGATAGTTATTTATCAATATAGATATTTCTACAAATATCTAGCTTTACGTATAAATCTAAACTTCTACAGTTATGGTTTTGTAAGGCTGAAAACAGACATCCAGAATTTGTATTATTATCAGCATTATTCTTATAATTGCCATTGAGGTTATTCCAGGGGCAGGTAATAAACTGCATGAGGCTTTGACCATTTTTTACCATTTTAGGTAAAAAGCTTCATTGACTGCACTTCTGCATTTTCTGCGATATGGTAGGACTGCAAGCAAAGCCTGAGACAAGATATGTCAAATACACTCTATACAGTATGCGAGTTCATTTTCCAAGATAGAAACATTGGTCACACTGAACATTGTTGAACGTTTTCGCTGCAATGCATCCTGGGACGCTTGGATCCAGGTTCTATCATTCATGCTGCGCCATTTCAACCAACCTGTGTGGTTCATATTCACTTTGGGTTGACGAGTGGCATGGTCATGGTGTAGGCCGAGCCTTTTTTGCCACTTCATCCGCCTCCGATCAAGCATAAAGACTTGCCCATAAGCATTCCCCACCCTAGAATAACTTAACCTACCCATTCCCCTATCTGAAATAACTGTACCTACCTCAAAAGAAGTGATAAGCAGCAATCAATTTGACTGTTGCTGGCTGCCGTCTCCCGCTTAAGGGCGAATTTCAAACGTTGTCCATCACAGAGACAAATGATCTGGCTCCAGCAGCGTCTAAAGGAGTACCTGTTTGCTCACTTCTAGCTCCAGTGGAGACTGACGGAAAAATGGCCGCTAACGACCTGTGGTCCTTGTTCCGGGTGCGCGTGTCACCATCGAGCCTTAAAGGGGTTGTCCCGCGAAGCAAGTGGGGTTATACACTTCTGTATGGCCATATTAATGCACTTTGTAATGTACATCGTGCATTAATTATGAGCCATACAGAAGTTATTCACTTACCTGTTCCATTGCTAGCGTCCTCGTCTCCATGGTGCCGTCTAATTTCAGCGTCTAATCGCCCGATTAGACGCGCTTGCGCAGTCCGGTCTTCTCACTGGTGAATGGGGCCGCTCGTGCCGGAGAGCTGGTCCTCGTAGCTCCGCCCCGTCACGTGTGCCGATTCCAGCCAATCAGGAGGCTGGAATCGGCAATGGACCGCACAGAGCCCACGGTGCACCATGGGAGAAGACCCGCGGTGCATCGTGGGTGAAGATCCCGGCGGCCATCTTGCTAAGGTAAGGAAGAAGTCACCGCAGCGCGGGGATTCGGGTAAGTACTAAACTTTTTTTTTTTTAACACATGCATTGGGTTTGTCTCGCGCCGAACGGGGGGCCTATTGAAAAAAAAAAACCCGTTTCGGCGCGGAACAACCCCTTTAATGACATCATAAAGCGGCTTCAAGTGCAAGACTTGCAGGCTTATATACAATCTATCTATCTAATGTATCTTACTGCATAGATATATATCTAGCTATATAAATAGATAGTTGTATATCAATATAGATATTTCTACAAATATCTAGCTTTACGTATAAATCTAAACTTCTACAGTTATGGTTTTGTAAGGCTGAAAACAGACATCCAGAATTTGTATTATTATCAGCATTATTCTTATAATTCCATTGAGGTTATTCCAGGGGCAGGTAATACACTGCATGAGGCTTTGACCATTTTTTACCATTTTAGGTAAAAAGCTGCATTGACTGCACTTCTGCATTTTCTGCGATATGGTAGGACTGCAAGCAAAGCCTGAGACAAGATATGTCAAATACACTCTATACAGTATGCGAGTTCATTTTCCAAGATAGAAACATTGGTCACACTGAACATTGTTGAACGTTTTCGCTGCAATGCATCCTGGGACGCTTGGATCCAGGTTCTATCATTCATGCTGCGCCATTTCAACCAACCTGTGTGGCTCATATTCACTTTGGGTTGACGAGTGGCATGGTCATGGTGTAGGCCGAGCCTTTTTTGCCACTTCATCCGCCTCCGATCAAGCATAAAGACTTGCCCATAAGCATTCCCCACCCTAGAATAACTTAACCTACCCATTCCCCTATCTGAAATAACTGTACCTACCTCAAAAGAAGTGATAAGCAGCGATCAATTTGACTGTTGTGGGCTGCCGTCTCCCGCTTAAGGGCGAATTTCAAACGTTGTCCATCACAGAGACAAATGATCTGGCTCCAGCAGCGTCTAAAGGAGTACCTGTTTGCTCACTTCTAGCTCCAGTGGAGACTGACGGAAAAATGGCCGCTAACGACCTGTGGTCCTTGTTCCGGGTGCGCGTGTCACCATCGAGCCTTAAAGGGGTTGTCCCGCGAAGCAAGTGGGGTTATACACTTCTGTATGGCCATATTAATGCACTTTGTAATGTACATCGTGCATTAATTATGAGCCATACAGAAGTTATTCACTTACCTGTTCCATTGCTAGCGTCCTCGTCTCCATGGTGCCGTCTAATTTCAGCGTCTAATCGCCCGATTAGACGCGCTTGCGCAGTCCGGTCTTCTCACTGGTGAATGGGGCCGCTCGTGCCGGAGAGCTGGTCCTCGTAGCTCCGCCCCGTCACGTGTGCCGATTCCAGCCAATCAGGAGGCTGGAATCGGCAATGGACCGCACAGAGCCCACGGTGCACCATGGGAGAAGACCCGCGGTGCATCGTGGGTGAAGATCCCGGCGGCCATCTTGCTAAGGTAAGGAAGAAGTCACCGCAGCGCGGGGATTCGGGTAAGTACTAAACTTTTTTTTTTTTAACACATGCATTGGGTTTGTCTCGCGCCGAACGGGGGGCCTATTGAAAAAAAAAAACCCGTTTCGGCGCGGAACAACCCCTTTAATGACATCATAAAGCGGCTTCAAGTGCAAGACTTGCAGGCTTATATACAATCTATCTATCTAATGTATCTTACTGCATAGATATATATCTAGCTATATAAATAGATAGTTGTATATCAATATAGATATTTCTACAAATATCTAGCTTTACGTATAAATCTAAACTTCTACAGTTATGGTTTTGTAAGGCTGAAAACAGACATCCAGAATTTGTATTATTATCAGCATTATTCTTATAATTCCATTGAGGTTATTCCAGGGGCAGGTAATACACTGCATGAGGCTTTGACCATTTTTTACCATTTTAGGTAAAAAGCTGCATTGACTGCACTTCTGCATTTTCTGCGATATGGTAGGACTGCAAGCAAAGCCTGAGACAAGATATGTCAAATACACTCTATACAGTATGCGAGTTCATTTTCCAAGATAGAAACATTGGTCACACTGAACATTGTTGAACGTTTTCGCTGCAATGCATCCTGGGACGCTTGGATCCAGGTTCTATCATTCATGCTGCGCCATTTCAACCAACCTGTGTGGCTCATATTCACTTTGGGTTGACGAGTGGCATGGTCATGGTGTAGGCCGAGCCTTTTTTGCCACTTCATCCGCCTCCGATCAAGCATAAAGACTTGCCCATAAGCATTCCCCACCCTAGAATAACTTAACCTACCCATTCCCCTATCTGAAATAACTGTACCTACCTCAAAAGAAGTGATAAGCAGCGATCAATTTGACTGTTGTGGGCTGCCGTCTCCCGCTTAAGGGCGAATTTCAAACGTTGTCCATCACAGAGACAAATGATCTGGCTCCAGCAGCGTCTAAAGGAGTACCTGTTTGCTCACTTCTAGCTCCAGTGGAGACTGACGGAAAAATGGCCGCTAACGACCTGTGGTCCTTGTTCCGGGTGCGCGTGTCACCATCGAGCCTTAAAGGGGTTGTCCCGCGAAGCAAGTGGGGTTATACACTTCTGTATGGCCATATTAATGCACTTTGTAATGTACATCGTGCATTAATTATGAGCCATACAGAAGTTATTCACTTACCTGTTCCATTGCTAGCGTCCTCGTCTCCATGGTGCCGTCTAATTTCAGCGTCTAATCGCCCGATTAGACGCGCTTGCGCAGTCCGGTCTTCTCACTGGTGAATGGGGCCGCTCGTGCCGGAGAGCTGGTCCTCGTAGCTCCGCCCCGTCACGTGTGCCGATTCCAGCCAATCAGGAGGCTGGAATCGGCAATGGACCGCACAGAGCCCACGGTGCACCATGGGAGAAGACCCGCGGTGCATCGTGGGTGAAGATCCCGGCGGCCATCTTGCTAAGGTAAGGAAGAAGTCACCGCAGCGCGGGGATTCGGGTAAGTACTAAACTTTTTTTTTTTTAACACATGCATTTGGTTTGTCTCGCGCCGAACGGGGGGCCTATTGAAAAAAAAAAAACCCGTTTCGGCGCGGAACAACCCCTTAAATGACATCATAAAGCGGCTTCAAGTGCAAGACTTGCAGGCTTATATACAATCTATCTATCTAATGTATCTTACTGCATAGATATATATCTAGCTATATAAATAGATAGTTGTATATCAATATAGATATTTCTACAAATATCTAGCTTTACGTATAAATCTAAACTTCTACAGTTATGGTTTTGTAAGGCTGAAAACAGACATCCAGAATTTGTATTATTATCAGCATTATTCTTATAATTCCATTGAGGTTATTCCAGGGGCAGGTAATACACTGCATGAGGCTTTGACCATTTTTTACCATTTTAGGTAAAAAGCTGCATTCACAAGAGTTTTAAGCGAATCTTGCTAATTTTAGGTAAAAAAAAGAGTTCTGCACAGATTTGAAGACTGCAACGCTGTATTGTGGGTGCTCGCAGAAACCTACCAGCGCCTGTGCCTTGTCAGTGAATTTCACGTCGCAAAAACCAGTAGAAGGCCGCGTTGCAGGTGAAACCTTTTTCAGGTACAAGCAAGAATTTTAGCGCAGCTAACCAATCCCGTTATTTACATTTTGCTTGCCTGCCTGCCGTGGATTATTCTAGGCTTTTTTCCCAGCTCGCAGCATTGTATCCACTGATCGTCTGCTTGCGGTAGGTACAGTTGGAAGCAGCCAATATGATCAGACATAAGGCCTTGCCCATAAGCATTCCCCAACCTCCAAGAACTGAACCTACCTGCCTGAATTGTAAGTAGCTACCTTCATGTTCTCCATGAAACAACTGAGCGTACCTTTTTAAAGAAATGTCGGCAGCAGCAGCGACCAATGAGATTTTGTAGGCCACCGCCTTCCCCTTACTGGCTGAATAAAATAGCAGTTCGGTGGAACATCCAATTTATCTGGCTGCTGTGGCTTCTTGGGAAGACAGCCTAATACATGTTTGCCAACTTCCAACTCCAATGGAGACTGTCTGTAAATGGCAGCCGTGCTATAATATATATGGTTCCAAGCTGTACGTGTCATAATAGAGCCTTAATGACATCACAATGCAGCTTTAACTGTCAGACATCCAGGCTTATTGCATACAGTCTCTGTCTATCTATCTATCTATCTATCTATCTGTCCCTGTGTATAGATAAATATCTATATAAATATATAGAAATACATATATATCGATATAGATTTTTATGGATATCTAGCTAAATATATGGATGTATGCATATATAGCTATATAGTTATGGAAGGCTAAAAAATGACGTACCCTGCGTATAATTTCTTCAGCCTATGATGCTTTTTATCTTTATTATTCTTAGTATCGCTATGAATGTCATCTCAGGAGAAGGCTATAATACACCACAAGAGTTTTAAGCGAATCTTGCTAATTTTAGGTAAAAAAAAGAGTTCTGCACAGATTTGAAGACTGCAACACTGTATTGTGGGTGCTCGCAGAAACCTACCAGCGCCTGTGCCTTGTCAGTGAATGTCACGTCGCAAAAACCAGTAGAAGGCCGCGTTGCAGGTGAAACCTTTTTCAGGTACAAGCAAGAATTTTAGCGCAGCTAACCAATCCCGTTATTTACATTTTGCTTGCCTGCCAGCCGTGGATTATTCTAGGCTTTTTTCCCAGCTCGCAGCATTGTATCCACTGATCGTCTGCTTGCGGTAGGTACAGTTGGAAGCAGCCAATATGATCAGACATAAGGCCTTGCCCATAAGCATTCCCCAACCTCCAAGAACTGAACCTACCTGCCTGAATTGTAAGTAGCTACCTTCATGTTCTCCATGAAACAACTGAGCGTACCTTTTTAAAAAAATGTCGGCAGCAGCAGCGACCAATGAGATTTTGTAGGCCACCGCTTTCCCCTTACTGGCTGAATAAAATAGCAGTTCGGTGGAACATCCAATTTATCTGGCTGCTGTGGCTTCTTGGGAAGACAGCCTAGTACATGTTTGCCAACTTCCAACTCCAATGGAGACTGACTGTAAATGGCAGCCGTGCTATAATATATATGGTTCCAAGCTGTACGTGTCATAATAGAGCCTTAATGACATCACGATGCAGCTTTAACTGTCAGACATCCAGGCTTATTGCATACAGTCTCTGTCTATCTATCTATCTATCTATCTGTCCCTGTGTATAGATAAATATCTATATAAATATATAGAAATACATATATATCGATATAGATTTTTATGGATATCTAGCTAAATATATGGATGTATGCATATATAGCTATATAGTTATGGAAGGCTAAAAAATGACGTACCCTGCGTATAATTTCTTCAGCCTATGATGCTTTTTATCTTTATTATTCTTAGTATCGCTATGAATGTCATCTCAGGAGAAGGCTATAATACACCACAAGAGTTTTAAGCGAATCTTGCTAATTTTAGGTAAAAAAAAGAGTTCTGCACAGATTTGAAGACTGCAACGCTGTATTGTGGGTGCTCGCAGAAACCTACCAGCGCCTGTGCCTTGTCAGTGAATGTCACGTCGCAAAAACCAGTAGAAGGCCGCGTTGCAGGTGAAACCTTTTTCAGGTACAAGCAAGAATTTTAGCGCAGCTAACCAATCCCGTTATTTACATTTTGCTTGCCTGCCTGCCGTGGATTATTCTAGGCTTTTTTCCCAGCTCGCAGCATTGTATCCACTGATCGTCTGCTTGCGGTAGGTACAGTTGGAAGCAGCCAATATGATCAGACATAAGGCCTTGCCCATAAGCATTCCCCAACCTCCAAGAACTGAACCTACCTGCCTGAATTGTAAGTAGCTACCTTCATGTTCTCCATGAAACAACTGAGCGTACCTTTTTAAAGAAATGTCGGCAGCAGCAGCGACCAATGAGATTTTGTAGGCCACCGCCTTCCCCTTACTGGCTGAATAAAATAGCAGTTCGGTGGAACATCCAATTTATCTGGCTGCTGTGGCTTCTTGGGAAGACAGCCTAATACATGTTTGCCAACTTCCAACTCCAATGGAGACTGTCTGTAAATGGCAGCCGTGCTATAATATATATGGTTCCAAGCTGTACGTGTCATAATAGAGCCTTAATGACATCACAATGCAGCTTTAACTGTCAGACATCCAGGCTTATTGCATACAGTCTCTGTCTATCTATCTATCTATCTATCTATCTATCTATCTATCTATCTGTCCCTGTGTATAGATAAATATCTATATAAATATATAGAAATACATATATATCGATATAGATTTTTATGGATATCTAGCTAAATATATGGATGTATGCATATATAGCTATATAGTTATGGAAGGCTAAAAAATGACGTACCCTGCGTATAATTTCTTCAGCCTATGATGCTTTTTATCTTTATTATTCTTAGTATCGCTATGAATGTCATCTCAGGAGAAGGCTATAATACACCACAAGAGTTTTAAGCGAATCTTGCTAATTTTAGGTAAAAAAAAGAGTTCTGCACAGATTTGAAGACTGCAACACTGTATTGTGGGTGCTCGCAGAAACCTACCAGCGCCTGTGCCTTGTCAGTGAATGTCACGTCGCAAAAACCAGTAGAAGGCCGCGTTGCAGGTGAAACCTTTTTCAGGTACAAGCAAGAATTTTAGCGCAGCTAACCAATCCCGTTATTTACATTTTGCTTGCCTGCCAGCCGTGGATTATTCTAGGCTTTTTTCCCAGCTCGCAGCATTGTATCCACTGATCGTCTGCTTGCGGTAGGTACAGTTGGAAGCAGCCAATATGATCAGACATAAGGCCTTGCCCATAAGCATTCCCCAACCTCCAAGAACTGAACCTACCTGCCTGAATTGTAAGTAGCTACCTTTATGTTCTCCATGAAACAACTGAGCGTACCTTTTTAAAAAAATGTCGGCAGCAGCAGCGACCAATGAGATTTTGTAGGCCACCGCTTTCCCCTTACTGGCTGAATAAAATAGCAGTTCGGTGGAACATCCAATTTATCTGGCTGCTGTGGCTTCTTGGGAAGACAGCCTAGTACATGTTTGCCAACTTCCAACTCCAATGGAGACTGACTGTAAATGGCAGCCGTGCTATAATATATATGGTTCCAAGCTGTACGTGTCATAATAGAGCCTTAATGACATCACGATGCAGCTTTAACTGTCAGACATCCAGGCTTATTGCATACAGTCTCTGTCTATCTATCTATCTATCTATCTGTCCCTGTGTATAGATAAATATCTATATAAATATATAGAAATACATATATATCGATATAGATTTTTATGGATATCTAGCTAAATATATGGATGTATGCATATATAGCTATATAGTTATGGAAGGCTAAAAAATGACGTACCCTGCGTATAATTTCTTCAGCCTATGATGCTTTTTATCTTTATTATTCTTAGTATCGCTATGAATGTCATCTCAGGAGAAGGCTATAATACACCACAAGAGTTTTAAGCGAATCTTGCTAATTTTAGGTAAAAAAAAGAGTTCTGCACAGATTTGAAGACTGCAACGCTGTATTGTGGGTGCTCGCAGAAACCTACCAGCGCCTGTGCCTTGTCAGTGAATGTCACGTCGCAAAAACCAGTAGAAGGCCGCGTTGCAGGTGAAACCTTTTTCAGGTACAAGCAAGAATTTTAGCGCAGCTAACCAATCCCGTTATTTACATTTTGCTTGCCTGCCTGCCGTGGATTATTCTAGGCTTTTTTCCCAGCTCGCAGCATTGTATCCACTGATCGTCTGCTTGCGGTAGGTACAGTTGGAAGCAGCCAATATGATCAGACATAAGGCCTTGCCCATAAGCATTCCCCAACCTCCAAGAACTGAACCTACCTGCCTGAATTGTAAGTAGCTACCTTAATGTTCTCCATGAAACAACTGAGCGTACCTTTTTAAAAAAATGTCGGCAGCAGCAGCGACCAATGAGATTTTGTAGGCCACCGCTTTCCCCTTACTGGCTGAATAAAATAGCAGTTCGGTGGAACATCCAATTTATCTGGCTGCTGTGGCTTCTTGGGAAGACAGCCTAGTACATGTTTGCCAACTTCCAACTCCAATGGAGACTGACTGTAAATGGCAGCCGTGCTATAATATATATGGTTCCAAGCTGTACGTGTCATAATAGAGCCTTAATGACATCACGATGCAGCTTTAACTGTCAGACATCCAGGCTTATTGCATACAGTCTCTGTCTATCTATCTATCTATCTATCTATCTATCTATCTATCTGTCCCTGTGTATAGATAAATATCTATATAAATATATAGAAATACATATATATCGATATAGATTTTTATGGATATCTAGCTAAATATATGGATGTATGCATATATAGCTATATAGTTATGGAAGGCTAAAAAATGACGTACCCTGCGTATAATTTCTTCAGCCTATGATGCTTTTTATCTTTATTATTCTTAGTATCGCTATGAATGTCTTCTCAGGAGAAGGCTATAATACACCACAAGAGTTTTAAGCGAATCTTGCTAATTTTAGGTAAAAAAAAGAGTTCTGCACAGATTTGAAGACTGCAACGCTGTATTGTGGGTGCTCGCAGAAAC
Organism: Eleutherodactylus coqui; assembly: GCF_035609145.1. Lineage (NCBI taxonomy): Eukaryota > Metazoa > Chordata > Amphibia > Anura > Eleutherodactylidae > Eleutherodactylus > Eleutherodactylus coqui. The sequence goes on from NW_027102361.1 coordinate 1,161,584, forward strand.
CTACCAGCGCCTGTGCCTTGTCAGTGAATGTCACGTCGCAAAAACCAGTAGAAGGCCGCGTTGCAGGTGAAACCTTTTTCAGGTACAAGCAAGAATTTTAGCGCAGCTAACCAATCCCGTTATTTACATTTTGCTTGCCTGCCTGCCGTGGATTATTCTAGGCTTTTTTCCCAGCTCGCAGCATTGTATCCACGGATCGTCTGCTTGCGGTAGGTACAGTTGGAAGCAGCCAATATGATCAGACATAAGGCCTTGCCCATAAGCATTCCCCAACCTCCAAGAACTGAACCTACCTGCCTGAATTGTAAGTAGCTACCTTCATGTTCTCCATGAAACAACTGAGCGTACCTTTTTAAAGAAATGTCGGCAGCAGCAGCGACCAATGAGATTTTGTAGGCCACCGCCTTCCCCTTACTGGCTGAATAAAATAGCAGTTCGGTGGAACATCCAATTTATCTGGCTGCTGTGGCTTCTTGGGAAGACAGCCTAATACATGTTTGCCAACTTCCAACTCCAATGGAGACTGTCTGTAAATGGCAGCCGTGCTATAATATATATGGTTCCAAGCTGTACGTGTCATAATAGAGCCTTAATGACATCACAATGCAGCTTTAACTGTCAGACATCCAGGCTTATTGCATACAGTCTCTGTCTATCTATCTATCTATCTATCTATCTATCTATCTATCTGTCCCTGTGTATAGATAAATATCTATATAAATATATAGAAATACATATATATCGATATAGATTTTTATGGATATCTAGCTAAATATATGGATGTATGCATATATAGCTATATAGTTATGGAAGGCTAAAAAATGACGTACCCTGCGTATAATTTCTTCAGCCTATGATGCTTTTTATCTTTATTATTCTTAGTATCGCTATGAATGTCATCTCAGGAGAAGGCTATAATACACCACAAGAGTTTTAAGCGAATCTTGCTAATTTTAGGTAAAAAAAAGAGTTCTGCACAGATTTGAAGACTGCAACGCTGTATTGTGGGTGCTCGCAGAAACCTACCAGCGCCTGTGCCTTGTCAGTGAATGTCACGTCGCAAAAACCAGTAGAAGGCCGCGTTGCAGGTGAAACCTTTTTCAGGTACAAGCAAGAATTTTAGCGCAGCTAACCAATCCCGTTATTTACATTTTGCTTGCCTGCCTGCCGTGGATTATTCTAGGCTTTTTTCCCAGCTCGCAGCATTGTATCCACTGATCGTCTGCTTGCGGTAGGTACAGTTGGAAGCAGCCAATATGATCAGACATAAGGCCTTGCCCATAAGCATTCCCCAACCTCCAAGAACTGAACCTACCTGCCTGAATTGTAAGTAGCTACCTTAATGTTCTCCATGAAACAACTGAGCGTACCTTTTTAAAAAAATGTCGGCAGCAGCAGCGACCAATGAGATTTTGTAGGCCACCGCTTTCCCCTTACTGGCTGAATAAAATAGCAGTTCGGTGGAACATCCAATTTATCTGGCTGCTGTGGCTTCTTGGGAAGACAGCCTAGTACATGTTTGCCAACTTCCAACTCCAATGGAGACTGACTGTAAATGGCAGCCGTGCTATAATATATATGGTTCCAAGCTGTACGTGTCATAATAGAGCCTTAATGACATCACGATGCAGCTTTAACTGTCAGACATCCAGGCTTATTGCATACAGTCTCTGTCTATCTATCTATCTATCTATCTATCTGTCCCTGTGTATAGATAAATATCTATATAAATATATAGAAATACATATATATCGATATAGATTTTTATGGATATCTAGCTAAATATATGGATGTATGCATATATAGCTATATAGTTATGGAAGGCTAAAAAATGACGTACCCTGCGTATAATTTCTTCAGCCTATGATGCTTTTTATCTTTATTATTCTTAGTATCGCTATGAATGTCTTCTCAGGAGAAGGCTATAATACACCACAAGAGTTTTAAGCGAATCTTGCTAATTTTAGGTAAAAAAAAGAGTTCTGCACAGATTTGAAGACTGCAACGCTGTATTGTGGGTGCTCGCAGAAACCTACCAGCGCCTGTGCCTTCTCAGTGAATGTCACGTCGCAAAAACCAGTAGAAGGCCGCATTGCAGGTGAAACCTTTTTCAGGTACAAGCAAGAATTTTAGCGCAGCTAACCAATCCCGTTATTTACATTTTGCTTGCCTGCCTGCCGTGGATTATTCTAGGCTTTTTTCCCAGCTCGCAGCATTGTATCCACTGATCGTCTGCTTGCGGTAGGTACAGTTGGAAGCAGCCAATATGATCAGACATAAGGCCTTGCCCATAAGCATTCCCCAACCTCCAAGAACTGAACCTACCTGCCTGAATTGTAAGTAGCTACCTTCATGTTCTCCATGAAACAACTGAGCGTACCTTTTTATAGAAATGTCGGCAGCAGCAGCGACCAATGAGATTTTGTAGGCCACCGCCTTCCCCTTACTGGCTGAATAAAATAGCAGTTCGGTGGAACATCCAATTTATCTGGCTGCTGTGGCTTCTTGGGAAGACAGCCTAATACATGTTTGCCAACTTCCAACTCCAATGGAGACTGACTGTAAATGGCAGCCGTGCTATAATATATATGGTTCCAAGCTGTACGTGTCATAATAGAGCCTTAATGACATCACGATGCAGCTTTAACTGTCAGACATCCAGGCTTATTGCATACAGTTTCTGTCTATCTATCTATCTATCTATCTATCTATCTATCTGTCCCTGTGTATAGATAAATATCTATATAAATATATAGAAATACATATATATCGATATAGATTTTTATGGATATCTAGGTAAATATATGGATGTATGCATATATAGCTATATAGTTATGGAAGGCTAAAAAATGACGTACCCTGCGTATAATTTCTTCAGCCTATGATGCTTTTTATCTTTATTATTCTTAGTATCGCTATGAATGTCTTCTCAGGAGAAGGCTATAATACACCACAAGAGTTTTAAGCGAATCTTGCTAATTTTAGGTAAAAAAAAGAGTTCTGCACAGATTTGAAGACTGCAACGCTGTATTGTGGGTGCTCGCAGAAACCTACCAGCGCCTGTGCCTTCTCAGTGAATGTCACGTCGCAAAAACCAGTAGAAGGCCGCATTGCAGGTGAAACCTTTTTCAGGTACAAGCAAGAATTTTAGCGCAGCTAACCAATCCCGTTATTTACATTTTGCTTGCCTGCCTGCCGTGGATTATTCTAGGCTTTTTTCCCAGCTCGCAGCATTGTATCCACTGATCGTCTGCTTGCGGTAGGTACAGTTGGAAGCAGCCAATATGATCAGACATAAGGCCTTGCCCATAAGCATTCCCCAACCTCCAAGAACTGAACCTACCTGCCTGAATTGTAAGTAGCTACCTTCATGTTCTCCATGAAACAACTGAGCGTACCTTTTTAAAGAAATGTCGGCAGCAGCAGCGACCAATGAGATTTTGTAGGCCACCGCCTTCCCCTTACTGGCTGAATAAAATAGCAGTTCGGTGGAACATCCAATTTATCTGGCTGCTGTGGCTTCTTGGGAAGACAGCCTAATACATGTTTGCCAACTTCCAACTCCAATGGAGACTGACTGTAAATGGCAGCCGTGCTATAATATATATGGTTCCAAGCTGTACGTGTCATAATAGAGCCTTAATGACATCACAATGCAGCTTTAACTGTCAGACATCCAGGCTTATTGCATACAGTCTCTGTCTATCTATCTATCTATCTATCTATCTATCTATCTATCTGTCCCTGTGTATAGATAAATATGTATATAAATATATAGAAATACATATATATCGATATAGATTTTTATGGATATCTAGCTAAATATATGGATGTATGCATATATAGCTATATAGTTATGGAAGGCTAAAAAATGACGTACCCTGCGTATAATTTCTTCAGCCTATGATGCTTTTTATCTTTATTATTCTTAGTATCGCTATGAATGTCATCTCAGGAGAAGGCTATAATACACCACAAGAGTTTTAAGCGAATCTTGCTAATTTTAGGTAAAAAAAAGAGTTCTGCACAGATTTGAAGACTGCAACGCTGTATTGTGGGTGCTCGCAGAAACCTACCAGCGCCTGTGCCTTGTCAGTGAATGTCACGTCGCAAAAACCAGTAGAAGGCCGCGTTGCAGGTGAAACCTTTTTCAGGTACAAGCAAGAATTTTAGCGCAGCTAACCAATCCCGTTATTTACATTTTGCTTGCCTGCCTGCCGTGGATTATTCTAGGCTTTTTTCCCAGCTCGCAGCATTGTATCCACTGATCGTCTGCTTGCGGTAGGTACAGTTGGAAGCAGCCAATATGATCAGACATAAGGCCTTGCCCTTAAGCATTCCCCAACCTCCAAGAACTGAACCTACCTGCCTGAATTGTAAGTAGCTACCTTAATGTTCTCCATGAAACAACTGAGCGTACCTTTTTAAAAAAATGTCGGCAGCAGCAGCGACCAATGAGATTTTGTAGGCCACCGCTTTCCCCTTACTGGCTGAATAAAATAGCAGTTCGGTGGAACATCCAATTTATCTGGCTGCTGTGGCTTCTTGGGAAGACAGCCTAGTACATGTTTGCCAACTTCCAACTCCAATGGAGACTGACTGTAAATGGCAGCCGTGCTATAATATATATGGTTCCAAGCTGTACGTGTCATAATAGAGCCTTAATGACATCACGATGCAGCTTTAACTGTCAGACATCCAGGCTTATTGCATACAGTCTCTGTCTATCTATCTATCTATCTATCTATCTATCTATCTATCTGTCCCTGTGTATAGATAAATATCTATATAAATATATAGAAATACATATATATCGATATAGATTTTTATGGATATCTAGCTAAATATATGGATGTATGCATATATAGCTATATAGTTATGGAAGGCTAAAAAATGACGTACCCTGCGTATAATTTCTTCAGCCTATGATGCTTTTTATCTTTATTATTCTTAGTATCGCTATGAATGTCTTCTCAGGAGAAGGCTATAATACACCACAAGAGTTTTAAGCGAATCTTGCTAATTTTAGGTAAAAAAAAGAGTTCTGCACAGATTTGAAGACTGCAACGCTGTATTGTGGGTGCTCGCAGAAACCTACCAGCGCCTGTGCCTTGTCAGTGAATGTCACGTCGCAAAAACCAGTAGAAGGCCGCGTTGCAGGTGAAACCTTTTTCAGGTACAAGCAAGAATTTTAGCGCAGCTAACCAATCCCGTTATTTACATTTTGCTTGCCTGCCTGCCGTGGATTATTCTAGGCTTTTTTCCCAGCTCGCAGCATTGTATCCACTGATCGTCTGCTTGCGGTAGGTACAGTTGGAAGCAGCCAATATGATCAGACATAAGGCCTTGCCCATAAGCATTCCCCAACCTCCAAGAACTGAACCTACCTGCCTGAATTGTAAGTAGCTACCTTCATGTTCTCCATGAAACAACTGAGCGTACCTTTTTAAAGAAATGTCGGCAGCAGCAGCGACCAATGAGATTTTGTAGGCCACCGCCTTCCCCTTACTGGCTGAATAAAATAGCAGTTCGGTGGAACATCCAATTTATCTGGCTGCTGTGGCTTCTTGGGAAGACAGCCTAATACATGTTTGCCAACTTCCAACTCCAATGGAGACTGACTGTAAATGGCAGCCGTGCTATAATATATATGGTTCCAAGCTGTACGTGTCATAATAGAGCCTTAATGACATCACAATGCAGCTTTAACTGTCAGACATCCAGGCTTATTGCATACAGTCTCTGTCTATCTATCTATCTATCTATCTGTCCCTGTGTATAGATAAATATCTATATAAATATATAGAAATACATATATATCGATATAGATTTTTATGGATATCTAGCTAAATATATGGATGTATGCATATATAGCTATATAGTTATGGAAGGCTAAAAAATGACGTACCCTGCGTATAATTTCTTCAGCCTATGATGCTTTTTATCTTTATTATTCTTAGTATCGCTATGAATGTCATCTCAGGAGAAGGCTATAATACACCACAAGAGTTTTAAGCGAATCTTGCTAATTTTAGGTAAAAAAAAGAGTTCTGCACAGATTTGAAGACTGCAACACTGTATTGTGGGTGCTCGCAGAAACCTACCAGCGCCTGTGCCTTGTCAGTGAATGTCACGTCGCAAAAACCAGTAGAAGGCCGCGTTGCAGGTGAAACCTTTTTCAGGTACAAGCAAGAATTTTAGCGCAGCTAACCAATCCCGTTATTTACATTTTGCTTGCCTGCCAGCCGTGGATTATTCTAGGCTTTTTTCCCAGCTCGCAGCATTGTATCCACTGATCGTCTGCTTGCGGTAGGTACAGTTGGAAGCAGCCAATATGATCAGACATAAGGCCTTGCCCATAAGCATTCCCCAACCTCCAAGAACTGAACCTACCTGCCTGAATTGTAAGTAGCTACCTTCATGTTCTCCATGAAACAACTGAGCGTACCTTTTTAAAAAAATGTCGGCAGCAGCAGCGACCAATGAGATTTTGTAGGCCACCGCTTTCCCCTTACTGGCTGAATAAAATAGCAGTTCGGTGGAACATCCAATTTATCTGGCTGCTGTGGCTTCTTGGGAAGACAGCCTAGTACATGTTTGCCAACTTCCAACTCCAATGGAGACTGACTGTAAATGGCAGCCGTGCTATAATATATATGGTTCCAAGCTGTACGTGTCATAATAGAGCCTTAATGACATCACGATGCAGCTTTAACTGTCAGACATCCAGGCTTATTGCATACAGTCTCTGTCTATCTATCTATCTATCTATCTGTCCCTGTGTATAGATAAATATCTATATAAATATATAGAAATACATATATATCGATATAGATTTTTATGGATATCTAGCTAAATATATGGATGTATGCATATATAGCTATATAGTTATGGAAGGCTAAAAAATGACGTACCCTGCGTATAATTTCTTCAGCCTATGATGCTTTTTATCTTTATTATTCTTAGTATCGCTATGAATGTCTTCTCAGGAGAAGGCTATAATACACCACAAGAGTTTTAAGCGAATCTTGCTAATTTTAGGTAAAAAAAAGAGTTCTGCACAGATTTGAAGACTGCAACGCTGTATTGTGGGTGCTCGCAGAAACCTACCAGCGCCTGTGCCTTGTCAGTGAATGTCACGTCGCAAAAACCAGTAGAAGGCCGCGTTGCAGGTGAAACCTTTTTCAGGTACAAGCAAGAATTTTAGCGCAGCTAACCAATCCCGTTATTTACATTTTGCTTGCCTGCCTGCCGTGGATTATTCTAGGCTTTTTTCCCAGCTCGCAGCATTGTATCCACTGATCGTCTGCTTGCGGTAGGTACAGTTGGAAGCAGCCAATATGATCAGACATAAGGCCTTGCCCATAAGCATTCCCCAACCTCCAAGAACTGAACCTACCTGCCTGAATTGTAAGTAGCTACCTTCATGTTCTCCATGAAACAACTGAGCGTACCTTTTTAAAGAAATGTCGGCAGCAGCAGCGACCAATGAGATTTTGTAGGCCACCGCCTTCCCCTTACTGGCTGAATAAAATAGCAGTTCGGTGGAACATCCAATTTATCTGGCTGCTGTGGCTTCTTGGGAAGACAGCCTAATACATGTTTGCCAACTTCCAACTCCAATGGAGACTGACTGTAAATGGCAGCCGTGCTATAATATATATGGTTCCAAGCTGTACGTGTCATAATAGAGCCTTAATGACATCACAATGCAGCTTTAACTGTCAGACATCCAGGCTTATTGCATACAGTCTCTGTCTATCTATCTATCTATCTATCTGTCCCTGTGTATAGATAAATATCTATATAAATATATAGAAATACATATATATCGATATAGATTTTTATGGATATCTAGCTAAATATATGGATGTATGCATATATAGCTATATAGTTATGGAAGGCTAAAAAATGACGTACCCTGCGTATAATTTCTTCAGCCTATGATGCTTTTTATCTTTATTATTCTTAGTATCGCTATGAATGTCATCTCAGGAGAAGGCTATAATACACCACAAGAGTTTTAAGCGAATCTTGCTAATTTTAGGTAAAAAAAAGAGTTCTGCACAGATTTGAAGACTGCAACACTGTATTGTGGGTGCTCGCAGAAACCTACCAGCGCCTGTGCCTTGTCAGTGAATGTCACGTCGCAAAAACCAGTAGAAGGCCGCGTTGCAGGTGAAACCTTTTTCAGGTACAAGCAAGAATTTTAGCGCAGCTAACCAATCCCGTTATTTACATTTTGCTTGCCTGCCAGCCGTGGATTATTCTAGGCTTTTTTCCCAGCTCGCAGCATTGTATCCACTGATCGTCTGCTTGCGGTAGGTACAGTTGGAAGCAGCCAATATGATCAGACATAAGGCCTTGCCCATAAGCATTCCCCAACCTCCAAGAACTGAACCTACCTGCCTGAATTGTAAGTAGCTACCTTCATGTTCTCCATGAAACAACTGAGCGTACCTTTTTAAAAAAATGTCGGCAGCAGCAGCGACCAATGAGATTTTGTAGGCCACCGCTTTCCCCTTACTGGCTGAATAAAATAGCAGTTCGGTGGAACATCCAATTTATCTGGCTGCTGTGGCTTCTTGGGAAGACAGCCTAGTACATGTTTGCCAACTTCCAACTCCAATGGAGACTGACTGTAAATGGCAGCCGTGCTATAATATATATGGTTCCAAGCTGTACGTGTCATAATAGAGCCTTAATGACATCACGATGCAGCTTTAACTGTCAGACATCCAGGCTTATTGCATACAGTCTCTGTCTATCTATCTATCTATCTATCTGTCCCTGTGTATAGATAAATATCTATATAAATATATAGAAATACATATATATCGATATAGATTTTTATGGATATCTAGCTAAATATATGGATGTATGCATATATAGCTATATAGTTATGGAAGGCTAAAAAATGACGTACCCTGCGTATAATTTCTTCAGCCTATGATGCTTTTTATCTTTATTATTCTTAGTATCGCTATGAATGTCATCTCAGGAGAAGGCTATAATACACCACAAGAGTTTTAAGCGAATCTTGCTAATTTTAGGTAAAAAAAAGAGTTCTGCACAGATTTGAAGACTGCAACGCTGTATTGTGGGTGCTCGCAGAAACCTACCAGCGCCTGTGCCTTGTCAGTGAATGTCACGTCGCAAAAACCAGTAGAAGGCCGCGTTGCAGGTGAAACCTTTTTCAGGTACAAGCAAGAATTTTAGCGCAGCTAACCAATCCCGTTATTTACATTTTGCTTGCCTGCCTGCCGTGGATTATTCTAGGCTTTTTTCCCAGCTCGCAGCATTGTATCCACTGATCGTCTGCTTGCGGTAGGTACAGTTGGAAGCAGCCAATATGATCAGACATAAGGCCTTGCCCATAAGCATTCCCCAACCTCCAAGAACTGAACCTACCTGCCTGAATTGTAAGTAGCTACCTTCATGTTCTCCATGAAACAACTGAGCGTACCTTTTTAAAGAAATGTCGGCAGCAGCAGCGACCAATGAGATTTTGTAGGCCACCGCCTTCCCCTTACTGGCTGAATAAAATAGCAGTTCGGTGGAACATCCAATTTATCTGGCTGCTGTGGCTTCTTGGGAAGACAGCCTAATACATGTTTGCCAACTTCCAACTCCAATGGAGACTGTCTGTAAATGGCAGCCGTGCTATAATATATATGGTTCCAAGCTGTACGTGTCATAATAGAGCCTTAATGACATCACAATGCAGCTTTAACTGTCAGACATCCAGGCTTATTGCATACAGTCTCTGTCTATCTATCTATCTATCTATCTATCTGTCCCTGTGTATAGATAAATATCTATATAAATATATAGAAATACATATATATCGATATAGATTTTTATGGATATCTAGCTAAATATATGGATGTATGCATATATAGCTATATAGTTATGGAAGGCTAAAAAATGACGTACCCTGCGTATAATTTCTTCAGCCTATGATGCTTTTTATCTTTATTATTCTTAGTATCGCTATGAATGTCATCTCAGGAGAAGGCTATAATACACCACAAGAGTTTTAAGCGAATCTTGCTAATTTTAGGTAAAAAAAAGAGTTCTGCACAGATTTGAAGACTGCAACACTGTATTGTGGGTGCTCGCAGAAACCTACCAGCGCCTGTGCCTTGTCAGTGAATGTCACGTCGCAAAAACCAGTAGAAGGCCGCGTTGCAGGTGAAACCTTTTTCAGGTACAAGCAAGAATTTTAGCGCAGCTAACCAATCCCGTTATTTACATTTTGCTTGCCTGCCAGCCGTGGATTATTCTAGGCTTTTTTCCCAGCTCGCAGCATTGTATCCACTGATCGTCTGCTTGCGGTAGGTACAGTTGGAAGCAGCCAATATGATCAGACATAAGGCCTTGCCCATAAGCATTCCCCAACCTCCAAGAACTGAACCTACCTGCCTGAATTGTAAGTAGCTACCTTTATGTTCTCCATGAAACAACTGAGCGTACCTTTTTAAAAAAATGTCGGCAGCAGCAGCGACCAATGAGATTTTGTAGGCCACCGCTTTCCCCTTACTGGCTGAATAAAATAGCAGTTCGGTGGAACATCCAATTTATCTGGCTGCTGTGGCTTCTTGGGAAGACAGCCTAGTACATGTTTGCCAACTTCCAACTCCAATGGAGACTGACTGTAAATGGCAGCCGTGCTATAATATATATGGTTCCAAGCTGTACGTGTCATAATAGAGCCTTAATGACATCACGATGCAGCTTTAACTGTCAGACATCCAGGCTTATTGCATACAGTCTCTGTCTATCTATCTATCTATCTATCTGTCCCTGTGTATAGATAAATATCTATATAAATATATAGAAATACATATATATCGATATAGATTTTTATGGATATCTAGCTAAATATATGGATGTATGCATATATAGCTATATAGTTATGGAAGGCTAAAAAATGACGTACCCTGCGTATAATTTCTTCAGCCTATGATGCTTTTTATCTTTATTATTCTTAGTATCGCTATGAATGTCATCTCAGGAGAAGGCTATAATACACCACAAGAGTTTTAAGCGAATCTTGCTAATTTTAGGTAAAAAAAAGAGTTCTGCACAGATTTGAAGACTGCAACGCTGTATTGTGGGTGCTCGCAGAAACCTACCAGCGCCTGTGCCTTGTCAGTGAATGTCACGTCGCAAAAACCAGTAGAAGGCCGCGTTGCAGGTGAAACCTTTTTCAGGTACAAGCAAGAATTTTAGCGCAGCTAACCAATCCCGTTATTTACATTTTGCTTGCCTGCCTGCCGTGGATTATTCTAGGCTTTTTTCCCAGCTCGCAGCATTGTATCCACTGATCGTCTGCTTGCGGTAGGTACAGTTGGAAGCAGCCAATATGATCAGACATAAGGCCTTGCCCATAAGCATTCCCCAACCTCCAAGAACTGAACCTACCTGCCTGAATTGTAAGTAGCTACCTTAATGTTCTCCATGAAACAACTGAGCGTACCTTTTTAAAAAAATGTCGGCAGCAGCAGCGACCAATGAGATTTTGTAGGCCACCGCTTTCCCCTTACTGGCTGAATAAAATAGCAGTTCGGTGGAACATCCAATTTATCTGGCTGCTGTGGCTTCTTGGGAAGACAGCCTAGTACATGTTTGCCAACTTCCAACTCCAATGGAGACTGACTGTAAATGGCAGCCGTGCTATAATATATATGGTTCCAAGCTGTACGTGTCATAATAGAGCCTTAATGACATCACGATGCAGCTTTAACTGTCAGACATCCAGGCTTATTGCATACAGTCTCTGTCTATCTATCTATCTATCTATCTATCTATCTATCTATCTGTCCCTGTGTATAGATAAATATCTATATAAATATATAGAAATACATATATATCGATATAGATTTTTATGGATATCTAGCTAAATATATGGATGTATGCATATATAGCTATATAGTTATGGAAGGCTAAAAAATGACGTACCCTGCGTATAATTTCTTCAGCCTATGATGCTTTTTATCTTTATTATTCTTAGTATCGCTATGAATGTCTTCTCAGGAGAAGGCTATAATACACCACAAGAGTTTTAAGCGAATCTTGCTAATTTTAGGTAAAAAAAAGAGTTCTGCACAGATTTGAAGACTGCAACGCTGTATTGTGGGTGCTCGCAGAAACCTACCAGCGCCTGTGCCTTGTCAGTGAATGTCACGTCGCAAAAACCAGTAGAAGGCCGCGTTGCAGGTGAAACCTTTTTCAGGTACAAGCAAGAATTTTAGCGCAGCTAACCAATCCCGTTATTTACATTTTGCTTGCCTGCCTGCCGTGGATTATTCTAGGCTTTTTTCCCAGCTCGCAGCATTGTATCCACGGATCGTCTGCTTGCGGTAGGTACAGTTGGAAGCAGCCAATATGATCAGACATAAGGCCTTGCCCATAAGCATTCCCCAACCTCCAAGAACTGAACCTACCTGCCTGAATTGTAAGTAGCTACCTTCATGTTCTCCATGAAACAACTGAGCGTACCTTTTTAAAGAAATGTCGGCAGCAGCAGCGACCAATGAGATTTTGTAGGCCACCGCCTTCCCCTTACTGGCTGAATAAAATAGCAGTTCGGTGGAACATCCAATTTATCTGGCTGCTGTGGCTTCTTGGGAAGACAGCCTAATACATGTTTGCCAACTTCCAACTCCAATGGAGACTGTCTGTAAATGGCAGCCGTGCTATAATATATATGGTTCCAAGCTGTACGTGTCATAATAGAGCCTTAATGACATCACAATGCAGCTTTAACTGTCAGACATCCAGGCTTATTGCATACAGTCTCTGTCTATCTATCTATCTATCTATCTATCTATCTATCTATCTATCTGTCCCTGTGTATAGATAAATATCTATATAAATATATAGAAATACATATATATCGATATAGATTTTTATGGATATCTAGCTAAATATATGGATGTATGCATATATAGCTATATAGTTATGGAAGGCTAAAAAATGACGTACCCTGCGTATAATTTCTTCAGCCTATGATGCTTTTTATCTTTATTATTCTTAGTATCGCTATGAATGTCATCTCAGGAGAAGGCTATAATACACCACAAGAGTTTTAAGCGAATCTTGCTAATTTTAGGTAAAAAAAAGAGTTCTGCACAGATTTGAAGACTGCAACGCTGTATTGTGGGTGCTCGCAGAAACCTACCAGCGCCTGTGCCTTGTCAGTGAATGTCACGTCGCAAAAACCAGTAGAAGGCCGCGTTGCAGGTGAAACCTTTTTCAGGTACAAGCAAGAATTTTAGCGCAGCTAACCAATCCCGTTATTTACATTTTGCTTGCCTGCCTGCCGTGGATTATTCTAGGCTTTTTTCCCAGCTCGCAGCATTGTATCCACTGATCGTCTGCTTGCGGTAGGTACAGTTGGAAGCAGCCAATATGATCAGACATAAGGCCTTGCCCATAAGCATTCCCCAACCTCCAAGAACTGAACCTACCTGCCTGAATTGTAAGTAGCTACCTTAATGTTCTCCATGAAACAACTGAGCGTACCTTTTTAAAAAAATGTCGGCAGCAGCAGCGACCAATGAGATTTTGTAGGCCACCGCTTTCCCCTTACTGGCTGAATAAAATAGCAGTTCGGTGGAACATCCAATTTATCTGGCTGCTGTGGCTTCTTGGGAAGACAGCCTAGTACATGTTTGCCAACTTCCAACTCCAATGGAGACTGACTGTAAATGGCAGCCGTGCTATAATATATATGGTTCCAAGCTGTACGTGTCATAATAGAGCCTTAATGACATCACGATGCAGCTTTAACTGTCAGACATCCAGGCTTATTGCATACAGTCTCTGTCTATCTATCTATCTATCTATCTATCTGTCCCTGTGTATAGATAAATATCTATATAAATATATAGAAATACATATATATCGATATAGATTTTTATGGATATCTAGCTAAATATATGGATGTATGCATATATAGCTATATAGTTATGGAAGGCTAAAAAATGACGTACCCTGCGTATAATTTCTTCAGCCTATGATGCTTTTTATCTTTATTATTCTTAGTATCGCTATGAATGTCTTCTCAGGAGAAGGCTATAATACACCACAAGAGTTTTAAGCGAATCTTGCTAATTTTAGGTAAAAAAAAGAGTTCTGCACAGATTTGAAGACTGCAACGCTGTATTGTGGGTGCTCGCAGAAACCTACCAGCGCCTGTGCCTTCTCAGTGAATGTCACGTCGCAAAAACCAGTAGAAGGCCGCATTGCAGGTGAAACCTTTTTCAGGTACAAGCAAGAATTTTAGCGCAGCTAACCAATCCCGTTATTTACATTTTGCTTGCCTGCCTGCCGTGGATTATTCTAGGCTTTTTTCCCAGCTCGCAGCATTGTATCCACTGATCGTCTGCTTGCGGTAGGTACAGTTGGAAGCAGCCAATATGATCAGACATAAGGCCTTGCCCATAAGCATTCCCCAACCTCCAAGAACTGAACCTACCTGCCTGAATTGTAAGTAGCTACCTTCATGTTCTCCATGAAACAACTGAGCGTACCTTTTTAAAGAAATGTCGGCAGCAGCAGCGACCAATGAGATTTTGTAGGCCACCGCCTTCCCCTTACTGGCTGAATAAAATAGCAGTTCGGTGGAACATCCAATTTATCTGGCTGCTGTGGCTTCTTGGGAAGACAGCCTAATACATGTTTGCCAACTTCCAACTCCAATGGAGACTGACTGTAAATGGCAGCCGTGCTATAATATATATGGTTCCAAGCTGTACGTGTCATAATAGAGCCTTAATGACATCACAATGCAGCTTTAACTGTCAGACATCCAGGCTTATTGCATACAGTCTCTGTCTATCTATCTATCTATCTATCTATCTATCTATCTATCTGTCCCTGTGTATAGATAAATATGTATATAAATATATAGAAATACATATATATCGATATAGATTTTTATGGATATCTAGCTAAATATATGGATGTATGCATATATAGCTATATAGTTATGGAAGGCTAAAAAATGACGTACCCTGCGTATAATTTCTTCAGCCTATGATGCTTTTTATCTTTATTATTCTTAGTATCGCTATGAATGTCATCTCAGGAGAAGGCTATAATACACCACAAGAGTTTTAAGCGAATCTTGCTAATTTTAGGTAAAAAAAAGAGTTCTGCACAGATTTGAAGACTGCAACGCTGTATTGTGGGTGCTCGCAGAAACCTACCAGCGCCTGTGCCTTGTCAGTGAATGTCACGTCGCAAAAACCAGTAGAAGGCCGCGTTGCAGGTGAAACCTTTTTCAGGTACAAGCAAGAATTTTAGCGCAGCTAACCAATCCCGTTATTTACATTTTGCTTGCCTGCCTGCCGTGGATTATTCTAGGCTTTTTTCCCAGCTCGCAGCATTGTATCCACTGATCGTCTGCTTGCGGTAGGTACAGTTGGAAGCAGCCAATATGATCAGACATAAGGCCTTGCCCTTAAGCATTCCCCAACCTCCAAGAACTGAACCTACCTGCCTGAATTGTAAGTAGCTACCTTAATGTTCTCCATGAAACAACTGAGCGTACCTTTTTAAAAAAATGTCGGCAGCAGCAGCGACCAATGAGATTTTGTAGGCCACCGCTTTCCCCTTACTGGCTGAATAAAATAGCAGTTCGGTGGAACATCCAATTTATCTGGCTGCTGTGGCTTCTTGGGAAGACAGCCTAGTACATGTTTGCCAACTTCCAACTCCAATGGAGACTGACTGTAAATGGCAGCCGTGCTATAATATATATGGTTCCAAGCTGTACGTGTCATAATAGAGCCTTAATGACATCACGATGCAGCTTTAACTGTCAGACATCCAGGCTTATTGCATACAGTCTCTGTCTATCTATCTATCTATCTATCTATCTATCTATCTATCTGTCCCTGTGTATAGATAAATATCTATATAAATATATAGAAATACATATATATCGATATAGATTTTTATGGATATCTAGCTAAATATATGGATGTATGCATATATAGCTATATAGTTATGGAAGGCTAAAAAATGACGTACCCTGCGTATAATTTCTTCAGCCTATGATGCTTTTTATCTTTATTATTCTTAGTATCGCTATGAATGTCTTCTCAGGAGAAGGCTATAATACACCACAAGAGTTTTAAGCGAATCTTGCTAATTTTAGGTAAAAAAAAGAGTTCTGCACAGATTTGAAGACTGCAACGCTGTATTGTGGGTGCTCGCAGAAACCTACCAGCGCCTGTGCCTTGTCAGTGAATGTCACGTCGCAAAAACCAGTAGAAGGCCGCGTTGCAGGTGAAACCTTTTTCAGGTACAAGCAAGAATTTTAGCGCAGCTAACCAATCCCGTTATTTACATTTTGCTTGCCTGCCTGCCGTGGATTATTCTAGGCTTTTTTCCCAGCTCGCAGCATTGTATCCACTGATCGTCTGCTTGCGGTAGGTACAGTTGGAAGCAGCCAATATGATCAGACATAAGGCCTTGCCCATAAGCATTCCCCAACCTCCAAGAACTGAACCTACCTGCCTGAATTGTAAGTAGCTACCTTCATGTTCTCCATGAAACAACTGAGCGTACCTTTTTAAAGAAATGTCGGCAGCAGCAGCGACCAATGAGATTTTGTAGGCCACCGCCTTCCCCTTACTGGCTGAATAAAATAGCAGTTCGGTGGAACATCCAATTTATCTGGCTGCTGTGGCTTCTTGGGAAGACAGCCTAATACATGTTTGCCAACTTCCAACTCCAATGGAGACTGACTGTAAATGGCAGCCGTGCTATAATATATATGGTTCCAAGCTGTACGTGTCATAATAGAGCCTTAATGACATCACAATGCAGCTTTAACTGTCAGACATCCAGGCTTATTGCATACAGTCTCTGTCTATCTATCTATCTATCTATCTGTCCCTGTGTATAGATAAATATCTATATAAATATATAGAAATACATATATATCGATATAGATTTTTATGGATATCTAGCTAAATATATGGATGTATGCATATATAGCTATATAGTTATGGAAGGCTAAAAAATGACGTACCCTGCGTATAATTTCTTCAGCCTATGATGCTTTTTATCTTTATTATTCTTAGTATCGCTATGAATGTCATCTCAGGAGAAGGCTATAATACACCACAAGAGTTTTAAGCGAATCTTGCTAATTTTAGGTAAAAAAAAGAGTTCTGCACAGATTTGAAGACTGCAACACTGTATTGTGGGTGCTCGCAGAAACCTACCAGCGCCTGTGCCTTGTCAGTGAATGTCACGTCGCAAAAACCAGTAGAAGGCCGCGTTGCAGGTGAAACCTTTTTCAGGTACAAGCAAGAATTTTAGCGCAGCTAACCAATCCCGTTATTTACATTTTGCTTGCCTGCCAGCCGTGGATTATTCTAGGCTTTTTTCCCAGCTCGCAGCATTGTATCCACTGATCGTCTGCTTGCGGTAGGTACAGTTGGAAGCAGCCAATATGATCAGACATAAGGCCTTGCCCATAAGCATTCCCCAACCTCCAAGAACTGAACCTACCTGCCTGAATTGTAAGTAGCTACCTTCATGTTCTCCATGAAACAACTGAGCGTACCTTTTTAAAGAAATGTCGGCAGCAGCAGCGACCAATGAGATTTTGTAGGCCACCGCCTTCCCCTTACTGGCTGAATAAAATAGCAGTTCGGTGGAACATCCAATTTATCTGGCTGCTGTGGCTTCTTGGGAAGACAGCCTAATACATGTTTGCCAACTTCCAACTCCAATGGAGACTGTCTGTAAATGGCAGCCGTGCTATAATATATATGGTTCCAAGCTGTACGTGTCATAATAGAGCCTTAATGACATCACAATGCAGCTTTAACTGTCAGACATCCAGGCTTATTGCATACAGTCTCTGTCTATCTATCTATCTATCTATCTATCTATCTATCTATCTGTCCCTGTGTATAGATAAATATCTATATAAATATATAGAAATACATATATATCGATATAGATTTTTATGGATATCTAGCTAAATATATGGATGTATGCATATATAGCTATATAGTTATGGAAGGCTAAAAAATGACGTACCCTGCGTATAATTTCTTCAGCCTATGATGCTTTTTATCTTTATTATTCTTAGTATCGCTATGAATGTCATCTCAGGAGAAGGCTATAATACACCACAAGAGTTTTAAGCGAATCTTGCTAATTTTAGGTAAAAAAAAGAGTTCTGCACAGATTTGAAGACTGCAACGCTGTATTGTGGGTGCTCGCAGAAACCTACCAGCGCCTGTGCCTTGTCAGTGAATGTCACGTCGCAAAAACCAGTAGAAGGCCGCGTTGCAGGTGAAACCTTTTTCAGGTACAAGCAAGAATTTTAGCGCAGCTAACCAATCCCGTTATTTACATTTTGCTTGCCTGCCTGCCGTGGATTATTCTAGGCTTTTTTCCCAGCTCGCAGCATTGTATCCACTGATCGTCTGCTTGCGGTAGGTACAGTTGGAAGCAGCCAATATGATCAGACATAAGGCCTTGCCCATAAGCATTCCCCAACCTCCAAGAACTGAACCTACCTGCCTGAATTGTAAGTAGCTACCTTAATGTTCTCCATGAAACAACTGAGCGTACCTTTTTAAAAAAATGTCGGCAGCAGCAGCGACCAATGAGATTTTGTAGGCCACCGCTTTCCCCTTACTGGCTGAATAAAATAGCAGTTCGGTGGAACATCCAATTTATCTGGCTGCTGTGGCTTCTTGGGAAGACAGCCTAGTACATGTTTGCCAACTTCCAACTCCAATGGAGACTGACTGTAAATGGCAGCCGTGCTATAATATATATGGTTCCAAGCTGTACGTGTCATAATAGAGCCTTAATGACATCACGATGCAGCTTTAACTGTCAGACATCCAGGCTTATTGCATACAGTCTCTGTCTATCTATCTATCTATCTATCTATCTGTCCCTGTGTATAGATAAATATCTATATAAATATATAGAAATACATATATATCGATATAGATTTTTATGGATATCTAGCTAAATATATGGATGTATGCATATATAGCTATATAGTTATGGAAGGCTAAAAAATGACGTACCCTGCGTATAATTTCTTCAGCCTATGATGCTTTTTATCTTTATTATTCTTAGTATCGCTATGAATGTCTTCTCAGGAGAAGGCTATAATACACCACAAGAGTTTTAAGCGAATCTTGCTAATTTTAGGTAAAAAAAAGAGTTCTGCACAGATTTGAAGACTGCAACGCTGTATTGTGGGTGCTCGCAGAAACCTACCAGCGCCTGTGCCTTCTCAGTGAATGTCACGTCGCAAAAACCAGTAGAAGGCCGCATTGCAGGTGAAACCTTTTTCAGGTACAAGCAAGAATTTTAGCGCAGCTAACCAATCCCGTTATTTACATTTTGCTTGCCTGCCTGCCGTGGATTATTCTAGGCTTTTTTCCCAGCTCGCAGCATTGTATCCACTGATCGTCTGCTTGCGGTAGGTACAGTTGGAAGCAGCCAATATGATCAGACATAAGGCCTTGCCCATAAGCATTCCCCAACCTCCAAGAACTGAACCTACCTGCCTGAATTGTAAGTAGCTACCTTCATGTTCTCCATGAAACAACTGAGCGTACCTTTTTAAAGAAATGTCGGCAGCAGCAGCGACCAATGAGATTTTGTAGGCCACCGCCTTCCCCTTACTGGCTGAATAAAATAGCAGTTCGGTGGAACATCCAATTTATCTGGCTGCTGTGGCTTCTTGGGAAGACAGCCTAATACATGTTTGCCAACTTCCAACTCCAATGGAGACTGACTGTAAATGGCAGCCGTGCTATAATATATATGGTTCCAAGCTGTACGTGTCATAATAGAGCCTTAATGACATCACAATGCAGCTTTAACTGTCAGACATCCAGGCTTATTGCATACAGTCTCTGTCTATCTATCTATCTATCTATCTATCTATCTATCTATCTGTCCCTGTGTATAGATAAATATGTATATAAATATATAGAAATACATATATATCGATATAGATTTTTATGGATATCTAGCTAAATATATGGATGTATGCATATATAGCTATATAGTTATGGAAGGCTAAAAAATGACGTACCCTGCGTATAATTTCTTCAGCCTATGATGCTTTTTATCTTTATTATTCTTAGTATCGCTATGAATGTCATCTCAGGAGAAGGCTATAATACACCACAAGAGTTTTAAGCGAATCTTGCTAATTTTAGGTAAAAAAAAGAGTTCTGCACAGATTTGAAGACTGCAACGCTGTATTGTGGGTGCTCGCAGAAACCTACCAGCGCCTGTGCCTTGTCAGTGAATGTCACGTCGCAAAAACCAGTAGAAGGCCGCGTTGCAGGTGAAACCTTTTTCAGGTACAAGCAAGAATTTTAGCGCAGCTAACCAATCCCGTTATTTACATTTTGCTTGCCTGCCTGCCGTGGATTATTCTAGGCTTTTTTCCCAGCTCGCAGCATTGTATCCACTGATCGTCTGCTTGCGGTAGGTACAGTTGGAAGCAGCCAATATGATCAGACATAAGGCCTTGCCCTTAAGCATTCCCCAACCTCCAAGAACTGAACCTACCTGCCTGAATTGTAAGTAGCTACCTTAATGTTCTCCATGAAACAACTGAGCGTACCTTTTTAAAAAAATGTCGGCAGCAGCAGCGACCAATGAGATTTTGTAGGCCACCGCTTTCCCCTTACTGGCTGAATAAAATAGCAGTTCGGTGGAACATCCAATTTATCTGGCTGCTGTGGCTTCTTGGGAAGACAGCCTAGTACATGTTTGCCAACTTCCAACTCCAATGGAGACTGACTGTAAATGGCAGCCGTGCTATAATATATATGGTTCCAAGCTGTACGTGTCATAATAGAGCCTTAATGACATCACGATGCAGCTTTAACTGTCAGACATCCAGGCTTATTGCATACAGTCTCTGTCTATCTATCTATCTATCTATCTATCTATCTATCTATCTGTCCCTGTGTATAGATAAATATCTATATAAATATATAGAAATACATATATATCGATATAGATTTTTATGGATATCTAGCTAAATATATGGATGTATGCATATATAGCTATATAGTTATGGAAGGCTAAAAAATGACGTACCCTGCGTATAATTTCTTCAGCCTATGATGCTTTTTATCTTTATTATTCTTAGTATCGCTATGAATGTCTTCTCAGGAGAAGGCTATAATACACCACAAGAGTTTTAAGCGAATCTTGCTAATTTTAGGTAAAAAAAAGAGTTCTGCACAGATTTGAAGACTGCAACGCTGTATTGTGGGTGCTCGCAGAAACCTACCAGCGCCTGTGCCTTGTCAGTGAATGTCACGTCGCAAAAACCAGTAGAAGGCCGCGTTGCAGGTGAAACCTTTTTCAGGTACAAGCAAGAATTTTAGCGCAGCTAACCAATCCCGTTATTTACATTTTGCTTGCCTGCCTGCCGTGGATTATTCTAGGCTTTTTTCCCAGCTCGCAGCATTGTATCCACTGATCGTCTGCTTGCGGTAGGTACAGTTGGAAGCAGCCAATATGATCAGACATAAGGCCTTGCCCATAAGCATTCCCCAACCTCCAAGAACTGAACCTACCTGCCTGAATTGTAAGTAGCTACCTTCATGTTCTCCATGAAACAACTGAGCGTACCTTTTTAAAGAAATGTCGGCAGCAGCAGCGACCAATGAGATTTTGTAGGCCACCGCCTTCCCCTTACTGGCTGAATAAAATAGCAGTTCGGTGGAACATCCAATTTATCTGGCTGCTGTGGCTTCTTGGGAAGACAGCCTAATACATGTTTGCCAACTTCCAACTCCAATGGAGACTGACTGTAAATGGCAGCCGTGCTATAATATATATGGTTCCAAGCTGTACGTGTCATAATAGAGCCTTAATGACATCACAATGCAGCTTTAACTGTCAGACATCCAGGCTTATTGCATACAGTCTCTGTCTATCTATCTATCTATCTATCTGTCCCTGTGTATAGATAAATATCTATATAAATATATAGAAATACATATATATCGATATAGATTTTTATGGATATCTAGCTAAATATATGGATGTATGCATATATAGCTATATAGTTATGGAAGGCTAAAAAATGACGTACCCTGCGTATAATTTCTTCAGCCTATGATGCTTTTTATCTTTATTATTCTTAGTATCGCTATGAATGTCATCTCAGGAGAAGGCTATAATACACCACAAGAGTTTTAAGCGAATCTTGCTAATTTTAGGTAAAAAAAAGAGTTCTGCACAGATTTGAAGACTGCAACACTGTATTGTGGGTGCTCGCAGAAACCTACCAGCGCCTGTGCCTTGTCAGTGAATGTCACGTCGCAAAAACCAGTAGAAGGCCGCGTTGCAGGTGAAACCTTTTTCAGGTACAAGCAAGAATTTTAGCGCAGCTAACCAATCCCGTTATTTACATTTTGCTTGCCTGCCAGCCGTGGATTATTCTAGGCTTTTTTCCCAGCTCGCAGCATTGTATCCACTGATCGTCTGCTTGCGGTAGGTACAGTTGGAAGCAGCCAATATGATCAGACATAAGGCCTTGCCCATAAGCATTCCCCAACCTCCAAGAACTGAACCTACCTGCCTGAATTGTAAGTAGCTACCTTCATGTTCTCCATGAAACAACTGAGCGTACCTTTTTAAAAAAATGTCGGCAGCAGCAGCGACCAATGAGATTTTGTAGGCCACCGCTTTCCCCTTACTGGCTGAATAAAATAGCAGTTCGGTGGAACATCCAATTTATCTGGCTGCTGTGGCTTCTTGGGAAGACAGCCTAGTACATGTTTGCCAACTTCCAACTCCAATGGAGACTGACTGTAAATGGCAGCCGTGCTATAATATATATGGTTCCAAGCTGTACGTGTCATAATAGAGCCTTAATGACATCACGATGCAGCTTTAACTGTCAGACATCCAGGCTTATTGCATACAGTCTCTGTCTATCTATCTATCTATCTATCTGTCCCTGTGTATAGATAAATATCTATATAAATATATAGAAATACATATATATCGATATAGATTTTTATGGATATCTAGCTAAATATATGGATGTATGCATATATAGCTATATAGTTATGGAAGGCTAAAAAATGACGTACCCTGCGTATAATTTCTTCAGCCTATGATGCTTTTTATCTTTATTATTCTTAGTATCGCTATGAATGTCTTCTCAGGAGAAGGCTATAATACACCACAAGAGTTTTAAGCGAATCTTGCTAATTTTAGGTAAAAAAAAGAGTTCTGCACAGATTTGAAGACTGCAACGCTGTATTGTGGGTGCTCGCAGAAACCTACCAGCGCCTGTGCCTTGTCAGTGAATGTCACGTCGCAAAAACCAGTAGAAGGCCGCGTTGCAGGTGAAACCTTTTTCAGGTACAAGCAAGAATTTTAGCGCAGCTAACCAATCCCGTTATTTACATTTTGCTTGCCTGCCTGCCGTGGATTATTCTAGGCTTTTTTCCCAGCTCGCAGCATTGTATCCACTGATCGTCTGCTTGCGGTAGGTACAGTTGGAAGCAGCCAATATGATCAGACATAAGGCCTTGCCCATAAGCATTCCCCAACCTCCAAGAACTGAACCTACCTGCCTGAATTGTAAGTAGCTACCTTCATGTTCTCCATGAAACAACTGAGCGTACCTTTTTAAAGAAATGTCGGCAGCAGCAGCGACCAATGAGATTTTGTAGGCCACCGCCTTCCCCTTACTGGCTGAATAAAATAGCAGTTCGGTGGAACATCCAATTTATCTGGCTGCTGTGGCTTCTTGGGAAGACAGCCTAATACATGTTTGCCAACTTCCAACTCCAATGGAGACTGACTGTAAATGGCAGCCGTGCTATAATATATATGGTTCCAAGCTGTACGTGTCATAATAGAGCCTTAATGACATCACAATGCAGCTTTAACTGTCAGACATCCAGGCTTATTGCATACAGTCTCTGTCTATCTATCTATCTATCTATCTGTCCCTGTGTATAGATAAATATCTATATAAATATATAGAAATACATATATATCGATATAGATTTTTATGGATATCTAGCTAAATATATGGATGTATGCATATATAGCTATATAGTTATGGAAGGCTAAAAAATGACGTACCCTGCGTATAATTTCTTCAGCCTATGATGCTTTTTATCTTTATTATTCTTAGTATCGCTATGAATGTCATCTCAGGAGAAGGCTATAATACACCACAAGAGTTTTAAGCGAATCTTGCTAATTTTAGGTAAAAAAAAGAGTTCTGCACAGATTTGAAGACTGCAACACTGTATTGTGGGTGCTCGCAGAAACCTACCAGCGCCTGTGCCTTGTCAGTGAATGTCACGTCGCAAAAACCAGTAGAAGGCCGCGTTGCAGGTGAAACCTTTTTCAGGTACAAGCAAGAATTTTAGCGCAGCTAACCAATCCCGTTATTTACATTTTGCTTGCCTGCCAGCCGTGGATTATTCTAGGCTTTTTTCCCAGCTCGCAGCATTGTATCCACTGATCGTCTGCTTGCGGTAGGTACAGTTGGAAGCAGCCAATATGATCAGACATAAGGCCTTGCCCATAAGCATTCCCCAACCTCCAAGAACTGAACCTACCTGCCTGAATTGTAAGTAGCTACCTTCATGTTCTCCATGAAACAACTGAGCGTACCTTTTTAAAAAAATGTCGGCAGCAGCAGCGACCAATGAGATTTTGTAGGCCACCGCTTTCCCCTTACTGGCTGAATAAAATAGCAGTTCGGTGGAACATCCAATTTATCTGGCTGCTGTGGCTTCTTGGGAAGACAGCCTAGTACATGTTTGCCAACTTCCAACTCCAATGGAGACTGACTGTAAATGGCAGCCGTGCTATAATATATATGGTTCCAAGCTGTACGTGTCATAATAGAGCCTTAATGACATCACGATGCAGCTTTAACTGTCAGACATCCAGGCTTATTGCATACAGTCTCTGTCTATCTATCTATCTATCTATCTGTCCCTGTGTATAGATAAATATCTATATAAATATATAGAAATACATATATATCGATATAGATTTTTATGGATATCTAGCTAAATATATGGATGTATGCATATATAGCTATATAGTTATGGAAGGCTAAAAAATGACGTACCCTGCGTATAATTTCTTCAGCCTATGATGCTTTTTATCTTTATTATTCTTAGTATCGCTATGAATGTCATCTCAGGAGAAGGCTATAATACACCACAAGAGTTTTAAGCGAATCTTGCTAATTTTAGGTAAAAAAAAGAGTTCTGCACAGATTTGAAGACTGCAACGCTGTATTGTGGGTGCTCGCAGAAACCTACCAGCGCCTGTGCCTTGTCAGTGAATGTCACGTCGCAAAAACCAGTAGAAGGCCGCGTTGCAGGTGAAACCTTTTTCAGGTACAAGCAAGAATTTTAGCGCAGCTAACCAATCCCGTTATTTACATTTTGCTTGCCTGCCTGCCGTGGATTATTCTAGGCTTTTTTCCCAGCTCGCAGCATTGTATCCACTGATCGTCTGCTTGCGGTAGGTACAGTTGGAAGCAGCCAATATGATCAGACATAAGGCCTTGCCCATAAGCATTCCCCAACCTCCAAGAACTGAACCTACCTGCCTGAATTGTAAGTAGCTACCTTCATGTTCTCCATGAAACAACTGAGCGTACCTTTTTAAAGAAATGTCGGCAGCAGCAGCGACCAATGAGATTTTGTAGGCCACCGCCTTCCCCTTACTGGCTGAATAAAATAGCAGTTCGGTGGAACATCCAATTTATCTGGCTGCTGTGGCTTCTTGGGAAGACAGCCTAATACATGTTTGCCAACTTCCAACTCCAATGGAGACTGTCTGTAAATGGCAGCCGTGCTATAATATATATGGTTCCAAGCTGTACGTGTCATAATAGAGCCTTAATGACATCACAATGCAGCTTTAACTGTCAGACATCCAGGCTTATTGCATACAGTCTCTGTCTATCTATCTATCTATCTATCTATCTATCTGTCCCTGTGTATAGATAAATATCTATATAAATATATAGAAATACATATATATCGATATAGATTTTTATGGATATCTAGCTAAATATATGGATGTATGCATATATAGCTATATAGTTATGGAAGGCTAAAAAATGACGTACCCTGCGTATAATTTCTTCAGCCTATGATGCTTTTTATCTTTATTATTCTTAGTATCGCTATGAATGTCATCTCAGGAGAAGGCTATAATACACCACAAGAGTTTTAAGCGAATCTTGCTAATTTTAGGTAAAAAAAAGAGTTCTGCACAGATTTGAAGACTGCAACACTGTATTGTGGGTGCTCGCAGAAACCTACCAGCGCCTGTGCCTTGTCAGTGAATGTCACGTCGCAAAAACCAGTAGAAGGCCGCGTTGCAGGTGAAACCTTTTTCAGGTACAAGCAAGAATTTTAGCGCAGCTAACCAATCCCGTTATTTACATTTTGCTTGCCTGCCAGCCGTGGATTATTCTAGGCTTTTTTCCCAGCTCGCAGCATTGTATCCACTGATCGTCTGCTTGCGGTAGGTACAGTTGGAAGCAGCCAATATGATCAGACATAAGGCCTTGCCCATAAGCATTCCCCAACCTCCAAGAACTGAACCTACCTGCCTGAATTGTAAGTAGCTACCTTTATGTTCTCCATGAAACAACTGAGCGTACCTTTTTAAAAAAATGTCGGCAGCAGCAGCGACCAATGAGATTTTGTAGGCCACCGCTTTCCCCTTACTGGCTGAATAAAATAGCAGTTCGGTGGAACATCCAATTTATCTGGCTGCTGTGGCTTCTTGGGAAGACAGCCTAGTACATGTTTGCCAACTTCCAACTCCAATGGAGACTGACTGTAAATGGCAGCCGTGCTATAATATATATGGTTCCAAGCTGTACGTGTCATAATAGAGCCTTAATGACATCACGATGCAGCTTTAACTGTCAGACATCCAGGCTTATTGCATACAGTCTCTGTCTATCTATCTATCTATCTATCTGTCCCTGTGTATAGATAAATATCTATATAAATATATAGAAATACATATATATCGATATAGATTTTTATGGATATCTAGCTAAATATATGGATGTATGCATATATAGCTATATAGTTATGGAAGGCTAAAAAATGACGTACCCTGCGTATAATTTCTTCAGCCTATGATGCTTTTTATCTTTATTATTCTTAGTATCGCTATGAATGTCATCTCAGGAGAAGGCTATAATACACCACAAGAGTTTTAAGCGAATCTTGCTAATTTTAGGTAAAAAAAAGAGTTCTGCACAGATTTGAAGACTGCAACGCTGTATTGTGGGTGCTCGCAGAAACCTACCAGCGCCTGTGCCTTGTCAGTGAATGTCACGTCGCAAAAACCAGTAGAAGGCCGCGTTGCAGGTGAAACCTTTTTCAGGTACAAGCAAGAATTTTAGCGCAGCTAACCAATCCCGTTATTTACATTTTGCTTGCCTGCCTGCCGTGGATTATTCTAGGCTTTTTTCCCAGCTCGCAGCATTGTATCCACTGATCGTCTGCTTGCGGTAGGTACAGTTGGAAGCAGCCAATATGATCAGACATAAGGCCTTGCCCATAAGCATTCCCCAACCTCCAAGAACTGAACCTACCTGCCTGAATTGTAAGTAGCTACCTTAATGTTCTCCATGAAACAACTGAGCGTACCTTTTTAAAAAAATGTCGGCAGCAGCAGCGACCAATGAGATTTTGTAGGCCACCGCTTTCCCCTTACTGGCTGAATAAAATAGCAGTTCGGTGGAACATCCAATTTATCTGGCTGCTGTGGCTTCTTGGGAAGACAGCCTAGTACATGTTTGCCAACTTCCAACTCCAATGGAGACTGACTGTAAATGGCAGCCGTGCTATAATATATATGGTTCCAAGCTGTACGTGTCATAATAGAGCCTTAATGACATCACGATGCAGCTTTAACTGTCAGACATCCAGGCTTATTGCATACAGTCTCTGTCTATCTATCTATCTATCTATCTATCTATCTATCTATCTGTCCCTGTGTATAGATAAATATCTATATAAATATATAGAAATACATATATATCGATATAGATTTTTATGGATATCTAGCTAAATATATGGATGTATGCATATATAGCTATATAGTTATGGAAGGCTAAAAAATGACGTACCCTGCGTATAATTTCTTCAGCCTATGATGCTTTTTATCTTTATTATTCTTAGTATCGCTATGAATGTCTTCTCAGGAGAAGGCTATAATACACCACAAGAGTTTTAAGCGAATCTTGCTAATTTTAGGTAAAAAAAAGAGTTCTGCACAGATTTGAAGACTGCAACGCTGTATTGTGGGTGCTCGCAGAAACCTACCAGCGCCTGTGCCTTGTCAGTGAATGTCACGTCGCAAAAACCAGTAGAAGGCCGCGTTGCAGGTGAAACCTTTTTCAGGTACAAGCAAGAATTTTAGCGCAGCTAACCAATCCCGTTATTTACATTTTGCTTGCCTGCCTGCCGTGGATTATTCTAGGCTTTTTTCCCAGCTCGCAGCATTGTATCCACGGATCGTCTGCTTGCGGTAGGTACAGTTGGAAGCAGCCAATATGATCAGACATAAGGCCTTGCCCATAAGCATTCCCCAACCTCCAAGAACTGAACCTACCTGCCTGAATTGTAAGTAGCTACCTTCATGTTCTCCATGAAACAACTGAGCGTACCTTTTTAAAGAAATGTCGGCAGCAGCAGCGACCAATGAGATTTTGTAGGCCACCGCCTTCCCCTTACTGGCTGAATAAAATAGCAGTTCGGTGGAACATCCAATTTATCTGGCTGCTGTGGCTTCTTGGGAAGACAGCCTAATACATGTTTGCCAACTTCCAACTCCAATGGAGACTGTCTGTAAATGGCAGCCGTGCTATAATATATATGGTTCCAAGCTGTACGTGTCATAATAGAGCCTTAATGACATCACAATGCAGCTTTAACTGTCAGACATCCAGGCTTATTGCATACAGTCTCTGTCTATCTATCTATCTATCTATCTATCTATCTATCTATCTATCTGTCCCTGTGTATAGATAAATATCTATATAAATATATAGAAATACATATATATCGATATAGATTTTTAT
Organism: Eleutherodactylus coqui; assembly: GCF_035609145.1. NCBI lineage: Eukaryota > Metazoa > Chordata > Amphibia > Anura > Eleutherodactylidae > Eleutherodactylus > Eleutherodactylus coqui. Next base: position 1,190,730 of record NW_027102361.1, read on the forward strand.
GGATATCTAGCTAAATATATGGATGTATGCATATATAGCTATATAGTTATGGAAGGCTAAAAAATGACGTACCCTGCGTATAATTTCTTCAGCCTATGATGCTTTTTATCTTTATTATTCTTAGTATCGCTATGAATGTCATCTCAGGAGAAGGCTATAATACACCACAAGAGTTTTAAGCGAATCTTGCTAATTTTAGGTAAAAAAAAGAGTTCTGCACAGATTTGAAGACTGCAACGCTGTATTGTGGGTGCTCGCAGAAACCTACCAGCGCCTGTGCCTTGTCAGTGAATGTCACGTCGCAAAAACCAGTAGAAGGCCGCGTTGCAGGTGAAACCTTTTTCAGGTACAAGCAAGAATTTTAGCGCAGCTAACCAATCCCGTTATTTACATTTTGCTTGCCTGCCTGCCGTGGATTATTCTAGGCTTTTTTCCTTTTTTCCCAGCTCGCAGCATTGTATCCACTGATCGTCTGCTTGCGGTAGGTACAGTTGGAAGCAGCCAATATGATCAGACATAAGGCCTTGCCCATAAGCATTCCCCAACCTCCAAGAACTGAACCTACCTGCCTGAATTGTAAGTAGCTACCTTAATGTTCTCCATGAAACAACTGAGCGTACCTTTTTAAAAAAATGTCGGCAGCAGCAGCGACCAATGAGATTTTGTAGGCCACCGCTTTCCCCTTACTGGCTGAATAAAATAGCAGTTCGGTGGAACATCCAATTTATCTGGCTGCTGTGGCTTCTTGGGAAGACAGCCTAGTACATGTTTGCCAACTTCCAACTCCAATGGAGACTGACTGTAAATGGCAGCCGTGCTATAATATATATGGTTCCAAGCTGTACGTGTCATAATAGAGCCTTAATGACATCACGATGCAGCTTTAACTGTCAGACATCCAGGCTTATTGCATACAGTCTCTGTCTATCTATCTATCTATCTATCTATCTATCTGTCCCTGTGTATAGATAAATATCTATATAAATATATAGAAATACATATATATCGATATAGATTTTTATGGATATCTAGCTAAATATATGGATGTATGCATATATAGCTATATAGTTATGGAAGGCTAAAAAATGACGTACCCTGCGTATAATTTCTTCAGCCTATGATGCTTTTTATCTTTATTATTCTTAGTATCGCTATGAATGTCTTCTCAGGAGAAGGCTATAATACACCACAAGAGTTTTAAGCGAATCTTGCTAATTTTAGGTAAAAAAAAGAGTTCTGCACAGATTTGAAGACTGCAACGCTGTATTGTGGGTGCTCGCAGAAACCTACCAGCGCCTGTGCCTTCTCAGTGAATGTCACGTCGCAAAAACCAGTAGAAGGCCGCATTGCAGGTGAAACCTTTTTCAGGTACAAGCAAGAATTTTAGCGCAGCTAACCAATCCCGTTATTTACATTTTGCTTGCCTGCCTGCCGTGGATTATTCTAGGCTTTTTTCCCAGCTCGCAGCATTGTATCCACTGATCGTCTGCTTGCGGTAGGTACAGTTGGAAGCAGCCAATATGATCAGACATAAGGCCTTGCCCATAAGCATTCCCCAACCTCCAAGAACTGAACCTACCTGCCTGAATTGTAAGTAGCTACCTTCATGTTCTCCATGAAACAACTGAGCGTACCTTTTTATAGAAATGTCGGCAGCAGCAGCGACCAATGAGATTTTGTAGGCCACCGCCTTCCCCTTACTGGCTGAATAAAATAGCAGTTCGGTGGAACATCCAATTTATCTGGCTGCTGTGGCTTCTTGGGAAGACAGCCTAATACATGTTTGCCAACTTCCAACTCCAATGGAGACTGACTGTAAATGGCAGCCGTGCTATAATATATATGGTTCCAAGCTGTACGTGTCATAATAGAGCCTTAATGACATCACGATGCAGCTTTAACTGTCAGACATCCAGGCTTATTGCATACAGTTTCTGTCTATCTATCTATCTATCTATCTATCTATCTGTCCCTGTGTATAGATAAATATCTATATAAATATATAGAAATACATATATATCGATATAGATTTTTATGGATATCTAGGTAAATATATGGATGTATGCATATATAGCTATATAGTTATGGAAGGCTAAAAAATGACGTACCCTGCGTATAATTTCTTCAGCCTATGATGCTTTTTATCTTTATTATTCTTAGTATCGCTATGAATGTCTTCTCAGGAGAAGGCTATAATACACCACAAGAGTTTTAAGCGAATCTTGCTAATTTTAGGTAAAAAAAAGAGTTCTGCACAGATTTGAAGACTGCAACGCTGTATTGTGGGTGCTCGCAGAAACCTACCAGCGCCTGTGCCTTCTCAGTGAATGTCACGTCGCAAAAACCAGTAGAAGGCCGCATTGCAGGTGAAACCTTTTTCAGGTACAAGCAAGAATTTTAGCGCAGCTAACCAATCCCGTTATTTACATTTTGCTTGCCTGCCTGCCGTGGATTATTCTAGGCTTTTTTCCCAGCTCGCAGCATTGTATCCACTGATCGTCTGCTTGCGGTAGGTACAGTTGGAAGCAGCCAATATGATCAGACATAAGGCCTTGCCCATAAGCATTCCCCAACCTCCAAGAACTGAACCTACCTGCCTGAATTGTAAGTAGCTACCTTCATGTTCTCCATGAAACAACTGAGCGTACCTTTTTAAAGAAATGTCGGCAGCAGCAGCGACCAATGAGATTTTGTAGGCCACCGCCTTCCCCTTACTGGCTGAATAAAATAGCAGTTCGGTGGAACATCCAATTTATCTGGCTGCTGTGGCTTCTTGGGAAGACAGCCTAATACATGTTTGCCAACTTCCAACTCCAATGGAGACTGACTGTAAATGGCAGCCGTGCTATAATATATATGGTTCCAAGCTGTACGTGTCATAATAGAGCCTTAATGACATCACAATGCAGCTTTAACTGTCAGACATCCAGGCTTATTGCATACAGTCTCTGTCTATCTATCTATCTATCTATCTATCTATCTATCTATCTATCTGTCCCTGTGTATAGATAAATATGTATATAAATATATAGAAATACATATATATCGATATAGATTTTTATGGATATCTAGCTAAATATATGGATGTATGCATATATAGCTATATAGTTATGGAAGGCTAAAAAATGACGTACCCTGCGTATAATTTCTTCAGCCTATGATGCTTTTTATCTTTATTATTCTTAGTATCGCTATGAATGTCATCTCAGGAGAAGGCTATAATACACCACAAGAGTTTTAAGCGAATCTTGCTAATTTTAGGTAAAAAAAAGAGTTCTGCACAGATTTGAAGACTGCAACGCTGTATTGTGGGTGCTCGCAGAAACCTACCAGCGCCTGTGCCTTGTCAGTGAATGTCACGTCGCAAAAACCAGTAGAAGGCCGCGTTGCAGGTGAAACCTTTTTCAGGTACAAGCAAGAATTTTAGCGCAGCTAACCAATCCCGTTATTTACATTTTGCTTGCCTGCCTGCCGTGGATTATTCTAGGCTTTTTTCCCAGCTCGCAGCATTGTATCCACTGATCGTCTGCTTGCGGTAGGTACAGTTGGAAGCAGCCAATATGATCAGACATAAGGCCTTGCCCTTAAGCATTCCCCAACCTCCAAGAACTGAACCTACCTGCCTGAATTGTAAGTAGCTACCTTAATGTTCTCCATGAAACAACTGAGCGTACCTTTTTAAAAAAATGTCGGCAGCAGCAGCGACCAATGAGATTTTGTAGGCCACCGCTTTCCCCTTACTGGCTGAATAAAATAGCAGTTCGGTGGAACATCCAATTTATCTGGCTGCTGTGGCTTCTTGGGAAGACAGCCTAGTACATGTTTGCCAACTTCCAACTCCAATGGAGACTGACTGTAAATGGCAGCCGTGCTATAATATATATGGTTCCAAGCTGTACGTGTCATAATAGAGCCTTAATGACATCACGATGCAGCTTTAACTGTCAGACATCCAGGCTTATTGCATACAGTCTCTGTCTATCTATCTATCTATCTATCTGTCCCTGTGTATAGATAAATATCTATATAAATATATAGAAATACATATATATCGATATAGATTTTTATGGATATCTAGCTAAATATATGGATGTATGCATATATAGCTATATAGTTATGGAAGGCTAAAAAATGACGTACCCTGCGTATAATTTCTTCAGCCTATGATGCTTTTTATCTTTATTATTCTTAGTATCGCTATGAATGTCTTCTCAGGAGAAGGCTATAATACACCACAAGAGTTTTAAGCGAATCTTGCTAATTTTAGGTAAAAAAAAGAGTTCTGCACAGATTTGAAGACTGCAACGCTGTATTGTGGGTGCTCGCAGAAACCTACCAGCGCCTGTGCCTTGTCAGTGAATGTCACGTCGCAAAAACCAGTAGAAGGCCGCGTTGCAGGTGAAACCTTTTTCAGGTACAAGCAAGAATTTTAGCGCAGCTAACCAATCCCGTTATTTACATTTTGCTTGCCTGCCTGCCGTGGATTATTCTAGGCTTTTTTCCCAGCTCGCAGCATTGTATCCACTGATCGTCTGCTTGCGGTAGGTACAGTTGGAAGCAGCCAATATGATCAGACATAAGGCCTTGCCCATAAGCATTCCCCAACCTCCAAGAACTGAACCTACCTGCCTGAATTGTAAGTAGCTACCTTCATGTTCTCCATGAAACAACTGAGCGTACCTTTTTAAAGAAATGTCGGCAGCAGCAGCGACCAATGAGATTTTGTAGGCCACCGCCTTCCCCTTACTGGCTGAATAAAATAGCAGTTCGGTGGAACATCCAATTTATCTGGCTGCTGTGGCTTCTTGGGAAGACAGCCTAATACATGTTTGCCAACTTCCAACTCCAATGGAGACTGACTGTAAATGGCAGCCGTGCTATAATATATATGGTTCCAAGCTGTACGTGTCATAATAGAGCCTTAATGACATCACAATGCAGCTTTAACTGTCAGACATCCAGGCTTATTGCATACAGTCTCTGTCTATCTATCTATCTATCTATCTGTCCCTGTGTATAGATAAATATCTATATAAATATATAGAAATACATATATATCGATATAGATTTTTATGGATATCTAGCTAAATATATGGATGTATGCATATATAGCTATATAGTTATGGAAGGCTAAAAAATGACGTACCCTGCGTATAATTTCTTCAGCCTATGATGCTTTTTATCTTTATTATTCTTAGTATCGCTATGAATGTCATCTCAGGAGAAGGCTATAATACACCACAAGAGTTTTAAGCGAATCTTGCTAATTTTAGGTAAAAAAAAGAGTTCTGCACAGATTTGAAGACTGCAACACTGTATTGTGGGTGCTCGCAGAAACCTACCAGCGCCTGTGCCTTGTCAGTGAATGTCACGTCGCAAAAACCAGTAGAAGGCCGCGTTGCAGGTGAAACCTTTTTCAGGTACAAGCAAGAATTTTAGCGCAGCTAACCAATCCCGTTATTTACATTTTGCTTGCCTGCCAGCCGTGGATTATTCTAGGCTTTTTTCCCAGCTCGCAGCATTGTATCCACTGATCGTCTGCTTGCGGTAGGTACAGTTGGAAGCAGCCAATATGATCAGACATAAGGCCTTGCCCATAAGCATTCCCCAACCTCCAAGAACTGAACCTACCTGCCTGAATTGTAAGTAGCTACCTTCATGTTCTCCATGAAACAACTGAGCGTACCTTTTTAAAAAAATGTCGGCAGCAGCAGCGACCAATGAGATTTTGTAGGCCACCGCTTTCCCCTTACTGGCTGAATAAAATAGCAGTTCGGTGGAACATCCAATTTATCTGGCTGCTGTGGCTTCTTGGGAAGACAGCCTAGTACATGTTTGCCAACTTCCAACTCCAATGGAGACTGACTGTAAATGGCAGCCGTGCTATAATATATATGGTTCCAAGCTGTACGTGTCATAATAGAGCCTTAATGACATCACGATGCAGCTTTAACTGTCAGACATCCAGGCTTATTGCATACAGTCTCTGTCTATCTATCTATCTATCTATCTGTCCCTGTGTATAGATAAATATCTATATAAATATATAGAAATACATATATATCGATATAGATTTTTATGGATATCTAGCTAAATATATGGATGTATGCATATATAGCTATATAGTTATGGAAGGCTAAAAAATGACGTACCCTGCGTATAATTTCTTCAGCCTATGATGCTTTTTATCTTTATTATTCTTAGTATCGCTATGAATGTCTTCTCAGGAGAAGGCTATAATACACCACAAGAGTTTTAAGCGAATCTTGCTAATTTTAGGTAAAAAAAAGAGTTCTGCACAGATTTGAAGACTGCAACGCTGTATTGTGGGTGCTCGCAGAAACCTACCAGCGCCTGTGCCTTGTCAGTGAATGTCACGTCGCAAAAACCAGTAGAAGGCCGCGTTGCAGGTGAAACCTTTTTCAGGTACAAGCAAGAATTTTAGCGCAGCTAACCAATCCCGTTATTTACATTTTGCTTGCCTGCCTGCCGTGGATTATTCTAGGCTTTTTTCCCAGCTCGCAGCATTGTATCCACTGATCGTCTGCTTGCGGTAGGTACAGTTGGAAGCAGCCAATATGATCAGACATAAGGCCTTGCCCATAAGCATTCCCCAACCTCCAAGAACTGAACCTACCTGCCTGAATTGTAAGTAGCTACCTTCATGTTCTCCATGAAACAACTGAGCGTACCTTTTTAAAGAAATGTCGGCAGCAGCAGCGACCAATGAGATTTTGTAGGCCACCGCCTTCCCCTTACTGGCTGAATAAAATAGCAGTTCGGTGGAACATCCAATTTATCTGGCTGCTGTGGCTTCTTGGGAAGACAGCCTAATACATGTTTGCCAACTTCCAACTCCAATGGAGACTGACTGTAAATGGCAGCCGTGCTATAATATATATGGTTCCAAGCTGTACGTGTCATAATAGAGCCTTAATGACATCACAATGCAGCTTTAACTGTCAGACATCCAGGCTTATTGCATACAGTCTCTGTCTATCTATCTATCTATCTATCTGTCCCTGTGTATAGATAAATATCTATATAAATATATAGAAATACATATATATCGATATAGATTTTTATGGATATCTAGCTAAATATATGGATGTATGCATATATAGCTATATAGTTATGGAAGGCTAAAAAATGACGTACCCTGCGTATAATTTCTTCAGCCTATGATGCTTTTTATCTTTATTATTCTTAGTATCGCTATGAATGTCATCTCAGGAGAAGGCTATAATACACCACAAGAGTTTTAAGCGAATCTTGCTAATTTTAGGTAAAAAAAAGAGTTCTGCACAGATTTGAAGACTGCAACACTGTATTGTGGGTGCTCGCAGAAACCTACCAGCGCCTGTGCCTTGTCAGTGAATGTCACGTCGCAAAAACCAGTAGAAGGCCGCGTTGCAGGTGAAACCTTTTTCAGGTACAAGCAAGAATTTTAGCGCAGCTAACCAATCCCGTTATTTACATTTTGCTTGCCTGCCAGCCGTGGATTATTCTAGGCTTTTTTCCCAGCTCGCAGCATTGTATCCACTGATCGTCTGCTTGCGGTAGGTACAGTTGGAAGCAGCCAATATGATCAGACATAAGGCCTTGCCCATAAGCATTCCCCAACCTCCAAGAACTGAACCTACCTGCCTGAATTGTAAGTAGCTACCTTCATGTTCTCCATGAAACAACTGAGCGTACCTTTTTAAAAAAATGTCGGCAGCAGCAGCGACCAATGAGATTTTGTAGGCCACCGCTTTCCCCTTACTGGCTGAATAAAATAGCAGTTCGGTGGAACATCCAATTTATCTGGCTGCTGTGGCTTCTTGGGAAGACAGCCTAGTACATGTTTGCCAACTTCCAACTCCAATGGAGACTGACTGTAAATGGCAGCCGTGCTATAATATATATGGTTCCAAGCTGTACGTGTCATAATAGAGCCTTAATGACATCACGATGCAGCTTTAACTGTCAGACATCCAGGCTTATTGCATACAGTCTCTGTCTATCTATCTATCTATCTATCTGTCCCTGTGTATAGATAAATATCTATATAAATATATAGAAATACATATATATCGATATAGATTTTTATGGATATCTAGCTAAATATATGGATGTATGCATATATAGCTATATAGTTATGGAAGGCTAAAAAATGACGTACCCTGCGTATAATTTCTTCAGCCTATGATGCTTTTTATCTTTATTATTCTTAGTATCGCTATGAATGTCTTCTCAGGAGAAGGCTATAATACACCACAAGAGTTTTAAGCGAATCTTGCTAATTTTAGGTAAAAAAAAGAGTTCTGCACAGATTTGAAGACTGCAACGCTGTATTGTGGGTGCTCGCAGAAACCTACCAGCGCCTGTGCCTTGTCAGTGAATGTCACGTCGCAAAAACCAGTAGAAGGCCGCGTTGCAGGTGAAACCTTTTTCAGGTACAAGCAAGAATTTTAGCGCAGCTAACCAATCCCGTTATTTACATTTTGCTTGCCTGCCTGCCGTGGATTATTCTAGGCTTTTTTCCCAGCTCGCAGCATTGTATCCACTGATCGTCTGCTTGCGGTAGGTACAGTTGGAAGCAGCCAATATGATCAGACATAAGGCCTTGCCCATAAGCATTCCCCAACCTCCAAGAACTGAACCTACCTGCCTGAATTGTAAGTAGCTACCTTCATGTTCTCCATGAAACAACTGAGCGTACCTTTTTAAAGAAATGTCGGCAGCAGCAGCGACCAATGAGATTTTGTAGGCCACCGCCTTCCCCTTACTGGCTGAATAAAATAGCAGTTCGGTGGAACATCCAATTTATCTGGCTGCTGTGGCTTCTTGGGAAGACAGCCTAATACATGTTTGCCAACTTCCAACTCCAATGGAGACTGACTGTAAATGGCAGCCGTGCTATAATATATATGGTTCCAAGCTGTACGTGTCATAATAGAGCCTTAATGACATCACAATGCAGCTTTAACTGTCAGACATCCAGGCTTATTGCATACAGTCTCTGTCTATCTATCTATCTATCTATCTGTCCCTGTGTATAGATAAATATCTATATAAATATATAGAAATACATATATATCGATATAGATTTTTATGGATATCTAGCTAAATATATGGATGTATGCATATATAGCTATATAGTTATGGAAGGCTAAAAAATGACGTACCCTGCGTATAATTTCTTCAGCCTATGATGCTTTTTATCTTTATTATTCTTAGTATCGCTATGAATGTCATCTCAGGAGAAGGCTATAATACACCACAAGAGTTTTAAGCGAATCTTGCTAATTTTAGGTAAAAAAAAAGAGTTCTGCACAGATTTGAAGACTGCAACACTGTATTGTGGGTGCTCGCAGAAACCTACCAGCGCCTGTGCCTTGTCAGTGAATGTCACGTCGCAAAAACCAGTAGAAGGCCGCGTTGCAGGTGAAACCTTTTTCAGGTACAAGCAAGAATTTTAGCGCAGCTAACCAATCCCGTTATTTACATTTTGCTTGCCTGCCAGCCGTGGATTATTCTAGGCTTTTTTCCCAGCTCGCAGCATTGTATCCACTGATCGTCTGCTTGCGGTAGGTACAGTTGGAAGCAGCCAATATGATCAGACATAAGGCCTTGCCCATAAGCATTCCCCAACCTCCAAGAACTGAACCTACCTGCCTGAATTGTAAGTAGCTACCTTCATGTTCTCCATGAAACAACTGAGCGTACCTTTTTAAAAAAATGTCGGCAGCAGCAGCGACCAATGAGATTTTGTAGGCCACCGCTTTCCCCTTACTGGCTGAATAAAATAGCAGTTCGGTGGAACATCCAATTTATCTGGCTGCTGTGGCTTCTTGGGAAGACAGCCTAGTACATGTTTGCCAACTTCCAACTCCAATGGAGACTGACTGTAAATGGCAGCCGTGCTATAATATATATGGTTCCAAGCTGTACGTGTCATAATAGAGCCTTAATGACATCACGATGCAGCTTTAACTGTCAGACATCCAGGCTTATTGCATACAGTCTCTGTCTATCTATCTATCTATCTATCTGTCCCTGTGTATAGATAAATATCTATATAAATATATAGAAATACATATATATCGATATAGATTTTTATGGATATCTAGCTAAATATATGGATGTATGCATATATAGCTATATAGTTATGGAAGGCTAAAAAATGACGTACCCTGCGTATAATTTCTTCAGCCTATGATGCTTTTTATCTTTATTATTCTTAGTATCGCTATGAATGTCATCTCAGGAGAAGGCTATAATACACCACAAGAGTTTTAAGCGAATCTTGCTAATTTTAGGTAAAAAAAAGAGTTCTGCACAGATTTGAAGACTGCAACGCTGTATTGTGGGTGCTCGCAGAAACCTACCAGCGCCTGTGCCTTGTCAGTGAATGTCACGTCGCAAAAACCAGTAGAAGGCCGCGTTGCAGGTGAAACCTTTTTCAGGTACAAGCAAGAATTTTAGCGCAGCTAACCAATCCCGTTATTTACATTTTGCTTGCCTGCCTGCCGTGGATTATTCTAGGCTTTTTTCCCAGCTCGCAGCATTGTATCCACTGATCGTCTGCTTGCGGTAGGTACAGTTGGAAGCAGCCAATATGATCAGACATAAGGCCTTGCCCATAAGCATTCCCCAACCTCCAAGAACTGAACCTACCTGCCTGAATTGTAAGTAGCTACCTTCATGTTCTCCATGAAACAACTGAGCGTACCTTTTTAAAGAAATGTCGGCAGCAGCAGCGACCAATGAGATTTTGTAGGCCACCGCCTTCCCCTTACTGGCTGAATAAAATAGCAGTTCGGTGGAACATCCAATTTATCTGGCTGCTGTGGCTTCTTGGGAAGACAGCCTAATACATGTTTGCCAACTTCCAACTCCAATGGAGACTGTCTGTAAATGGCAGCCGTGCTATAATATATATGGTTCCAAGCTGTACGTGTCATAATAGAGCCTTAATGACATCACAATGCAGCTTTAACTGTCAGACATCCAGGCTTATTGCATACAGTCTCTGTCTATCTATCTATCTATCTATCTATCTATCTATCTGTCCCTGTGTATAGATAAATATCTATATAAATATATAGAAATACATATATATCGATATAGATTTTTATGGATATCTAGCTAAATATATGGATGTATGCATATATAGCTATATAGTTATGGAAGGCTAAAAAATGACGTACCCTGCGTATAATTTCTTCAGCCTATGATGCTTTTTATCTTTATTATTCTTAGTATCGCTATGAATGTCATCTCAGGAGAAGGCTATAATACACCACAAGAGTTTTAAGCGAATCTTGCTAATTTTAGGTAAAAAAAAGAGTTCTGCACAGATTTGAAGACTGCAACACTGTATTGTGGGTGCTCGCAGAAACCTACCAGCGCCTGTGCCTTGTCAGTGAATGTCACGTCGCAAAAACCAGTAGAAGGCCGCGTTGCAGGTGAAACCTTTTTCAGGTACAAGCAAGAATTTTAGCGCAGCTAACCAATCCCGTTATTTACATTTTGCTTGCCTGCCAGCCGTGGATTATTCTAGGCTTTTTTCCCAGCTCGCAGCATTGTATCCACTGATCGTCTGCTTGCGGTAGGTACAGTTGGAAGCAGCCAATATGATCAGACATAAGGCCTTGCCCATAAGCATTCCCCAACCTCCAAGAACTGAACCTACCTGCCTGAATTGTAAGTAGCTACCTTTATGTTCTCCATGAAACAACTGAGCGTACCTTTTTAAAAAAATGTCGGCAGCAGCAGCGACCAATGAGATTTTGTAGGCCACCGCTTTCCCCTTACTGGCTGAATAAAATAGCAGTTCGGTGGAACATCCAATTTATCTGGCTGCTGTGGCTTCTTGGGAAGACAGCCTAGTACATGTTTGCCAACTTCCAACTCCAATGGAGACTGACTGTAAATGGCAGCCGTGCTATAATATATATGGTTCCAAGCTGTACGTGTCATAATAGAGCCTTAATGACATCACGATGCAGCTTTAACTGTCAGACATCCAGGCTTATTGCATACAGTCTCTGTCTATCTATCTATCTATCTATCTGTCCCTGTGTATAGATAAATATCTATATAAATATATAGAAATACATATATATCGATATAGATTTTTATGGATATCTAGCTAAATATATGGATGTATGCATATATAGCTATATAGTTATGGAAGGCTAAAAAATGACGTACCCTGCGTATAATTTCTTCAGCCTATGATGCTTTTTATCTTTATTATTCTTAGTATCGCTATGAATGTCATCTCAGGAGAAGGCTATAATACACCACAAGAGTTTTAAGCGAATCTTGCTAATTTTAGGTAAAAAAAAGAGTTCTGCACAGATTTGAAGACTGCAACGCTGTATTGTGGGTGCTCGCAGAAACCTACCAGCGCCTGTGCCTTGTCAGTGAATGTCACGTCGCAAAAACCAGTAGAAGGCCGCGTTGCAGGTGAAACCTTTTTCAGGTACAAGCAAGAATTTTAGCGCAGCTAACCAATCCCGTTATTTACATTTTGCTTGCCTGCCTGCCGTGGATTATTCTAGGCTTTTTTCCCAGCTCGCAGCATTGTATCCACTGATCGTCTGCTTGCGGTAGGTACAGTTGGAAGCAGCCAATATGATCAGACATAAGGCCTTGCCCATAAGCATTCCCCAACCTCCAAGAACTGAACCTACCTGCCTGAATTGTAAGTAGCTACCTTAATGTTCTCCATGAAACAACTGAGCGTACCTTTTTAAAAAAATGTCGGCAGCAGCAGCGACCAATGAGATTTTGTAGGCCACCGCTTTCCCCTTACTGGCTGAATAAAATAGCAGTTCGGTGGAACATCCAATTTATCTGGCTGCTGTGGCTTCTTGGGAAGACAGCCTAGTACATGTTTGCCAACTTCCAACTCCAATGGAGACTGACTGTAAATGGCAGCCGTGCTATAATATATATGGTTCCAAGCTGTACGTGTCATAATAGAGCCTTAATGACATCACGATGCAGCTTTAACTGTCAGACATCCAGGCTTATTGCATACAGTCTCTGTCTATCTATCTATCTATCTATCTATCTATCTATCTATCTGTCCCTGTGTATAGATAAATATCTATATAAATATATAGAAATACATATATATCGATATAGATTTTTATGGATATCTAGCTAAATATATGGATGTATGCATATATAGCTATATAGTTATGGAAGGCTAAAAAATGACGTACCCTGCGTATAATTTCTTCAGCCTATGATGCTTTTTATCTTTATTATTCTTAGTATCGCTATGAATGTCTTCTCAGGAGAAGGCTATAATACACCACAAGAGTTTTAAGCGAATCTTGCTAATTTTAGGTAAAAAAAAGAGTTCTGCACAGATTTGAAGACTGCAACGCTGTATTGTGGGTGCTCGCAGAAACCTACCAGCGCCTGTGCCTTGTCAGTGAATGTCACGTCGCAAAAACCAGTAGAAGGCCGCGTTGCAGGTGAAACCTTTTTCAGGTACAAGCAAGAATTTTAGCGCAGCTAACCAATCCCGTTATTTACATTTTGCTTGCCTGCCTGCCGTGGATTATTCTAGGCTTTTTTCCCAGCTCGCAGCATTGTATCCACGGATCGTCTGCTTGCGGTAGGTACAGTTGGAAGCAGCCAATATGATCAGACATAAGGCCTTGCCCATAAGCATTCCCCAACCTCCAAGAACTGAACCTACCTGCCTGAATTGTAAGTAGCTACCTTCATGTTCTCCATGAAACAACTGAGCGTACCTTTTTAAAGAAATGTCGGCAGCAGCAGCGACCAATGAGATTTTGTAGGCCACCGCCTTCCCCTTACTGGCTGAATAAAATAGCAGTTCGGTGGAACATCCAATTTATCTGGCTGCTGTGGCTTCTTGGGAAGACAGCCTAATACATGTTTGCCAACTTCCAACTCCAATGGAGACTGTCTGTAAATGGCAGCCGTGCTATAATATATATGGTTCCAAGCTGTACGTGTCATAATAGAGCCTTAATGACATCACAATGCAGCTTTAACTGTCAGACATCCAGGCTTATTGCATACAGTCTCTGTCTATCTATCTATCTATCTATCTATCTATCTATCTATCTATCTGTCCCTGTGTATAGATAAATATCTATATAAATATATAGAAATACATATATATCGATATAGATTTTTATGGATATCTAGCTAAATATATGGATGTATGCATATATAGCTATATAGTTATGGAAGGCTAAAAAATGACGTACCCTGCGTATAATTTCTTCAGCCTATGATGCTTTTTATCTTTATTATTCTTAGTATCGCTATGAATGTCATCTCAGGAGAAGGCTATAATACACCACAAGAGTTTTAAGCGAATCTTGCTAATTTTAGGTAAAAAAAAGAGTTCTGCACAGATTTGAAGACTGCAACGCTGTATTGTGGGTGCTCGCAGAAACCTACCAGCGCCTGTGCCTTGTCAGTGAATGTCACGTCGCAAAAACCAGTAGAAGGCCGCGTTGCAGGTGAAACCTTTTTCAGGTACAAGCAAGAATTTTAGCGCAGCTAACCAATCCCGTTATTTACATTTTGCTTGCCTGCCTGCCGTGGATTATTCTAGGCTTTTTTCCCAGCTCGCAGCATTGTATCCACTGATCGTCTGCTTGCGGTAGGTACAGTTGGAAGCAGCCAATATGATCAGACATAAGGCCTTGCCCATAAGCATTCCCCAACCTCCAAGAACTGAACCTACCTGCCTGAATTGTAAGTAGCTACCTTAATGTTCTCCATGAAACAACTGAGCGTACCTTTTTAAAAAAATGTCGGCAGCAGCAGCGACCAATGAGATTTTGTAGGCCACCGCTTTCCCCTTACTGGCTGAATAAAATAGCAGTTCGGTGGAACATCCAATTTATCTGGCTGCTGTGGCTTCTTGGGAAGACAGCCTAGTACATGTTTGCCAACTTCCAACTCCAATGGAGACTGACTGTAAATGGCAGCCGTGCTATAATATATATGGTTCCAAGCTGTACGTGTCATAATAGAGCCTTAATGACATCACGATGCAGCTTTAACTGTCAGACATCCAGGCTTATTGCATACAGTCTCTGTCTATCTATCTATCTATCTATCTATCTGTCCCTGTGTATAGATAAATATCTATATAAATATATAGAAATACATATATATCGATATAGATTTTTATGGATATCTAGCTAAATATATGGATGTATGCATATATAGCTATATAGTTATGGAAGGCTAAAAAATGACGTACCCTGCGTATAATTTCTTCAGCCTATGATGCTTTTTATCTTTATTATTCTTAGTATCGCTATGAATGTCTTCTCAGGAGAAGGCTATAATACACCACAAGAGTTTTAAGCGAATCTTGCTAATTTTAGGTAAAAAAAAGAGTTCTGCACAGATTTGAAGACTGCAACGCTGTATTGTGGGTGCTCGCAGAAACCTACCAGCGCCTGTGCCTTCTCAGTGAATGTCACGTCGCAAAAACCAGTAGAAGGCCGCATTGCAGGTGAAACCTTTTTCAGGTACAAGCAAGAATTTTAGCGCAGCTAACCAATCCCGTTATTTACATTTTGCTTGCCTGCCTGCCGTGGATTATTCTAGGCTTTTTTCCCAGCTCGCAGCATTGTATCCACTGATCGTCTGCTTGCGGTAGGTACAGTTGGAAGCAGCCAATATGATCAGACATAAGGCCTTGCCCATAAGCATTCCCCAACCTCCAAGAACTGAACCTACCTGCCTGAATTGTAAGTAGCTACCTTCATGTTCTCCATGAAACAACTGAGCGTACCTTTTTATAGAAATGTCGGCAGCAGCAGCGACCAAT
Source organism: Eleutherodactylus coqui (assembly GCF_035609145.1). Classification (NCBI taxonomy): domain Eukaryota; kingdom Metazoa; phylum Chordata; class Amphibia; order Anura; family Eleutherodactylidae; genus Eleutherodactylus; species Eleutherodactylus coqui. The sequence goes on from NW_027102361.1 coordinate 1,206,565, forward strand.
GAGATTTTGTAGGCCACCGCCTTCCCCTTACTGGCTGAATAAAATAGCAGTTCGGTGGAACATCCAATTTATCTGGCTGCTGTGGCTTCTTGGGAAGACAGCCTAATACATGTTTGCCAACTTCCAACTCCAATGGAGACTGACTGTAAATGGCAGCCGTGCTATAATATATATGGTTCCAAGCTGTACGTGTCATAATAGAGCCTTAATGACATCACGATGCAGCTTTAACTGTCAGACATCCAGGCTTATTGCATACAGTTTCTGTCTATCTATCTATCTATCTATCTATCTATCTATCTGTCCCTGTGTATAGATAAATATCTATATAAATATATAGAAATACATATATATCGATATAGATTTTTATGGATATCTAGGTAAATATATGGATGTATGCATATATAGCTATATAGTTATGGAAGGCTAAAAAATGACGTACCCTGCGTATAATTTCTTCAGCCTATGATGCTTTTTATCTTTATTATTCTTAGTATCGCTATGAATGTCTTCTCAGGAGAAGGCTATAATACACCACAAGAGTTTTAAGCGAATCTTGCTAATTTTAGGTAAAAAAAAGAGTTCTGCACAGATTTGAAGACTGCAACGCTGTATTGTGGGTGCTCGCAGAAACCTACCAGCGCCTGTGCCTTCTCAGTGAATGTCACGTCGCAAAAACCAGTAGAAGGCCGCATTGCAGGTGAAACCTTTTTCAGGTACAAGCAAGAATTTTAGCGCAGCTAACCAATCCCGTTATTTACATTTTGCTTGCCTGCCTGCCGTGGATTATTCTAGGCTTTTTTCCCAGCTCGCAGCATTGTATCCACTGATCGTCTGCTTGCGGTAGGTACAGTTGGAAGCAGCCAATATGATCAGACATAAGGCCTTGCCCATAAGCATTCCCCAACCTCCAAGAACTGAACCTACCTGCCTGAATTGTAAGTAGCTACCTTCATGTTCTCCATGAAACAACTGAGCGTACCTTTTTAAAGAAATGTCGGCAGCAGCAGCGACCAATGAGATTTTGTAGGCCACCGCCTTCCCCTTACTGGCTGAATAAAATAGCAGTTCGGTGGAACATCCAATTTATCTGGCTGCTGTGGCTTCTTGGGAAGACAGCCTAATACATGTTTGCCAACTTCCAACTCCAATGGAGACTGACTGTAAATGGCAGCCGTGCTATAATATATATGGTTCCAAGCTGTACGTGTCATAATAGAGCCTTAATGACATCACAATGCAGCTTTAACTGTCAGACATCCAGGCTTATTGCATACAGTCTCTGTCTATCTATCTATCTATCTATCTATCTATCTATCTATCTGTCCCTGTGTATAGATAAATATGTATATAAATATATAGAAATACATATATATCGATATAGATTTTTATGGATATCTAGCTAAATATATGGATGTATGCATATATAGCTATATAGTTATGGAAGGCTAAAAAATGACGTACCCTGCGTATAATTTCTTCAGCCTATGATGCTTTTTATCTTTATTATTCTTAGTATCGCTATGAATGTCATCTCAGGAGAAGGCTATAATACACCACAAGAGTTTTAAGCGAATCTTGCTAATTTTAGGTAAAAAAAAGAGTTCTGCACAGATTTGAAGACTGCAACGCTGTATTGTGGGTGCTCGCAGAAACCTACCAGCGCCTGTGCCTTGTCAGTGAATGTCACGTCGCAAAAACCAGTAGAAGGCCGCGTTGCAGGTGAAACCTTTTTCAGGTACAAGCAAGAATTTTAGCGCAGCTAACCAATCCCGTTATTTACATTTTGCTTGCCTGCCTGCCGTGGATTATTCTAGGCTTTTTTCCCAGCTCGCAGCATTGTATCCACTGATCGTCTGCTTGCGGTAGGTACAGTTGGAAGCAGCCAATATGATCAGACATAAGGCCTTGCCCTTAAGCATTCCCCAACCTCCAAGAACTGAACCTACCTGCCTGAATTGTAAGTAGCTACCTTAATGTTCTCCATGAAACAACTGAGCGTACCTTTTTAAAAAAATGTCGGCAGCAGCAGCGACCAATGAGATTTTGTAGGCCACCGCTTTCCCCTTACTGGCTGAATAAAATAGCAGTTCGGTGGAACATCCAATTTATCTGGCTGCTGTGGCTTCTTGGGAAGACAGCCTAGTACATGTTTGCCAACTTCCAACTCCAATGGAGACTGACTGTAAATGGCAGCCGTGCTATAATATATATGGTTCCAAGCTGTACGTGTCATAATAGAGCCTTAATGACATCACGATGCAGCTTTAACTGTCAGACATCCAGGCTTATTGCATACAGTCTCTGTCTATCTATCTATCTATCTATCTATCTATCTATCTATCTATCTGTCCCTGTGTATAGATAAATATCTATATAAATATATAGAAATACATATATATCGATATAGATTTTTATGGATATCTAGCTAAATATATGGATGTATGCATATATAGCTATATAGTTATGGAAGGCTAAAAAATGACGTACCCTGCGTATAATTTCTTCAGCCTATGATGCTTTTTATCTTTATTATTCTTAGTATCGCTATGAATGTCTTCTCAGGAGAAGGCTATAATACACCACAAGAGTTTTAAGCGAATCTTGCTAATTTTAGGTAAAAAAAAGAGTTCTGCACAGATTTGAAGACTGCAACGCTGTATTGTGGGTGCTCGCAGAAACCTACCAGCGCCTGTGCCTTGTCAGTGAATGTCACGTCGCAAAAACCAGTAGAAGGCCGCGTTGCAGGTGAAACCTTTTTCAGGTACAAGCAAGAATTTTAGCGCAGCTAACCAATCCCGTTATTTACATTTTGCTTGCCTGCCTGCCGTGGATTATTCTAGGCTTTTTTCCCAGCTCGCAGCATTGTATCCACTGATCGTCTGCTTGCGGTAGGTACAGTTGGAAGCAGCCAATATGATCAGACATAAGGCCTTGCCCATAAGCATTCCCCAACCTCCAAGAACTGAACCTACCTGCCTGAATTGTAAGTAGCTACCTTCATGTTCTCCATGAAACAACTGAGCGTACCTTTTTAAAGAAATGTCGGCAGCAGCAGCGACCAATGAGATTTTGTAGGCCACCGCCTTCCCCTTACTGGCTGAATAAAATAGCAGTTCGGTGGAACATCCAATTTATCTGGCTGCTGTGGCTTCTTGGGAAGACAGCCTAATACATGTTTGCCAACTTCCAACTCCAATGGAGACTGACTGTAAATGGCAGCCGTGCTATAATATATATGGTTCCAAGCTGTACGTGTCATAATAGAGCCTTAATGACATCACAATGCAGCTTTAACTGTCAGACATCCAGGCTTATTGCATACAGTCTCTGTCTATCTATCTATCTATCTATCTGTCCCTGTGTATAGATAAATATCTATATAAATATATAGAAATACATATATATCGATATAGATTTTTATGGATATCTAGCTAAATATATGGATGTATGCATATATAGCTATATAGTTATGGAAGGCTAAAAAATGACGTACCCTGCGTATAATTTCTTCAGCCTATGATGCTTTTTATCTTTATTATTCTTAGTATCGCTATGAATGTCATCTCAGGAGAAGGCTATAATACACCACAAGAGTTTTAAGCGAATCTTGCTAATTTTAGGTAAAAAAAAGAGTTCTGCACAGATTTGAAGACTGCAACACTGTATTGTGGGTGCTCGCAGAAACCTACCAGCGCCTGTGCCTTGTCAGTGAATGTCACGTCGCAAAAACCAGTAGAAGGCCGCGTTGCAGGTGAAACCTTTTTCAGGTACAAGCAAGAATTTTAGCGCAGCTAACCAATCCCGTTATTTACATTTTGCTTGCCTGCCAGCCGTGGATTATTCTAGGCTTTTTTCCCAGCTCGCAGCATTGTATCCACTGATCGTCTGCTTGCGGTAGGTACAGTTGGAAGCAGCCAATATGATCAGACATAAGGCCTTGCCCATAAGCATTCCCCAACCTCCAAGAACTGAACCTACCTGCCTGAATTGTAAGTAGCTACCTTCATGTTCTCCATGAAACAACTGAGCGTACCTTTTTAAAAAAATGTCGGCAGCAGCAGCGACCAATGAGATTTTGTAGGCCACCGCTTTCCCCTTACTGGCTGAATAAAATAGCAGTTCGGTGGAACATCCAATTTATCTGGCTGCTGTGGCTTCTTGGGAAGACAGCCTAGTACATGTTTGCCAACTTCCAACTCCAATGGAGACTGACTGTAAATGGCAGCCGTGCTATAATATATATGGTTCCAAGCTGTACGTGTCATAATAGAGCCTTAATGACATCACGATGCAGCTTTAACTGTCAGACATCCAGGCTTATTGCATACAGTCTCTGTCTATCTATCTATCTATCTATCTGTCCCTGTGTATAGATAAATATCTATATAAATATATAGAAATACATATATATCGATATAGATTTTTATGGATATCTAGCTAAATATATGGATGTATGCATATATAGCTATATAGTTATGGAAGGCTAAAAAATGACGTACCCTGCGTATAATTTCTTCAGCCTATGATGCTTTTTATCTTTATTATTCTTAGTATCGCTATGAATGTCTTCTCAGGAGAAGGCTATAATACACCACAAGAGTTTTAAGCGAATCTTGCTAATTTTAGGTAAAAAAAAGAGTTCTGCACAGATTTGAAGACTGCAACGCTGTATTGTGGGTGCTCGCAGAAACCTACCAGCGCCTGTGCCTTGTCAGTGAATGTCACGTCGCAAAAACCAGTAGAAGGCCGCGTTGCAGGTGAAACCTTTTTCAGGTACAAGCAAGAATTTTAGCGCAGCTAACCAATCCCGTTATTTACATTTTGCTTGCCTGCCTGCCGTGGATTATTCTAGGCTTTTTTCCCAGCTCGCAGCATTGTATCCACTGATCGTCTGCTTGCGGTAGGTACAGTTGGAAGCAGCCAATATGATCAGACATAAGGCCTTGCCCATAAGCATTCCCCAACCTCCAAGAACTGAACCTACCTGCCTGAATTGTAAGTAGCTACCTTCATGTTCTCCATGAAACAACTGAGCGTACCTTTTTAAAGAAATGTCGGCAGCAGCAGCGACCAATGAGATTTTGTAGGCCACCGCCTTCCCCTTACTGGCTGAATAAAATAGCAGTTCGGTGGAACATCCAATTTATCTGGCTGCTGTGGCTTCTTGGGAAGACAGCCTAATACATGTTTGCCAACTTCCAACTCCAATGGAGACTGACTGTAAATGGCAGCCGTGCTATAATATATATGGTTCCAAGCTGTACGTGTCATAATAGAGCCTTAATGACATCACAATGCAGCTTTAACTGTCAGACATCCAGGCTTATTGCATACAGTCTCTGTCTATCTATCTATCTATCTATCTGTCCCTGTGTATAGATAAATATCTATATAAATATATAGAAATACATATATATCGATATAGATTTTTATGGATATCTAGCTAAATATATGGATGTATGCATATATAGCTATATAGTTATGGAAGGCTAAAAAATGACGTACCCTGCGTATAATTTCTTCAGCCTATGATGCTTTTTATCTTTATTATTCTTAGTATCGCTATGAATGTCATCTCAGGAGAAGGCTATAATACACCACAAGAGTTTTAAGCGAATCTTGCTAATTTTAGGTAAAAAAAAGAGTTCTGCACAGATTTGAAGACTGCAACACTGTATTGTGGGTGCTCGCAGAAACCTACCAGCGCCTGTGCCTTGTCAGTGAATGTCACGTCGCAAAAACCAGTAGAAGGCCGCGTTGCAGGTGAAACCTTTTTCAGGTACAAGCAAGAATTTTAGCGCAGCTAACCAATCCCGTTATTTACATTTTGCTTGCCTGCCAGCCGTGGATTATTCTAGGCTTTTTTCCCAGCTCGCAGCATTGTATCCACTGATCGTCTGCTTGCGGTAGGTACAGTTGGAAGCAGCCAATATGATCAGACATAAGGCCTTGCCCATAAGCATTCCCCAACCTCCAAGAACTGAACCTACCTGCCTGAATTGTAAGTAGCTACCTTCATGTTCTCCATGAAACAACTGAGCGTACCTTTTTAAAAAAATGTCGGCAGCAGCAGCGACCAATGAGATTTTGTAGGCCACCGCTTTCCCCTTACTGGCTGAATAAAATAGCAGTTCGGTGGAACATCCAATTTATCTGGCTGCTGTGGCTTCTTGGGAAGACAGCCTAGTACATGTTTGCCAACTTCCAACTCCAATGGAGACTGACTGTAAATGGCAGCCGTGCTATAATATATATGGTTCCAAGCTGTACGTGTCATAATAGAGCCTTAATGACATCACGATGCAGCTTTAACTGTCAGACATCCAGGCTTATTGCATACAGTCTCTGTCTATCTATCTATCTATCTATCTGTCCCTGTGTATAGATAAATATCTATATAAATATATAGAAATACATATATATCGATATAGATTTTTATGGATATCTAGCTAAATATATGGATGTATGCATATATAGCTATATAGTTATGGAAGGCTAAAAAATGACGTACCCTGCGTATAATTTCTTCAGCCTATGATGCTTTTTATCTTTATTATTCTTAGTATCGCTATGAATGTCATCTCAGGAGAAGGCTATAATACACCACAAGAGTTTTAAGCGAATCTTGCTAATTTTAGGTAAAAAAAAGAGTTCTGCACAGATTTGAAGACTGCAACGCTGTATTGTGGGTGCTCGCAGAAACCTACCAGCGCCTGTGCCTTGTCAGTGAATGTCACGTCGCAAAAACCAGTAGAAGGCCGCGTTGCAGGTGAAACCTTTTTCAGGTACAAGCAAGAATTTTAGCGCAGCTAACCAATCCCGTTATTTACATTTTGCTTGCCTGCCTGCCGTGGATTATTCTAGGCTTTTTTCCCAGCTCGCAGCATTGTATCCACTGATCGTCTGCTTGCGGTAGGTACAGTTGGAAGCAGCCAATATGATCAGACATAAGGCCTTGCCCATAAGCATTCCCCAACCTCCAAGAACTGAACCTACCTGCCTGAATTGTAAGTAGCTACCTTCATGTTCTCCATGAAACAACTGAGCGTACCTTTTTAAAGAAATGTCGGCAGCAGCAGCGACCAATGAGATTTTGTAGGCCACCGCCTTCCCCTTACTGGCTGAATAAAATAGCAGTTCGGTGGAACATCCAATTTATCTGGCTGCTGTGGCTTCTTGGGAAGACAGCCTAATACATGTTTGCCAACTTCCAACTCCAATGGAGACTGTCTGTAAATGGCAGCCGTGCTATAATATATATGGTTCCAAGCTGTACGTGTCATAATAGAGCCTTAATGACATCACAATGCAGCTTTAACTGTCAGACATCCAGGCTTATTGCATACAGTCTCTGTCTATCTATCTATCTATCTATCTATCTATCTGTCCCTGTGTATAGATAAATATCTATATAAATATATAGAAATACATATATATCGATATAGATTTTTATGGATATCTAGCTAAATATATGGATGTATGCATATATAGCTATATAGTTATGGAAGGCTAAAAAATGACGTACCCTGCGTATAATTTCTTCAGCCTATGATGCTTTTTATCTTTATTATTCTTAGTATCGCTATGAATGTCATCTCAGGAGAAGGCTATAATACACCACAAGAGTTTTAAGCGAATCTTGCTAATTTTAGGTAAAAAAAAGAGTTCTGCACAGATTTGAAGACTGCAACACTGTATTGTGGGTGCTCGCAGAAACCTACCAGCGCCTGTGCCTTGTCAGTGAATGTCACGTCGCAAAAACCAGTAGAAGGCCGCGTTGCAGGTGAAACCTTTTTCAGGTACAAGCAAGAATTTTAGCGCAGCTAACCAATCCCGTTATTTACATTTTGCTTGCCTGCCAGCCGTGGATTATTCTAGGCTTTTTTCCCAGCTCGCAGCATTGTATCCACTGATCGTCTGCTTGCGGTAGGTACAGTTGGAAGCAGCCAATATGATCAGACATAAGGCCTTGCCCATAAGCATTCCCCAACCTCCAAGAACTGAACCTACCTGCCTGAATTGTAAGTAGCTACCTTCATGTTCTCCATGAAACAACTGAGCGTACCTTTTTAAAAAAATGTCGGCAGCAGCAGCGACCAATGAGATTTTGTAGGCCACCGCTTTCCCCTTACTGGCTGAATAAAATAGCAGTTCGGTGGAACATCCAATTTATCTGGCTGCTGTGGCTTCTTGGGAAGACAGCCTAGTACATGTTTGCCAACTTCCAACTCCAATGGAGACTGACTGTAAATGGCAGCCGTGCTATAATATATATGGTTCCAAGCTGTACGTGTCATAATAGAGCCTTAATGACATCACGATGCAGCTTTAACTGTCAGACATCCAGGCTTATTGCATACAGTCTCTGTCTATCTATCTATCTATCTATCTATCTGTCCCTGTGTATAGATAAATATCTATATAAATATATAGAAATACATATATATCGATATAGATTTTTATGGATATCTAGCTAAATATATGGATGTATGCATATATAGCTATATAGTTATGGAAGGCTAAAAAATGACGTACCCTGCGTATAATTTCTTCAGCCTATGATGCTTTTTATCTTTATTATTCTTAGTATCGCTATGAATGTCATCTCAGGAGAAGGCTATAATACACCACAAGAGTTTTAAGCGAATCTTGCTAATTTTAGGTAAAAAAAAGAGTTCTGCACAGATTTGAAGACTGCAACGCTGTATTGTGGGTGCTCGCAGAAACCTACCAGCGCCTGTGCCTTGTCAGTGAATGTCACGTCGCAAAAACCAGTAGAAGGCCGCGTTGCAGGTGAAACCTTTTTCAGGTACAAGCAAGAATTTTAGCGCAGCTAACCAATCCCGTTATTTACATTTTGCTTGCCTGCCTGCCGTGGATTATTCTAGGCTTTTTTCCCAGCTCGCAGCATTGTATCCACTGATCGTCTGCTTGCGGTAGGTACAGTTGGAAGCAGCCAATATGATCAGACATAAGGCCTTGCCCATAAGCATTCCCCAACCTCCAAGAACTGAACCTACCTGCCTGAATTGTAAGTAGCTACCTTCATGTTCTCCATGAAACAACTGAGCGTACCTTTTTAAAGAAATGTCGGCAGCAGCAGCGACCAATGAGATTTTGTAGGCCACCGCCTTCCCCTTACTGGCTGAATAAAATAGCAGTTCGGTGGAACATCCAATTTATCTGGCTGCTGTGGCTTCTTGGGAAGACAGCCTAATACATGTTTGCCAACTTCCAACTCCAATGGAGACTGTCTGTAAATGGCAGCCGTGCTATAATATATATGGTTCCAAGCTGTACGTGTCATAATAGAGCCTTAATGACATCACAATGCAGCTTTAACTGTCAGACATCCAGGCTTATTGCATACAGTCTCTGTCTATCTATCTATCTATCTATCTATCTATCTATCTGTCCCTGTGTATAGATAAATATCTATATAAATATATAGAAATACATATATATCGATATAGATTTTTATGGATATCTAGCTAAATATATGGATGTATGCATATATAGCTATATAGTTATGGAAGGCTAAAAAATGACGTACCCTGCGTATAATTTCTTCAGCCTATGATGCTTTTTATCTTTATTATTCTTAGTATCGCTATGAATGTCATCTCAGGAGAAGGCTATAATACACCACAAGAGTTTTAAGCGAATCTTGCTAATTTTAGGTAAAAAAAAGAGTTCTGCACAGATTTGAAGACTGCAACACTGTATTGTGGGTGCTCGCAGAAACCTACCAGCGCCTGTGCCTTGTCAGTGAATGTCACGTCGCAAAAACCAGTAGAAGGCCGCGTTGCAGGTGAAACCTTTTTCAGGTACAAGCAAGAATTTTAGCGCAGCTAACCAATCCCGTTATTTACATTTTGCTTGCCTGCCAGCCGTGGATTATTCTAGGCTTTTTTCCCAGCTCGCAGCATTGTATCCACTGATCGTCTGCTTGCGGTAGGTACAGTTGGAAGCAGCCAATATGATCAGACATAAGGCCTTGCCCATAAGCATTCCCCAACCTCCAAGAACTGAACCTACCTGCCTGAATTGTAAGTAGCTACCTTTATGTTCTCCATGAAACAACTGAGCGTACCTTTTTAAAAAAATGTCGGCAGCAGCAGCGACCAATGAGATTTTGTAGGCCACCGCTTTCCCCTTACTGGCTGAATAAAATAGCAGTTCGGTGGAACATCCAATTTATCTGGCTGCTGTGGCTTCTTGGGAAGACAGCCTAGTACATGTTTGCCAACTTCCAACTCCAATGGAGACTGACTGTAAATGGCAGCCGTGCTATAATATATATGGTTCCAAGCTGTACGTGTCATAATAGAGCCTTAATGACATCACGATGCAGCTTTAACTGTCAGACATCCAGGCTTATTGCATACAGTCTCTGTCTATCTATCTATCTATCTATCTGTCCCTGTGTATAGATAAATATCTATATAAATATATAGAAATACATATATATCGATATAGATTTTTATGGATATCTAGCTAAATATATGGATGTATGCATATATAGCTATATAGTTATGGAAGGCTAAAAAATGACGTACCCTGCGTATAATTTCTTCAGCCTATGATGCTTTTTATCTTTATTATTCTTAGTATCGCTATGAATGTCATCTCAGGAGAAGGCTATAATACACCACAAGAGTTTTAAGCGAATCTTGCTAATTTTAGGTAAAAAAAAGAGTTCTGCACAGATTTGAAGACTGCAACGCTGTATTGTGGGTGCTCGCAGAAACCTACCAGCGCCTGTGCCTTGTCAGTGAATGTCACGTCGCAAAAACCAGTAGAAGGCCGCGTTGCAGGTGAAACCTTTTTCAGGTACAAGCAAGAATTTTAGCGCAGCTAACCAATCCCGTTATTTACATTTTGCTTGCCTGCCTGCCGTGGATTATTCTAGGCTTTTTTCCCAGCTCGCAGCATTGTATCCACTGATCGTCTGCTTGCGGTAGGTACAGTTGGAAGCAGCCAATATGATCAGACATAAGGCCTTGCCCATAAGCATTCCCCAACCTCCAAGAACTGAACCTACCTGCCTGAATTGTAAGTAGCTACCTTAATGTTCTCCATGAAACAACTGAGCGTACCTTTTTAAAAAAATGTCGGCAGCAGCAGCGACCAATGAGATTTTGTAGGCCACCGCTTTCCCCTTACTGGCTGAATAAAATAGCAGTTCGGTGGAACATCCAATTTATCTGGCTGCTGTGGCTTCTTGGGAAGACAGCCTAGTACATGTTTGCCAACTTCCAACTCCAATGGAGACTGACTGTAAATGGCAGCCGTGCTATAATATATATGGTTCCAAGCTGTACGTGTCATAATAGAGCCTTAATGACATCACGATGCAGCTTTAACTGTCAGACATCCAGGCTTATTGCATACAGTCTCTGTCTATCTATCTATCTATCTATCTATCTATCTATCTATCTATCTGTCCCTGTGTATAGATAAATATCTATATAAATATATAGAAATACATATATATCGATATAGATTTTTATGGATATCTAGCTAAATATATGGATGTATGCATATATAGCTATATAGTTATGGAAGGCTAAAAAATGACGTACCCTGCGTATAATTTCTTCAGCCTATGATGCTTTTTATCTTTATTATTCTTAGTATCGCTATGAATGTCTTCTCAGGAGAAGGCTATAATACACCACAAGAGTTTTAAGCGAATCTTGCTAATTTTAGGTAAAAAAAAGAGTTCTGCACAGATTTGAAGACTGCAACGCTGTATTGTGGGTGCTCGCAGAAACCTACCAGCGCCTGTGCCTTGTCAGTGAATGTCACGTCGCAAAAACCAGTAGAAGGCCGCGTTGCAGGTGAAACCTTTTTCAGGTACAAGCAAGAATTTTAGCGCAGCTAACCAATCCCGTTATTTACATTTTGCTTGCCTGCCTGCCGTGGATTATTCTAGGCTTTTTTCCCAGCTCGCAGCATTGTATCCACGGATCGTCTGCTTGCGGTAGGTACAGTTGGAAGCAGCCAATATGATCAGACATAAGGCCTTGCCCATAAGCATTCCCCAACCTCCAAGAACTGAACCTACCTGCCTGAATTGTAAGTAGCTACCTTCATGTTCTCCATGAAACAACTGAGCGTACCTTTTTAAAGAAATGTCGGCAGCAGCAGCGACCAATGAGATTTTGTAGGCCACCGCCTTCCCCTTACTGGCTGAATAAAATAGCAGTTCGGTGGAACATCCAATTTATCTGGCTGCTGTGGCTTCTTGGGAAGACAGCCTAATACATGTTTGCCAACTTCCAACTCCAATGGAGACTGTCTGTAAATGGCAGCCGTGCTATAATATATATGGTTCCAAGCTGTACGTGTCATAATAGAGCCTTAATGACATCACAATGCAGCTTTAACTGTCAGACATCCAGGCTTATTGCATACAGTCTCTGTCTATCTATCTATCTATCTATCTATCTATCTATCTATCTGTCCCTGTGTATAGATAAATATCTATATAAATATATAGAAATACATATATATCGATATAGATTTTTATGGATATCTAGCTAAATATATGGATGTATGCATATATAGCTATATAGTTATGGAAGGCTAAAAAATGACGTACCCTGCGTATAATTTCTTCAGCCTATGATGCTTTTTATCTTTATTATTCTTAGTATCGCTATGAATGTCATCTCAGGAGAAGGCTATAATACACCACAAGAGTTTTAAGCGAATCTTGCTAATTTTAGGTAAAAAAAAGAGTTCTGCACAGATTTGAAGACTGCAACGCTGTATTGTGGGTGCTCGCAGAAACCTACCAGCGCCTGTGCCTTGTCAGTGAATGTCACGTCGCAAAAACCAGTAGAAGGCCGCGTTGCAGGTGAAACCTTTTTCAGGTACAAGCAAGAATTTTAGCGCAGCTAACCAATCCCGTTATTTACATTTTGCTTGCCTGCCTGCCGTGGATTATTCTAGGCTTTTTTCCCAGCTCGCAGCATTGTATCCACTGATCGTCTGCTTGCGGTAGGTACAGTTGGAAGCAGCCAATATGATCAGACATAAGGCCTTGCCCATAAGCATTCCCCAACCTCCAAGAACTGAACCTACCTGCCTGAATTGTAAGTAGCTACCTTAATGTTCTCCATGAAACAACTGAGCGTACCTTTTTAAAAAAATGTCGGCAGCAGCAGCGACCAATGAGATTTTGTAGGCCACCGCTTTCCCCTTACTGGCTGAATAAAATAGCAGTTCGGTGGAACATCCAATTTATCTGGCTGCTGTGGCTTCTTGGGAAGACAGCCTAGTACATGTTTGCCAACTTCCAACTCCAATGGAGACTGACTGTAAATGGCAGCCGTGCTATAATATATATGGTTCCAAGCTGTACGTGTCATAATAGAGCCTTAATGACATCACGATGCAGCTTTAACTGTCAGACATCCAGGCTTATTGCATACAGTCTCTGTCTATCTATCTATCTATCTATCTATCTGTCCCTGTGTATAGATAAATATCTATATAAATATATAGAAATACATATATATCGATATAGATTTTTATGGATATCTAGCTAAATATATGGATGTATGCATATATAGCTATATAGTTATGGAAGGCTAAAAAATGACGTACCCTGCGTATAATTTCTTCAGCCTATGATGCTTTTTATCTTTATTATTCTTAGTATCGCTATGAATGTCTTCTCAGGAGAAGGCTATAATACACCACAAGAGTTTTAAGCGAATCTTGCTAATTTTAGGTAAAAAAAAGAGTTCTGCACAGATTTGAAGACTGCAACGCTGTATTGTGGGTGCTCGCAGAAACCTACCAGCGCCTGTGCCTTCTCAGTGAATGTCACGTCGCAAAAACCAGTAGAAGGCCGCGTTGCAGGTGAAACCTTTTTCAGGTACAAGCAAGAATTTTAGCGCAGCTAACCAATCCCGTTATTTACATTTTGCTTGCCTGCCTGCCGTGGATTATTCTAGGCTTTTTTCCCAGCTCGCAGCATTGTATCCACTGATCGTCTGCTTGCGGTAGGTACAGTTGGAAGCAGCCAATATGATCAGACATAAGGCCTTGCCCATAAGCATTCCCCAACCTCCAAGAACTGAACCTACCTGCCTGAATTGTAAGTAGCTACCTTCATGTTCTCCATGAAACAACTGAGCGTACCTTTTTAAAGAAATGTCGGCAGCAGCAGCGACCAATGAGATTTTGTAGGCCACCGCCTTCCCCTTACTGGCTGAATAAAATAGCAGTTCGGTGGAACATCCAATTTATCTGGCTGCTGTGGCTTCTTGGGAAGACAGCCTAATACATGTTTGCCAACTTCCAACTCCAATGGAGACTGACTGTAAATGGCAGCCGTGCTATAATATATATGGTTCCAAGCTGTACGTGTCATAATAGAGCCTTAATGACATCACAATGCAGCTTTAACTGTCAGACATCCAGGCTTATTGCATACAGTCTCTGTCTATCTATCTATCTATCTATCTGTCCCTGTGTATAGATAAATATCTATATAAATATATAGAAATACATATATATCGATATAGATTTTTATGGATATCTAGCTAAATATATGGATGTATGCATATATAGCTATATAGTTATGGAAGGCTAAAAAATGACGTACCCTGCGTATAATTTCTTCAGCCTATGATGCTTTTTATCTTTATTATTCTTAGTATCGCTATGAATGTCATCTCAGGAGAAGGCTATAATACACCACAAGAGTTTTAAGCGAATCTTGCTAATTTTAGGTAAAAAAAAGAGTTCTGCACAGATTTGAAGACTGCAACACTGTATTGTGGGTGCTCGCAGAAACCTACCAGCGCCTGTGCCTTGTCAGTGAATGTCACGTCGCAAAAACCAGTAGAAGGCCGCGTTGCAGGTGAAACCTTTTTCAGGTACAAGCAAGAATTTTAGCGCAGCTAACCAATCCCGTTATTTACATTTTGCTTGCCTGCCAGCCGTGGATTATTCTAGGCTTTTTTCCCAGCTCGCAGCATTGTATCCACTGATCGTCTGCTTGCGGTAGGTACAGTTGGAAGCAGCCAATATGATCAGACATAAGGCCTTGCCCATAAGCATTCCCCAACCTCCAAGAACTGAACCTACCTGCCTGAATTGTAAGTAGCTACCTTCATGTTCTCCATGAAACAACTGAGCGTACCTTTTTAAAAAAATGTCGGCAGCAGCAGCGACCAATGAGATTTTGTAGGCCACCGCTTTCCCCTTACTGGCTGAATAAAATAGCAGTTCGGTGGAACATCCAATTTATCTGGCTGCTGTGGCTTCTTGGGAAGACAGCCTAGTACATGTTTGCCAACTTCCAACTCCAATGGAGACTGACTGTAAATGGCAGCCGTGCTATAATATATATGGTTCCAAGCTGTACGTGTCATAATAGAGCCTTAATGACATCACGATGCAGCTTTAACTGTCAGACATCCAGGCTTATTGCATACAGTCTCTGTCTATCTATCTATCTATCTATCTGTCCCTGTGTATAGATAAATATCTATATAAATATATAGAAATACATATATATCGATATAGATTTTTATGGATATCTAGCTAAATATATGGATGTATGCATATATAGCTATATAGTTATGGAAGGCTAAAAAATGACGTACCCTGCGTATAATTTCTTCAGCCTATGATGCTTTTTATCTTTATTATTCTTAGTATCGCTATGAATGTCATCTCAGGAGAAGGCTATAATACACCACAAGAGTTTTAAGCGAATCTTGCTAATTTTAGGTAAAAAAAAGAGTTCTGCACAGATTTGAAGACTGCAACGCTGTATTGTGGGTGCTCGCAGAAACCTACCAGCGCCTGTGCCTTGTCAGTGAATGTCACGTCGCAAAAACCAGTAGAAGGCCGCGTTGCAGGTGAAACCTTTTTCAGGTACAAGCAAGAATTTTAGCGCAGCTAACCAATCCCGTTATTTACATTTTGCTTGCCTGCCTGCCGTGGATTATTCTAGGCTTTTTTCCCAGCTCGCAGCATTGTATCCACTGATCGTCTGCTTGCGGTAGGTACAGTTGGAAGCAGCCAATATGATCAGACATAAGGCCTTGCCCATAAGCATTCCCCAACCTCCAAGAACTGAACCTACCTGCCTGAATTGTAAGTAGCTACCTTCATGTTCTCCATGAAACAACTGAGCGTACCTTTTTAAAGAAATGTCGGCAGCAGCAGCGACCAATGAGATTTTGTAGGCCACCGCCTTCCCCTTACTGGCTGAATAAAATAGCAGTTCGGTGGAACATCCAATTTATCTGGCTGCTGTGGCTTCTTGGGAAGACAGCCTAATACATGTTTGCCAACTTCCAACTCCAATGGAGACTGTCTGTAAATGGCAGCCGTGCTATAATATATATGGTTCCAAGCTGTACGTGTCATAATAGAGCCTTAATGACATCACAATGCAGCTTTAACTGTCAGACATCCAGGCTTATTGCATACAGTCTCTGTCTATCTATCTATCTATCTATCTATCTATCTGTCCCTGTGTATAGATAAATATCTATATAAATATATAGAAATACATATATATCGATATAGATTTTTATGGATATCTAGCTAAATATATGGATGTATGCATATATAGCTATATAGTTATGGAAGGCTAAAAAATGACGTACCCTGCGTATAATTTCTTCAGCCTATGATGCTTTTTATCTTTATTATTCTTAGTATCGCTATGAATGTCATCTCAGGAGAAGGCTATAATACACCACAAGAGTTTTAAGCGAATCTTGCTAATTTTAGGTAAAAAAAAGAGTTCTGCACAGATTTGAAGACTGCAACACTGTATTGTGGGTGCTCGCAGAAACCTACCAGCGCCTGTGCCTTGTCAGTGAATGTCACGTCGCAAAAACCAGTAGAAGGCCGCGTTGCAGGTGAAACCTTTTTCAGGTACAAGCAAGAATTTTAGCGCAGCTAACCAATCCCGTTATTTACATTTTGCTTGCCTGCCAGCCGTGGATTATTCTAGGCTTTTTTCCCAGCTCGCAGCATTGTATCCACTGATCGTCTGCTTGCGGTAGGTACAGTTGGAAGCAGCCAATATGATCAGACATAAGGCCTTGCCCATAAGCATTCCCCAACCTCCAAGAACTGAACCTACCTGCCTGAATTGTAAGTAGCTACCTTCATGTTCTCCATGAAACAACTGAGCGTACCTTTTTAAAAAAATGTCGGCAGCAGCAGCGACCAATGAGATTTTGTAGGCCACCGCTTTCCCCTTACTGGCTGAATAAAATAGCAGTTCGGTGGAACATCCAATTTATCTGGCTGCTGTGGCTTCTTGGGAAGACAGCCTAGTACATGTTTGCCAACTTCCAACTCCAATGGAGACTGACTGTAAATGGCAGCCGTGCTATAATATATATGGTTCCAAGCTGTACGTGTCATAATAGAGCCTTAATGACATCACGATGCAGCTTTAACTGTCAGACATCCAGGCTTATTGCATACAGTCTCTGTCTATCTATCTATCTATCTATCTGTCCCTGTGTATAGATAAATATCTATATAAATATATAGAAATACATATATATCGATATAGATTTTTATGGATATCTAGCTAAATATATGGATGTATGCATATATAGCTATATAGTTATGGAAGGCTAAAAAATGACGTACCCTGCGTATAATTTCTTCAGCCTATGATGCTTTTTATCTTTATTATTCTTAGTATCGCTATGAATGTCATCTCAGGAGAAGGCTATAATACACCACAAGAGTTTTAAGCGAATCTTGCTAATTTTAGGTAAAAAAAAGAGTTCTGCACAGATTTGAAGACTGCAACGCTGTATTGTGGGTGCTCGCAGAAACCTACCAGCGCCTGTGCCTTGTCAGTGAATGTCACGTCGCAAAAACCAGTAGAAGGCCGCGTTGCAGGTGAAACCTTTTTCAGGTACAAGCAAGAATTTTAGCGCAGCTAACCAATCCCGTTATTTACATTTTGCTTGCCTGCCTGCCGTGGATTATTCTAGGCTTTTTTCCCAGCTCGCAGCATTGTATCCACTGATCGTCTGCTTGCGGTAGGTACAGTTGGAAGCAGCCAATATGATCAGACATAAGGCCTTGCCCATAAGCATTCCCCAACCTCCAAGAACTGAACCTACCTGCCTGAATTGTAAGTAGCTACCTTCATGTTCTCCATGAAACAACTGAGCGTACCTTTTTAAAGAAATGTCGGCAGCAGCAGCGACCAATGAGATTTTGTAGGCCACCGCCTTCCCCTTACTGGCTGAATAAAATAGCAGTTCGGTGGAACATCCAATTTATCTGGCTGCTGTGGCTTCTTGGGAAGACAGCCTAATACATGTTTGCCAACTTCCAACTCCAATGGAGACTGTCTGTAAATGGCAGCCGTGCTATAATATATATGGTTCCAAGCTGTACGTGTCATAATAGAGCCTTAATGACATCACAATGCAGCTTTAACTGTCAGACATCCAGGCTTATTGCATACAGTCTCTGTCTATCTATCTATCTATCTATCTGTCCCTGTGTATAGATAAATATCTATATAAATATATAGAAATACATATATATCGATATAGATTTTTATGGATATCTAGCTAAATATATGGATGTATGCATATATAGCTATATAGTTATGGAAGGCTAAAAAATGACGTACCCTGCGTATAATTTCTTCAGCCTATGATGCTTTTTATCTTTATTATTCTTAGTATCGCTATGAATGTCATCTCAGGAGAAGGCTATAATACACCACAAGAGTTTTAAGCGAATCTTGCTAATTTTAGGTAAAAAAAAGAGTTCTGCACAGATTTGAAGACTGCAACACTGTATTGTGGGTGCTCGCAGAAACCTACCAGCGCCTGTGCCTTGTCAGTGAATGTCACGTCGCAAAAACCAGTAGAAGGCCGCGTTGCAGGTGAAACCTTTTTCAGGTACAAGCAAGAATTTTAGCGCAGCTAACCAATCCCGTTATTTACATTTTGCTTGCCTGCCAGCCGTGGATTATTCTAGGCTTTTTTCCCAGCTCGCAGCATTGTATCCACTGATCGTCTGCTTGCGGTAGGTACAGTTGGAAGCAGCCAATATGATCAGACATAAGGCCTTGCCCATAAGCATTCCCCAACCTCCAAGAACTGAACCTACCTGCCTGAATTGTAAGTAGCTACCTTTATGTTCTCCATGAAACAACTGAGCGTACCTTTTTAAAAAAATGTCGGCAGCAGCAGCGACCAATGAGATTTTGTAGGCCACCGCTTTCCCCTTACTGGCTGAATAAAATAGCAGTTCGGTGGAACATCCAATTTATCTGGCTGCTGTGGCTTCTTGGGAAGACAGCCTAGTACATGTTTGCCAACTTCCAACTCCAATGGAGACTGACTGTAAATGGCAGCCGTGCTATAATATATATGGTTCCAAGCTGTACGTGTCATAATAGAGCCTTAATGACATCACGATGCAGCTTTAACTGTCAGACATCCAGGCTTATTGCATACAGTCTCTGTCTATCTATCTATCTATCTATCTGTCCCTGTGTATAGATAAATATCTATATAAATATATAGAAATACATATATATCGATATAGATTTTTATGGATATCTAGCTAAATATATGGATGTATGCATATATAGCTATATAGTTATGGAAGGCTAAAAAATGACGTACCCTGCGTATAATTTCTTCAGCCTATGATGCTTTTTATCTTTATTATTCTTAGTATCGCTATGAATGTCATCTCAGGAGAAGGCTATAATACACCACAAGAGTTTTAAGCGAATCTTGCTAATTTTAGGTAAAAAAAAGAGTTCTGCACAGATTTGAAGACTGCAACGCTGTATTGTGGGTGCTCGCAGAAACCTACCAGCGCCTGTGCCTTGTCAGTGAATGTCACGTCGCAAAAACCAGTAGAAGGCCGCGTTGCAGGTGAAACCTTTTTCAGGTACAAGCAAGAATTTTAGCGCAGCTAACCAATCCCGTTATTTACATTTTGCTTGCCTGCCTGCCGTGGATTATTCTAGGCTTTTTTCCCAGCTCGCAGCATTGTATCCACTGATCGTCTGCTTGCGGTAGGTACAGTTGGAAGCAGCCAATATGATCAGACATAAGGCCTTGCCCATAAGCATTCCCCAACCTCCAAGAACTGAACCTACCTGCCTGAATTGTAAGTAGCTACCTTAATGTTCTCCATGAAACAACTGAGCGTACCTTTTTAAAAAAATGTCGGCAGCAGCAGCGACCAATGAGATTTTGTAGGCCACCGCTTTCCCCTTACTGGCTGAATAAAATAGCAGTTCGGTGGAACATCCAATTTATCTGGCTGCTGTGGCTTCTTGGGAAGACAGCCTAGTACATGTTTGCCAACTTCCAACTCCAATGGAGACTGACTGTAAATGGCAGCCGTGCTATAATATATATGGTTCCAAGCTGTACGTGTCATAATAGAGCCTTAATGACATCACGATGCAGCTTTAACTGTCAGACATCCAGGCTTATTGCATACAGTCTCTGTCTATCTATCTATCTATCTATCTATCTATCTATCTATCTATCTGTCCCTGTGTATAGATAAATATCTATATAAATATATAGAAATACATATATATCGATATAGATTTTTATGGATATCTAGCTAAATATATGGATGTATGCATATATAGCTATATAGTTATGGAAGGCTAAAAAATGACGTACCCTGCGTATAATTTCTTCAGCCTATGATGCTTTTTATCTTTATTATTCTTAGTATCGCTATGAATGTCTTCTCAGGAGAAGGCTATAATACACCACAAGAGTTTTAAGCGAATCTTGCTAATTTTAGGTAAAAAAAAGAGTTCTGCACAGATTTGAAGACTGCAACGCTGTATTGTGGGTGCTCGCAGAAACCTACCAGCGCCTGTGCCTTGTCAGTGAATGTCACGTCGCAAAAACCAGTAGAAGGCCGCGTTGCAGGTGAAACCTTTTTCAGGTACAAGCAAGAATTTTAGCGCAGCTAACCAATCCCGTTATTTACATTTTGCTTGCCTGCCTGCCGTGGATTATTCTAGGCTTTTTTCCCAGCTCGCAGCATTGTATCCACGGATCGTCTGCTTGCGGTAGGTACAGTTGGAAGCAGCCAATATGATCAGACATAAGGCCTTGCCCATAAGCATTCCCCAACCTCCAAGAACTGAACCTACCTGCCTGAATTGTAAGTAGCTACCTTCATGTTCTCCATGAAACAACTGAGCGTACCTTTTTAAAGAAATGTCGGCAGCAGCAGCGACCAATGAGATTTTGTAGGCCACCGCCTTCCCCTTACTGGCTGAATAAAATAGCAGTTCGGTGGAACATCCAATTTATCTGGCTGCTGTGGCTTCTTGGGAAGACAGCCTAATACATGTTTGCCAACTTCCAACTCCAATGGAGACTGTCTGTAAATGGCAGCCGTGCTATAATATATATGGTTCCAAGCTGTACGTGTCATAATAGAGCCTTAATGACATCACAATGCAGCTTTAACTGTCAGACATCCAGGCTTATTGCATACAGTCTCTGTCTATCTATCTATCTATCTATCTATCTATCTATCTATCTATCTGTCCCTGTGTATAGATAAATATCTATATAAATATATAGAAATACATATATATCGATATAGATTTTTATGGATATCTAGCTAAATATATGGATGTATGCATATATAGCTATATAGTTATGGAAGGCTAAAAAATGACGTACCCTGCGTATAATTTCTTCAGCCTATGATGCTTTTTATCTTTATTATTCTTAGTATCGCTATGAATGTCATCTCAGGAGAAGGCTATAATACACCACAAGAGTTTTAAGCGAATCTTGCTAATTTTAGGTAAAAAAAAGAGTTCTGCACAGATTTGAAGACTGCAACGCTGTATTGTGGGTGCTCGCAGAAACCTACCAGCGCCTGTGCCTTGTCAGTGAATGTCACGTCGCAAAAACCAGTAGAAGGCCGCGTTGCAGGTGAAACCTTTTTCAGGTACAAGCAAGAATTTTAGCGCAGCTAACCAATCCCGTTATTTACATTTTGCTTGCCTGCCTGCCGTGGATTATTCTAGGCTTTTTTCCCAGCTCGCAGCATTGTATC
Source organism: Eleutherodactylus coqui (assembly GCF_035609145.1). Lineage (NCBI taxonomy): Eukaryota > Metazoa > Chordata > Amphibia > Anura > Eleutherodactylidae > Eleutherodactylus > Eleutherodactylus coqui. The sequence goes on from NW_027102361.1 coordinate 1,228,663, forward strand.
CACTGATCGTCTGCTTGCGGTAGGTACAGTTGGAAGCAGCCAATATGATCAGACATAAGGCCTTGCCCATAAGCATTCCCCAACCTCCAAGAACTGAACCTACCTGCCTGAATTGTAAGTAGCTACCTTAATGTTCTCCATGAAACAACTGAGCGTACCTTTTTAAAAAAATGTCGGCAGCAGCAGCGACCAATGAGATTTTGTAGGCCACCGCTTTCCCCTTACTGGCTGAATAAAATAGCAGTTCGGTGGAACATCCAATTTATCTGGCTGCTGTGGCTTCTTGGGAAGACAGCCTAGTACATGTTTGCCAACTTCCAACTCCAATGGAGACTGACTGTAAATGGCAGCCGTGCTATAATATATATGGTTCCAAGCTGTACGTGTCATAATAGAGCCTTAATGACATCACGATGCAGCTTTAACTGTCAGACATCCAGGCTTATTGCATACAGTCTCTGTCTATCTATCTATCTATCTATCTATCTGTCCCTGTGTATAGATAAATATCTATATAAATATATAGAAATACATATATATCGATATAGATTTTTATGGATATCTAGCTAAATATATGGATGTATGCATATATAGCTATATAGTTATGGAAGGCTAAAAAATGACGTACCCTGCGTATAATTTCTTCAGCCTATGATGCTTTTTATCTTTATTATTCTTAGTATCGCTATGAATGTCTTCTCAGGAGAAGGCTATAATACACCACAAGAGTTTTAAGCGAATCTTGCTAATTTTAGGTAAAAAAAAGAGTTCTGCACAGATTTGAAGACTGCAACGCTGTATTGTGGGTGCTCGCAGAAACCTACCAGCGCCTGTGCCTTCTCAGTGAATGTCACGTCGCAAAAACCAGTAGAAGGCCGCATTGCAGGTGAAACCTTTTTCAGGTACAAGCAAGAATTTTAGCGCAGCTAACCAATCCCGTTATTTACATTTTGCTTGCCTGCCTGCCGTGGATTATTCTAGGCTTTTTTCCCAGCTCGCAGCATTGTATCCACTGATCGTCTGCTTGCGGTAGGTACAGTTGGAAGCAGCCAATATGATCAGACATAAGGCCTTGCCCATAAGCATTCCCCAACCTCCAAGAACTGAACCTACCTGCCTGAATTGTAAGTAGCTACCTTCATGTTCTCCATGAAACAACTGAGCGTACCTTTTTATAGAAATGTCGGCAGCAGCAGCGACCAATGAGATTTTGTAGGCCACCGCCTTCCCCTTACTGGCTGAATAAAATAGCAGTTCGGTGGAACATCCAATTTATCTGGCTGCTGTGGCTTCTTGGGAAGACAGCCTAATACATGTTTGCCAACTTCCAACTCCAATGGAGACTGACTGTAAATGGCAGCCGTGCTATAATATATATGGTTCCAAGCTGTACGTGTCATAATAGAGCCTTAATGACATCACGATGCAGCTTTAACTGTCAGACATCCAGGCTTATTGCATACAGTTTCTGTCTATCTATCTATCTATCTATCTATCTATCTATCTGTCCCTGTGTATAGATAAATATCTATATAAATATATAGAAATACATATATATCGATATAGATTTTTATGGATATCTAGGTAAATATATGGATGTATGCATATATAGCTATATAGTTATGGAAGGCTAAAAAATGACGTACCCTGCGTATAATTTCTTCAGCCTATGATGCTTTTTATCTTTATTATTCTTAGTATCGCTATGAATGTCTTCTCAGGAGAAGGCTATAATACACCACAAGAGTTTTAAGCGAATCTTGCTAATTTTAGGTAAAAAAAAGAGTTCTGCACAGATTTGAAGACTGCAACGCTGTATTGTGGGTGCTCGCAGAAACCTACCAGCGCCTGTGCCTTCTCAGTGAATGTCACGTCGCAAAAACCAGTAGAAGGCCGCATTGCAGGTGAAACCTTTTTCAGGTACAAGCAAGAATTTTAGCGCAGCTAACCAATCCCGTTATTTACATTTTGCTTGCCTGCCTGCCGTGGATTATTCTAGGCTTTTTTCCCAGCTCGCAGCATTGTATCCACTGATCGTCTGCTTGCGGTAGGTACAGTTGGAAGCAGCCAATATGATCAGACATAAGGCCTTGCCCATAAGCATTCCCCAACCTCCAAGAACTGAACCTACCTGCCTGAATTGTAAGTAGCTACCTTCATGTTCTCCATGAAACAACTGAGCGTACCTTTTTAAAGAAATGTCGGCAGCAGCAGCGACCAATGAGATTTTGTAGGCCACCGCCTTCCCCTTACTGGCTGAATAAAATAGCAGTTCGGTGGAACATCCAATTTATCTGGCTGCTGTGGCTTCTTGGGAAGACAGCCTAATACATGTTTGCCAACTTCCAACTCCAATGGAGACTGACTGTAAATGGCAGCCGTGCTATAATATATATGGTTCCAAGCTGTACGTGTCATAATAGAGCCTTAATGACATCACAATGCAGCTTTAACTGTCAGACATCCAGGCTTATTGCATACAGTCTCTGTCTATCTATCTATCTATCTATCTATCTATCTATCTATCTGTCCCTGTGTATAGATAAATATGTATATAAATATATAGAAATACATATATATCGATATAGATTTTTATGGATATCTAGGTAAATATATGGATGTATGCATATATAGCTATATAGTTATGGAAGGCTAAAAAATGACGTACCCTGCGTATAATTTCTTCAGCCTATGATGCTTTTTATCTTTATTATTCTTAGTATCGCTATGAATGTCTTCTCAGGAGAAGGCTATAATACACCACAAGAGTTTTAAGCGAATCTTGCTAATTTTAGGTAAAAAAAAGAGTTCTGCACAGATTTGAAGACTGCAACGCTGTATTGTGGGTGCTCGCAGAAACCTACCAGCGCCTGTGCCTTCTCAGTGAATGTCACGTCGCAAAAACCAGTAGAAGGCCGCATTGCAGGTGAAACCTTTTTCAGGTACAAGCAAGAATTTTAGCGCAGCTAACCAATCCCGTTATTTACATTTTGCTTGCCTGCCTGCCGTGGATTATTCTAGGCTTTTTTCCCAGCTCGCAGCATTGTATCCACTGATCGTCTGCTTGCGGTAGGTACAGTTGGAAGCAGCCAATATGATCAGACATAAGGCCTTGCCCATAAGCATTCCCCAACCTCCAAGAACTGAACCTACCTGCCTGAATTGTAAGTAGCTACCTTCATGTTCTCCATGAAACAACTGAGCGTACCTTTTTAAAGAAATGTCGGCAGCAGCAGCGACCAATGAGATTTTGTAGGCCACCGCCTTCCCCTTACTGGCTGAATAAAATAGCAGTTCGGTGGAACATCCAATTTATCTGGCTGCTGTGGCTTCTTGGGAAGACAGCCTAATACATGTTTGCCAACTTCCAACTCCAATGGAGACTGACTGTAAATGGCAGCCGTGCTATAATATATATGGTTCCAAGCTGTACGTGTCATAATAGAGCCTTAATGACATCACAATGCAGCTTTAACTGTCAGACATCCAGGCTTATTGCATACAGTCTCTGTCTATCTATCTATCTATCTATCTATCTATCTATCTATCTGTCCCTGTGTATAGATAAATATGTATATAAATATATAGAAATACATATATATCGATATAGATTTTTATGGATATCTAGCTAAATATATGGATGTATGCATATATAGCTATATAGTTATGGAAGGCTAAAAAATGACGTACCCTGCGTATAATTTCTTCAGCCTATGATGCTTTTTATCTTTATTATTCTTAGTATCGCTATGAATGTCATCTCAGGAGAAGGCTATAATACACCACAAGAGTTTTAAGCGAATCTTGCTAATTTTAGGTAAAAAAAAGAGTTCTGCACAGATTTGAAGACTGCAACGCTGTATTGTGGGTGCTCGCAGAAACCTACCAGCGCCTGTGCCTTGTCAGTGAATGTCACGTCGCAAAAACCAGTAGAAGGCCGCGTTGCAGGTGAAACCTTTTTCAGGTACAAGCAAGAATTTTAGCGCAGCTAACCAATCCCGTTATTTACATTTTGCTTGCCTGCCTGCCGTGGATTATTCTAGGCTTTTTTCCCAGCTCGCAGCATTGTATCCACTGATCGTCTGCTTGCGGTAGGTACAGTTGGAAGCAGCCAATATGATCAGACATAAGGCCTTGCCCTTAAGCATTCCCCAACCTCCAAGAACTGAACCTACCTGCCTGAATTGTAAGTAGCTACCTTAATGTTCTCCATGAAACAACTGAGCGTACCTTTTTAAAAAAATGTCGGCAGCAGCAGCGACCAATGAGATTTTGTAGGCCACCGCTTTCCCCTTACTGGCTGAATAAAATAGCAGTTCGGTGGAACATCCAATTTATCTGGCTGCTGTGGCTTCTTGGGAAGACAGCCTAGTACATGTTTGCCAACTTCCAACTCCAATGGAGACTGACTGTAAATGGCAGCCGTGCTATAATATATATGGTTCCAAGCTGTACGTGTCATAATAGAGCCTTAATGACATCACGATGCAGCTTTAACTGTCAGACATCCAGGCTTATTGCATACAGTCTCTGTCTATCTATCTATCTATCTATCTATCTATCTATCTATCTATCTGTCCCTGTGTATAGATAAATATCTATATAAATATATAGAAATACATATATATCGATATAGATTTTTATGGATATCTAGCTAAATATATGGATGTATGCATATATAGCTATATAGTTATGGAAGGCTAAAAAATGACGTACCCTGCGTATAATTTCTTCAGCCTATGATGCTTTTTATCTTTATTATTCTTAGTATCGCTATGAATGTCTTCTCAGGAGAAGGCTATAATACACCACAAGAGTTTTAAGCGAATCTTGCTAATTTTAGGTAAAAAAAAGAGTTCTGCACAGATTTGAAGACTGCAACGCTGTATTGTGGGTGCTCGCAGAAACCTACCAGCGCCTGTGCCTTGTCAGTGAATGTCACGTCGCAAAAACCAGTAGAAGGCCGCGTTGCAGGTGAAACCTTTTTCAGGTACAAGCAAGAATTTTAGCGCAGCTAACCAATCCCGTTATTTACATTTTGCTTGCCTGCCTGCCGTGGATTATTCTAGGCTTTTTTCCCAGCTCGCAGCATTGTATCCACGGATCGTCTGCTTGCGGTAGGTACAGTTGGAAGCAGCCAATATGATCAGACATAAGGCCTTGCCCATAAGCATTCCCCAACCTCCAAGAACTGAACCTACCTGCCTGAATTGTAAGTAGCTACCTTCATGTTCTCCATGAAACAACTGAGCGTACCTTTTTAAAGAAATGTCGGCAGCAGCAGCGACCAATGAGATTTTGTAGGCCACCGCCTTCCCCTTACTGGCTGAATAAAATAGCAGTTCGGTGGAACATCCAATTTATCTGGCTGCTGTGGCTTCTTGGGAAGACAGCCTAATACATGTTTGCCAACTTCCAACTCCAATGGAGACTGTCTGTAAATGGCAGCCGTGCTATAATATATATGGTTCCAAGCTGTACGTGTCATAATAGAGCCTTAATGACATCACAATGCAGCTTTAACTGTCAGACATCCAGGCTTATTGCATACAGTCTCTGTCTATCTATCTATCTATCTATCTATCTATCTATCTATCTATCTGTCCCTGTGTATAGATAAATATCTATATAAATATATAGAAATACATATATATCGATATAGATTTTTATGGATATCTAGCTAAATATATGGATGTATGCATATATAGCTATATAGTTATGGAAGGCTAAAAAATGACGTACCCTGCGTATAATTTCTTCAGCCTATGATGCTTTTTATCTTTATTATTCTTAGTATCGCTATGAATGTCATCTCAGGAGAAGGCTATAATACACCACAAGAGTTTTAAGCGAATCTTGCTAATTTTAGGTAAAAAAAAGAGTTCTGCACAGATTTGAAGACTGCAACGCTGTATTGTGGGTGCTCGCAGAAACCTACCAGCGCCTGTGCCTTGTCAGTGAATGTCACGTCGCAAAAACCAGTAGAAGGCCGCGTTGCAGGTGAAACCTTTTTCAGGTACAAGCAAGAATTTTAGCGCAGCTAACCAATCCCGTTATTTACATTTTGCTTGCCTGCCTGCCGTGGATTATTCTAGGCTTTTTTCCCAGCTCGCAGCATTGTATCCACTGATCGTCTGCTTGCGGTAGGTACAGTTGGAAGCAGCCAATATGATCAGACATAAGGCCTTGCCCATAAGCATTCCCCAACCTCCAAGAACTGAACCTACCTGCCTGAATTGTAAGTAGCTACCTTAATGTTCTCCATGAAACAACTGAGCGTACCTTTTTAAAAAAATGTCGGCAGCAGCAGCGACCAATGAGATTTTGTAGGCCACCGCTTTCCCCTTACTGGCTGAATAAAATAGCAGTTCGGTGGAACATCCAATTTATCTGGCTGCTGTGGCTTCTTGGGAAGACAGCCTAGTACATGTTTGCCAACTTCCAACTCCAATGGAGACTGACTGTAAATGGCAGCCGTGCTATAATATATATGGTTCCAAGCTGTACGTGTCATAATAGAGCCTTAATGACATCACGATGCAGCTTTAACTGTCAGACATCCAGGCTTATTGCATACAGTCTCTGTCTATCTATCTATCTATCTATCTATCTGTCCCTGTGTATAGATAAATATCTATATAAATATATAGAAATACATATATATCGATATAGATTTTTATGGATATCTAGCTAAATATATGGATGTATGCATATATAGCTATATAGTTATGGAAGGCTAAAAAATGACGTACCCTGCGTATAATTTCTTCAGCCTATGATGCTTTTTATCTTTATTATTCTTAGTATCGCTATGAATGTCTTCTCAGGAGAAGGCTATAATACACCACAAGAGTTTTAAGCGAATCTTGCTAATTTTAGGTAAAAAAAAGAGTTCTGCACAGATTTGAAGACTGCAACGCTGTATTGTGGGTGCTCGCAGAAACCTACCAGCGCCTGTGCCTTCTCAGTGAATGTCACGTCGCAAAAACCAGTAGAAGGCCGCATTGCAGGTGAAACCTTTTTCAGGTACAAGCAAGAATTTTAGCGCAGCTAACCAATCCCGTTATTTACATTTTGCTTGCCTGCCTGCCGTGGATTATTCTAGGCTTTTTTCCCAGCTCGCAGCATTGTATCCACTGATCGTCTGCTTGCGGTAGGTACAGTTGGAAGCAGCCAATATGATCAGACATAAGGCCTTGCCCATAAGCATTCCCCAACCTCCAAGAACTGAACCTACCTGCCTGAATTGTAAGTAGCTACCTTCATGTTCTCCATGAAACAACTGAGCGTACCTTTTTATAGAAATGTCGGCAGCAGCAGCGACCAATGAGATTTTGTAGGCCACCGCCTTCCCCTTACTGGCTGAATAAAATAGCAGTTCGGTGGAACATCCAATTTATCTGGCTGCTGTGGCTTCTTGGGAAGACAGCCTAATACATGTTTGCCAACTTCCAACTCCAATGGAGACTGACTGTAAATGGCAGCCGTGCTATAATATATATGGTTCCAAGCTGTACGTGTCATAATAGAGCCTTAATGACATCACGATGCAGCTTTAACTGTCAGACATCCAGGCTTATTGCATACAGTTTCTGTCTATCTATCTATCTATCTATCTATCTATCTATCTATCTGTCCCTGTGTATAGATAAATATCTATATAAATATATAGAAATACATATATATCGATATAGATTTTTATGGATATCTAGGTAAATATATGGATGTATGCATATATAGCTATATAGTTATGGAAGGCTAAAAAATGACGTACCCTGCGTATAATTTCTTCAGCCTATGATGCTTTTTATCTTTATTATTCTTAGTATCGCTATGAATGTCTTCTCAGGAGAAGGCTATAATACACCACAAGAGTTTTAAGCGAATCTTGCTAATTTTAGGTAAAAAAAAGAGTTCTGCACAGATTTGAAGACTGCAACGCTGTATTGTGGGTGCTCGCAGAAACCTACCAGCGCCTGTGCCTTCTCAGTGAATGTCACGTCGCAAAAACCAGTAGAAGGCCGCATTGCAGGTGAAACCTTTTTCAGGTACAAGCAAGAATTTTAGCGCAGCTAACCAATCCCGTTATTTACATTTTGCTTGCCTGCCTGCCGTGGATTATTCTAGGCTTTTTTCCCAGCTCGCAGCATTGTATCCACTGATCGTCTGCTTGCGGTAGGTACAGTTGGAAGCAGCCAATATGATCAGACATAAGGCCTTGCCCATAAGCATTCCCCAACCTCCAAGAACTGAACCTACCTGCCTGAATTGTAAGTAGCTACCTTCATGTTCTCCATGAAACAACTGAGCGTACCTTTTTAAAGAAATGTCGGCAGCAGCAGCGACCAATGAGATTTTGTAGGCCACCGCCTTCCCCTTACTGGCTGAATAAAATAGCAGTTCGGTGGAACATCCAATTTATCTGGCTGCTGTGGCTTCTTGGGAAGACAGCCTAATACATGTTTGCCAACTTCCAACTCCAATGGAGACTGACTGTAAATGGCAGCCGTGCTATAATATATATGGTTCCAAGCTGTACGTGTCATAATAGAGCCTTAATGACATCACAATGCAGCTTTAACTGTCAGACATCCAGGCTTATTGCATACAGTCTCTGTCTATCTATCTATCTATCTATCTATCTATCTATCTATCTATCTATCTGTCCCTGTGTATAGATAAATATGTATATAAATATATAGAAATACATATATATCGATATAGATTTTTATGGATATCTAGCTAAATATATGGATGTATGCATATATAGCTATATAGTTATGGAAGGCTAAAAAATGACGTACCCTGCGTATAATTTCTTCAGCCTATGATGCTTTTTATCTTTATTATTCTTAGTATCGCTATGAATGTCATCTCAGGAGAAGGCTATAATACACCACAAGAGTTTTAAGCGAATCTTGCTAATTTTAGGTAAAAAAAAGAGTTCTGCACAGATTTGAAGACTGCAACGCTGTATTGTGGGTGCTCGCAGAAACCTACCAGCGCCTGTGCCTTGTCAGTGAATGTCACGTCGCAAAAACCAGTAGAAGGCCGCGTTGCAGGTGAAACCTTTTTCAGGTACAAGCAAGAATTTTAGCGCAGCTAACCAATCCCGTTATTTACATTTTGCTTGCCTGCCTGCCGTGGATTATTCTAGGCTTTTTTCCCAGCTCGCAGCATTGTATCCACTGATCGTCTGCTTGCGGTAGGTACAGTTGGAAGCAGCCAATATGATCAGACATAAGGCCTTGCCCTTAAGCATTCCCCAACCTCCAAGAACTGAACCTACCTGCCTGAATTGTAAGTAGCTACCTTAATGTTCTCCATGAAACAACTGAGCGTACCTTTTTAAAAAAATGTCGGCAGCAGCAGCGACCAATGAGATTTTGTAGGCCACCGCTTTCCCCTTACTGGCTGAATAAAATAGCAGTTCGGTGGAACATCCAATTTATCTGGCTGCTGTGGCTTCTTGGGAAGACAGCCTAGTACATGTTTGCCAACTTCCAACTCCAATGGAGACTGACTGTAAATGGCAGCCGTGCTATAATATATATGGTTCCAAGCTGTACGTGTCATAATAGAGCCTTAATGACATCACGATGCAGCTTTAACTGTCAGACATCCAGGCTTATTGCATACAGTCTCTGTCTATCTATCTATCTATCTATCTATCTATCTATCTATCTATCTGTCCCTGTGTATAGATAAATATCTATATAAATATATAGAAATACATATATATCGATATAGATTTTTATGGATATCTAGCTAAATATATGGATGTATGCATATATAGCTATATAGTTATGGAAGGCTAAAAAATGACGTACCCTGCGTATAATTTCTTCAGCCTATGATGCTTTTTATCTTTATTATTCTTAGTATCGCTATGAATGTCTTCTCAGGAGAAGGCTATAATACACCACAAGAGTTTTAAGCGAATCTTGCTAATTTTAGGTAAAAAAAAGAGTTCTGCACAGATTTGAAGACTGCAACGCTGTATTGTGGGTGCTCGCAGAAACCTACCAGCGCCTGTGCCTTGTCAGTGAATGTCACGTCGCAAAAACCAGTAGAAGGCCGCGTTGCAGGTGAAACCTTTTTCAGGTACAAGCAAGAATTTTAGCGCAGCTAACCAATCCCGTTATTTACATTTTGCTTGCCTGCCTGCCGTGGATTATTCTAGGCTTTTTTCCCAGCTCGCAGCATTGTATCCACTGATCGTCTGCTTGCGGTAGGTACAGTTGGAAGCAGCCAATATGATCAGACATAAGGCCTTGCCCATAAGCATTCCCCAACCTCCAAGAACTGAACCTACCTGCCTGAATTGTAAGTAGCTACCTTCATGTTCTCCATGAAACAACTGAGCGTACCTTTTTAAAGAAATGTCGGCAGCAGCAGCGACCAATGAGATTTTGTAGGCCACCGCCTTCCCCTTACTGGCTGAATAAAATAGCAGTTCGGTGGAACATCCAATTTATCTGGCTGCTGTGGCTTCTTGGGAAGACAGCCTAATACATGTTTGCCAACTTCCAACTCCAATGGAGACTGACTGTAAATGGCAGCCGTGCTATAATATATATGGTTCCAAGCTGTACGTGTCATAATAGAGCCTTAATGACATCACAATGCAGCTTTAACTGTCAGACATCCAGGCTTATTGCATACAGTCTCTGTCTATCTATCTATCTATCTATCTGTCCCTGTGTATAGATAAATATCTATATAAATATATAGAAATACATATATATCGATATAGATTTTTATGGATATCTAGCTAAATATATGGATGTATGCATATATAGCTATATAGTTATGGAAGGCTAAAAAATGACGTACCCTGCGTATAATTTCTTCAGCCTATGATGCTTTTTATCTTTATTATTCTTAGTATCGCTATGAATGTCATCTCAGGAGAAGGCTATAATACACCACAAGAGTTTTAAGCGAATCTTGCTAATTTTAGGTAAAAAAAAGAGTTCTGCACAGATTTGAAGACTGCAACACTGTATTGTGGGTGCTCGCAGAAACCTACCAGCGCCTGTGCCTTGTCAGTGAATGTCACGTCGCAAAAACCAGTAGAAGGCCGCGTTGCAGGTGAAACCTTTTTCAGGTACAAGCAAGAATTTTAGCGCAGCTAACCAATCCCGTTATTTACATTTTGCTTGCCTGCCAGCCGTGGATTATTCTAGGCTTTTTTCCCAGCTCGCAGCATTGTATCCACTGATCGTCTGCTTGCGGTAGGTACAGTTGGAAGCAGCCAATATGATCAGACATAAGGCCTTGCCCATAAGCATTCCCCAACCTCCAAGAACTGAACCTACCTGCCTGAATTGTAAGTAGCTACCTTCATGTTCTCCATGAAACAACTGAGCGTACCTTTTTAAAAAAATGTCGGCAGCAGCAGCGACCAATGAGATTTTGTAGGCCACCGCTTTCCCCTTACTGGCTGAATAAAATAGCAGTTCGGTGGAACATCCAATTTATCTGGCTGCTGTGGCTTCTTGGGAAGACAGCCTAGTACATGTTTGCCAACTTCCAACTCCAATGGAGACTGACTGTAAATGGCAGCCGTGCTATAATATATATGGTTCCAAGCTGTACGTGTCATAATAGAGCCTTAATGACATCACGATGCAGCTTTAACTGTCAGACATCCAGGCTTATTGCATACAGTCTCTGTCTATCTATCTATCTATCTATCTGTCCCTGTGTATAGATAAATATCTATATAAATATATAGAAATACATATATATCGATATAGATTTTTATGGATATCTAGCTAAATATATGGATGTATGCATATATAGCTATATAGTTATGGAAGGCTAAAAAATGACGTACCCTGCGTATAATTTCTTCAGCCTATGATGCTTTTTATCTTTATTATTCTTAGTATCGCTATGAATGTCTTCTCAGGAGAAGGCTATAATACACCACAAGAGTTTTAAGCGAATCTTGCTAATTTTAGGTAAAAAAAAGAGTTCTGCACAGATTTGAAGACTGCAACGCTGTATTGTGGGTGCTCGCAGAAACCTACCAGCGCCTGTGCCTTGTCAGTGAATGTCACGTCGCAAAAACCAGTAGAAGGCCGCGTTGCAGGTGAAACCTTTTTCAGGTACAAGCAAGAATTTTAGCGCAGCTAACCAATCCCGTTATTTACATTTTGCTTGCCTGCCTGCCGTGGATTATTCTAGGCTTTTTTCCCAGCTCGCAGCATTGTATCCACTGATCGTCTGCTTGCGGTAGGTACAGTTGGAAGCAGCCAATATGATCAGACATAAGGCCTTGCCCATAAGCATTCCCCAACCTCCAAGAACTGAACCTACCTGCCTGAATTGTAAGTAGCTACCTTCATGTTCTCCATGAAACAACTGAGCGTACCTTTTTAAAGAAATGTCGGCAGCAGCAGCGACCAATGAGATTTTGTAGGCCACCGCCTTCCCCTTACTGGCTGAATAAAATAGCAGTTCGGTGGAACATCCAATTTATCTGGCTGCTGTGGCTTCTTGGGAAGACAGCCTAATACATGTTTGCCAACTTCCAACTCCAATGGAGACTGACTGTAAATGGCAGCCGTGCTATAATATATATGGTTCCAAGCTGTACGTGTCATAATAGAGCCTTAATGACATCACAATGCAGCTTTAACTGTCAGACATCCAGGCTTATTGCATACAGTCTCTGTCTATCTATCTATCTATCTATCTGTCCCTGTGTATAGATAAATATCTATATAAATATATAGAAATACATATATATCGATATAGATTTTTATGGATATCTAGCTAAATATATGGATGTATGCATATATAGCTATATAGTTATGGAAGGCTAAAAAATGACGTACCCTGCGTATAATTTCTTCAGCCTATGATGCTTTTTATCTTTATTATTCTTAGTATCGCTATGAATGTCATCTCAGGAGAAGGCTATAATACACCACAAGAGTTTTAAGCGAATCTTGCTAATTTTAGGTAAAAAAAAGAGTTCTGCACAGATTTGAAGACTGCAACACTGTATTGTGGGTGCTCGCAGAAACCTACCAGCGCCTGTGCCTTGTCAGTGAATGTCACGTCGCAAAAACCAGTAGAAGGCCGCGTTGCAGGTGAAACCTTTTTCAGGTACAAGCAAGAATTTTAGCGCAGCTAACCAATCCCGTTATTTACATTTTGCTTGCCTGCCAGCCGTGGATTATTCTAGGCTTTTTTCCCAGCTCGCAGCATTGTATCCACTGATCGTCTGCTTGCGGTAGGTACAGTTGGAAGCAGCCAATATGATCAGACATAAGGCCTTGCCCATAAGCATTCCCCAACCTCCAAGAACTGAACCTACCTGCCTGAATTGTAAGTAGCTACCTTCATGTTCTCCATGAAACAACTGAGCGTACCTTTTTAAAAAAATGTCGGCAGCAGCAGCGACCAATGAGATTTTGTAGGCCACCGCTTTCCCCTTACTGGCTGAATAAAATAGCAGTTCGGTGGAACATCCAATTTATCTGGCTGCTGTGGCTTCTTGGGAAGACAGCCTAGTACATGTTTGCCAACTTCCAACTCCAATGGAGACTGACTGTAAATGGCAGCCGTGCTATAATATATATGGTTCCAAGCTGTACGTGTCATAATAGAGCCTTAATGACATCACGATGCAGCTTTAACTGTCAGACATCCAGGCTTATTGCATACAGTCTCTGTCTATCTATCTATCTATCTATCTATCTGTCCCTGTGTATAGATAAATATCTATATAAATATATAGAAATACATATATATCGATATAGATTTTTATGGATATCTAGCTAAATATATGGATGTATGCATATATAGCTATATAGTTATGGAAGGCTAAAAAATGACGTACCCTGCGTATAATTTCTTCAGCCTATGATGCTTTTTATCTTTATTATTCTTAGTATCGCTATGAATGTCTTCTCAGGAGAAGGCTATAATACACCACAAGAGTTTTAAGCGAATCTTGCTAATTTTAGGTAAAAAAAAGAGTTCTGCACAGATTTGAAGACTGCAACGCTGTATTGTGGGTGCTCGCAGAAACCTACCAGCGCCTGTGCCTTCTCAGTGAATGTCACGTCGCAAAAACCAGTAGAAGGCCGCATTGCAGGTGAAACCTTTTTCAGGTACAAGCAAGAATTTTAGCGCAGCTAACCAATCCCGTTATTTACATTTTGCTTGCCTGCCTGCCGTGGATTATTCTAGGCTTTTTTCCCAGCTCGCAGCATTGTATCCACTGATCGTCTGCTTGCGGTAGGTACAGTTGGAAGCAGCCAATATGATCAGACATAAGGCCTTGCCCATAAGCATTCCCCAACCTCCAAGAACTGAACCTACCTGCCTGAATTGTAAGTAGCTACCTTCATGTTCTCCATGAAACAACTGAGCGTACCTTTTTAAAGAAATGTCGGCAGCAGCAGCGACCAATGAGATTTTGTAGGCCACCGCCTTCCCCTTACTGGCTGAATAAAATAGCAGTTCGGTGGAACATCCAATTTATCTGGCTGCTGTGGCTTCTTGGGAAGACAGCCTAATACATGTTTGCCAACTTCCAACTCCAATGGAGACTGACTGTAAATGGCAGCCGTGCTATAATATATATGGTTCCAAGCTGTACGTGTCATAATAGAGCCTTAATGACATCACGATGCAGCTTTAACTGTCAGACATCCAGGCTTATTGCATACAGTTTCTGTCTATCTATCTATCTATCTATCTATCTATCTGTCCCTGTGTATAGATAAATATCTATATAAATATATAGAAATACATATATATCGATATAGATTTTTATGGATATCTAGGTAAATATATGGATGTATGCATATATAGCTATATAGTTATGGAAGGCTAAAAAATGACGTACCCTGCGTATAATTTCTTCAGCCTATGATGCTTTTTATCTTTATTATTCTTAGTATCGCTATGAATGTCTTCTCAGGAGAAGGCTATAATACACCACAAGAGTTTTAAGCGAATCTTGCTAATTTTAGGTAAAAAAAAGAGTTCTGCACAGATTTGAAGACTGCAACGCTGTATTGTGGGTGCTCGCAGAAACCTACCAGCGCCTGTGCCTTCTCAGTGAATGTCACGTCGCAAAAACCAGTAGAAGGCCGCATTGCAGGTGAAACCTTTTTCAGGTACAAGCAAGAATTTTAGCGCAGCTAACCAATCCCGTTATTTACATTTTGCTTGCCTGCCTGCCGTGGATTATTCTAGGCTTTTTTCCCAGCTCGCAGCATTGTATCCACTGATCGTCTGCTTGCGGTAGGTACAGTTGGAAGCAGCCAATATGATCAGACATAAGGCCTTGCCCATAAGCATTCCCCAACCTCCAAGAACTGAACCTACCTGCCTGAATTGTAAGTAGCTACCTTCATGTTCTCCATGAAACAACTGAGCGTACCTTTTTAAAGAAATGTCGGCAGCAGCAGCGACCAATGAGATTTTGTAGGCCACCGCCTTCCCCTTACTGGCTGAATAAAATAGCAGTTCGGTGGAACATCCAATTTATCTGGCTGCTGTGGCTTCTTGGGAAGACAGCCTAATACATGTTTGCCAACTTCCAACTCCAATGGAGACTGACTGTAAATGGCAGCCGTGCTATAATATATATGGTTCCAAGCTGTACGTGTCATAATAGAGCCTTAATGACATCACAATGCAGCTTTAACTGTCAGACATCCAGGCTTATTGCATACAGTCTCTGTCTATCTATCTATCTATCTATCTATCTGTCCCTGTGTATAGATAAATATCTATATAAATATATAGAAATACATATATATCGATATAGATTTTTATGGATATCTAGCTAAATATATGGATGTATGCATATATAGCTATATAGTTATGGAAGGCTAAAAAATGACGTACCCTGCGTATAATTTCTTCAGCCTATGATGCTTTTTATCTTTATTATTCTTAGTATCGCTATGAATGTCATCTCAGGAGAAGGCTATAATACACCACAAGAGTTTTAAGCGAATCTTGCTAATTTTAGGTAAAAAAAAAGAGTTCTGCACAGATTTGAAGACTGCAACGCTGTATTGTGGGTGCTCGCAGAAACCTACCAGCGCCTGTGCCTTGTCAGTGAATGTCACGTCGCAAAAACCAGTAGAAGGCCGCGTTGCAGGTGAAACCTTTTTCAGGTACAAGCAAGAATTTTAGCGCAGCTAACCAATCCCGTTATTTACATTTTGCTTGCCTGCCTGCCGTGGATTATTCTAGGCTTTTTTCCCAGCTCGCAGCATTGTATCCACTGATCGTCTGCTTGCGGTAGGTACAGTTGGAAGCAGCCAATATGATCAGACATAAGGCCTTGCCCTTAAGCATTCCCCAACCTCCAAGAACTGAACCTACCTGCCTGAATTGTAAGTAGCTACCTTAATGTTCTCCATGAAACAACTGAGCGTACCTTTTTAAAAAAATGTCGGCAGCAGCAGCGACCAATGAGATTTTGTAGGCCACCGCTTTCCCCTTACTGGCTGAATAAAATAGCAGTTCGGTGGAACATCCAATTTATCTGGCTGCTGTGGCTTCTTGGGAAGACAGCCTAGTACATGTTTGCCAACTTCCAACTCCAATGGAGACTGACTGTAAATGGCAGCCGTGCTATAATATATATGGTTCCAAGCTGTACGTGTCATAATAGAGCCTTAATGACATCACGATGCAGCTTTAACTGTCAGACATCCAGGCTTATTGCATACAGTCTCTGTCTATCTATCTATCTATCTATCTGTCCCTGTGTATAGATAAATATCTATATAAATATATAGAAATACATATATATCGATATAGATTTTTATGGATATCTAGCTAAATATATGGATGTATGCATATATAGCTATATAGTTATGGAAGGCTAAAAAATGACGTACCCTGCGTATAATTTCTTCAGCCTATGATGCTTTTTATCTTTATTATTCTTAGTATCGCTATGAATGTCTTCTCAGGAGAAGGCTATAATACACCACAAGAGTTTTAAGCGAATCTTGCTAATTTTAGGTAAAAAAAAGAGTTCTGCACAGATTTGAAGACTGCAACGCTGTATTGTGGGTGCTCGCAGAAACCTACCAGCGCCTGTGCCTTGTCAGTGAATGTCACGTCGCAAAAACCAGTAGAAGGCCGCGTTGCAGGTGAAACCTTTTTCAGGTACAAGCAAGAATTTTAGCGCAGCTAACCAATCCCGTTATTTACATTTTGCTTGCCTGCCTGCCGTGGATTATTCTAGGCTTTTTTCCCAGCTCGCAGCATTGTATCCACTGATCGTCTGCTTGCGGTAGGTACAGTTGGAAGCAGCCAATATGATCAGACATAAGGCCTTGCCCATAAGCATTCCCCAACCTCCAAGAACTGAACCTACCTGCCTGAATTGTAAGTAGCTACCTTCATGTTCTCCATGAAACAACTGAGCGTACCTTTTTAAAGAAATGTCGGCAGCAGCAGCGACCAATGAGATTTTGTAGGCCACCGCCTTCCCCTTACTGGCTGAATAAAATAGCAGTTCGGTGGAACATCCAATTTATCTGGCTGCTGTGGCTTCTTGGGAAGACAGCCTAATACATGTTTGCCAACTTCCAACTCCAATGGAGACTGACTGTAAATGGCAGCCGTGCTATAATATATATGGTTCCAAGCTGTACGTGTCATAATAGAGCCTTAATGACATCACAATGCAGCTTTAACTGTCAGACATCCAGGCTTATTGCATACAGTCTCTGTCTATCTATCTATCTATCTATCTGTCCCTGTGTATAGATAAATATCTATATAAATATATAGAAATACATATATATCGATATAGATTTTTATGGATATCTAGCTAAATATATGGATGTATGCATATATAGCTATATAGTTATGGAAGGCTAAAAAATGACGTACCCTGCGTATAATTTCTTCAGCCTATGATGCTTTTTATCTTTATTATTCTTAGTATCGCTATGAATGTCATCTCAGGAGAAGGCTATAATACACCACAAGAGTTTTAAGCGAATCTTGCTAATTTTAGGTAAAAAAAAGAGTTCTGCACAGATTTGAAGACTGCAACACTGTATTGTGGGTGCTCGCAGAAACCTACCAGCGCCTGTGCCTTGTCAGTGAATGTCACGTCGCAAAAACCAGTAGAAGGCCGCGTTGCAGGTGAAACCTTTTTCAGGTACAAGCAAGAATTTTAGCGCAGCTAACCAATCCCGTTATTTACATTTTGCTTGCCTGCCAGCCGTGGATTATTCTAGGCTTTTTTCCCAGCTCGCAGCATTGTATCCACTGATCGTCTGCTTGCGGTAGGTACAGTTGGAAGCAGCCAATATGATCAGACATAAGGCCTTGCCCATAAGCATTCCCCAACCTCCAAGAACTGAACCTACCTGCCTGAATTGTAAGTAGCTACCTTCATGTTCTCCATGAAACAACTGAGCGTACCTTTTTAAAAAAATGTCGGCAGCAGCAGCGACCAATGAGATTTTGTAGGCCACCGCTTTCCCCTTACTGGCTGAATAAAATAGCAGTTCGGTGGAACATCCAATTTATCTGGCTGCTGTGGCTTCTTGGGAAGACAGCCTAGTACATGTTTGCCAACTTCCAACTCCAATGGAGACTGACTGTAAATGGCAGCCGTGCTATAATATATATGGTTCCAAGCTGTACGTGTCATAATAGAGCCTTAATGACATCACGATGCAGCTTTAACTGTCAGACATCCAGGCTTATTGCATACAGTCTCTGTCTATCTATCTATCTATCTATCTATCTGTCCCTGTGTATAGATAAATATCTATATAAATATATAGAAATACATATATATCGATATAGATTTTTATGGATATCTAGCTAAATATATGGATGTATGCATATATAGCTATATAGTTATGGAAGGCTAAAAAATGACGTACCCTGCGTATAATTTCTTCAGCCTATGATGCTTTTTATCTTTATTATTCTTAGTATCGCTATGAATGTCTTCTCAGGAGAAGGCTATAATACACCACAAGAGTTTTAAGCGAATCTTGCTAATTTTAGGTAAAAAAAAGAGTTCTGCACAGATTTGAAGACTGCAACGCTGTATTGTGGGTGCTCGCAGAAACCTACCAGCGCCTGTGCCTTCTCAGTGAATGTCACGTCGCAAAAACCAGTAGAAGGCCGCATTGCAGGTGAAACCTTTTTCAGGTACAAGCAAGAATTTTAGCGCAGCTAACCAATCCCGTTATTTACATTTTGCTTGCCTGCCTGCCGTGGATTATTCTAGGCTTTTTTCCCAGCTCGCAGCATTGTATCCACTGATCGTCTGCTTGCGGTAGGTACAGTTGGAAGCAGCCAATATGATCAGACATAAGGCCTTGCCCATAAGCATTCCCCAACCTCCAAGAACTGAACCTACCTGCCTGAATTGTAAGTAGCTACCTTCATGTTCTCCATGAAACAACTGAGCGTACCTTTTTAAAGAAATGTCGGCAGCAGCAGCGACCAATGAGATTTTGTAGGCCACCGCCTTCCCCTTACTGGCTGAATAAAATAGCAGTTCGGTGGAACATCCAATTTATCTGGCTGCTGTGGCTTCTTGGGAAGACAGCCTAATACATGTTTGCCAACTTCCAACTCCAATGGAGACTGACTGTAAATGGCAGCCGTGCTATAATATATATGGTTCCAAGCTGTACGTGTCATAATAGAGCCTTAATGACATCACAATGCAGCTTTAACTGTCAGACATCCAGGCTTATTGCATACAGTCTCTGTCTATCTATCTATCTATCTATCTATCTGTCCCTGTGTATAGATAAATATCTATATAAATATATAGAAATACATATATATCGATATAGATTTTTATGGATATCTAGCTAAATATATGGATGTATGCATATATAGCTATATAGTTATGGAAGGCTAAAAAATGACGTACCCTGCGTATAATTTCTTCAGCCTATGATGCTTTTTATCTTTATTATTCTTAGTATCGCTATGAATGTCATCTCAGGAGAAGGCTATAATACACCACAAGAGTTTTAAGCGAATCTTGCTAATTTTAGGTAAAAAAAAAGAGTTCTGCACAGATTTGAAGACTGCAACGCTGTATTGTGGGTGCTCGCAGAAACCTACCAGCGCCTGTGCCTTGTCAGTGAATGTCACGTCGCAAAAACCAGTAGAAGGCCGCGTTGCAGGTGAAACCTTTTTCAGGTACAAGCAAGAATTTTAGCGCAGCTAACCAATCCCGTTATTTACATTTTGCTTGCCTGCCTGCCGTGGATTATTCTAGGCTTTTTTCCCAGCTCGCAGCATTGTATCCACTGATCGTCTGCTTGCGGTAGGTACAGTTGGAAGCAGCCAATATGATCAGACATAAGGCCTTGCCCTTAAGCATTCCCCAACCTCCAAGAACTGAACCTACCTGCCTGAATTGTAAGTAGCTACCTTAATGTTCTCCATGAAACAACTGAGCGTACCTTTTTAAAAAAATGTCGGCAGCAGCAGCGACCAATGAGATTTTGTAGGCCACCGCTTTCCCCTTACTGGCTGAATAAAATAGCAGTTCGGTGGAACATCCAATTTATCTGGCTGCTGTGGCTTCTTGGGAAGACAGCCTAGTACATGTTTGCCAACTTCCAACTCCAATGGAGACTGACTGTAAATGGCAGCCGTGCTATAATATATATGGTTCCAAGCTGTACGTGTCATAATAGAGCCTTAATGACATCACGATGCAGCTTTAACTGTCAGACATCCAGGCTTATTGCATACAGTCTCTGTCTATCTATCTATCTATCTATCTGTCCCTGTGTATAGATAAATATCTATATAAATATATAGAAATACATATATATCGATATAGATTTTTATGGATATCTAGCTAAATATATGGATGTATGCATATATAGCTATATAGTTATGGAAGGCTAAAAAATGACGTACCCTGCGTATAATTTCTTCAGCCTATGATGCTTTTTATCTTTATTATTCTTAGTATCGCTATGAATGTCTTCTCAGGAGAAGGCTATAATACACCACAAGAGTTTTAAGCGAATCTTGCTAATTTTAGGTAAAAAAAAGAGTTCTGCACAGATTTGAAGACTGCAACGCTGTATTGTGGGTGCTCGCAGAAACCTACCAGCGCCTGTGCCTTGTCAGTGAATGTCACGTCGCAAAAACCAGTAGAAGGCCGCGTTGCAGGTGAAACCTTTTTCAGGTACAAGCAAGAATTTTAGCGCAGCTAACCAATCCCGTTATTTACATTTTGCTTGCCTGCCTGCCGTGGATTATTCTAGGCTTTTTTCCCAGCTCGCAGCATTGTATCCACTGATCGTCTGCTTGCGGTAGGTACAGTTGGAAGCAGCCAATATGATCAGACATAAGGCCTTGCCCATAAGCATTCCCCAACCTCCAAGAACTGAACCTACCTGCCTGAATTGTAAGTAGCTACCTTCATGTTCTCCATGAAACAACTGAGCGTACCTTTTTAAAGAAATGTCGGCAGCAGCAGCGACCAATGAGATTTTGTAGGCCACCGCCTTCCCCTTACTGGCTGAATAAAATAGCAGTTCGGTGGAACATCCAATTTATCTGGCTGCTGTGGCTTCTTGGGAAGACAGCCTAATACATGTTTGCCAACTTCCAACTCCAATGGAGACTGACTGTAAATGGCAGCCGTGCTATAATATATATGGTTCCAAGCTGTACGTGTCATAATAGAGCCTTAATGACATCACAATGCAGCTTTAACTGTCAGACATCCAGGCTTATTGCATACAGTCTCTGTCTATCTATCTATCTATCTATCTGTCCCTGTGTATAGATAAATATCTATATAAATATATAGAAATACATATATATCGATATAGATTTTTATGGATATCTAGCTAAATATATGGATGTATGCATATATAGCTATATAGTTATGGAAGGCTAAAAAATGACGTACCCTGCGTATAATTTCTTCAGCCTATGATGCTTTTTATCTTTATTATTCTTAGTATCGCTATGAATGTCATCTCAGGAGAAGGCTATAATACACCACAAGAGTTTTAAGCGAATCTTGCTAATTTTAGGTAAAAAAAAGAGTTCTGCACAGATTTGAAGACTGCAACACTGTATTGTGGGTGCTCGCAGAAACCTACCAGCGCCTGTGCCTTGTCAGTGAATGTCACGTCGCAAAAACCAGTAGAAGGCCGCGTTGCAGGTGAAACCTTTTTCAGGTACAAGCAAGAATTTTAGCGCAGCTAACCAATCCCGTTATTTACATTTTGCTTGCCTGCCAGCCGTGGATTATTCTAGGCTTTTTTCCCAGCTCGCAGCATTGTATCCACTGATCGTCTGCTTGCGGTAGGTACAGTTGGAAGCAGCCAATATGATCAGACATAAGGCCTTGCCCATAAGCATTCCCCAACCTCCAAGAACTGAACCTACCTGCCTGAATTGTAAGTAGCTACCTTCATGTTCTCCATGAAACAACTGAGCGTACCTTTTTAAAAAAATGTCGGCAGCAGCAGCGACCAATGAGATTTTGTAGGCCACCGCTTTCCCCTTACTGGCTGAATAAAATAGCAGTTCGGTGGAACATCCAATTTATCTGGCTGCTGTGGCTTCTTGGGAAGACAGCCTAGTACATGTTTGCCAACTTCCAACTCCAATGGAGACTGACTGTAAATGGCAGCCGTGCTATAATATATATGGTTCCAAGCTGTACGTGTCATAATAGAGCCTTAATGACATCACGATGCAGCTTTAACTGTCAGACATCCAGGCTTATTGCATACAGTCTCTGTCTATCTATCTATCTATCTATCTATCTGTCCCTGTGTATAGATAAATATCTATATAAATATATAGAAATACATATATATCGATATAGATTTTTATGGATATCTAGCTAAATATATGGATGTATGCATATATAGCTATATAGTTATGGAAGGCTAAAAAATGACGTACCCTGCGTATAATTTCTTCAGCCTATGATGCTTTTTATCTTTATTATTCTTAGTATCGCTATGAATGTCTTCTCAGGAGAAGGCTATAATACACCACAAGAGTTTTAAGCGAATCTTGCTAATTTTAGGTAAAAAAAAGAGTTCTGCACAGATTTGAAGACTGCAACGCTGTATTGTGGGTGCTCGCAGAAACCTACCAGCGCCTGTGCCTTCTCAGTGAATGTCACGTCGCAAAAACCAGTAGAAGGCCGCATTGCAGGTGAAACCTTTTTCAGGTACAAGCAAGAATTTTAGCGCAGCTAACCAATCCCGTTATTTACATTTTGCTTGCCTGCCTGCCGTGGATTATTCTAGGCTTTTTTCCCAGCTCGCAGCATTGTATCCACTGATCGTCTGCTTGCGGTAGGTACAGTTGGAAGCAGCCAATATGATCAGACATAAGGCCTTGCCCATAAGCATTCCCCAACCTCCAAGAACTGAACCTACCTGCCTGAATTGTAAGTAGCTACCTTCATGTTCTCCATGAAACAACTGAGCGTACCTTTTTAAAGAAATGTCGGCAGCAGCAGCGACCAATGAGATTTTGTAGGCCACCGCCTTCCCCTTACTGGCTGAATAAAATAGCAGTTCGGTGGAACATCCAATTTATCTGGCTGCTGTGGCTTCTTGGGAAGACAGCCTAATACATGTTTGCCAACTTCCAACTCCAATGGAGACTGACTGTAAATGGCAGCCGTGCTATAATATATATGGTTCCAAGCTGTACGTGTCATAATAGAGCCTTAATGACATCACAATGCAGCTTTAACTGTCAGACATCCAGGCTTATTGCATACAGTCTCTGTCTATCTATCTATCTATCTATCTATCTATCTATCTATCTGTCCCTGTGTATAGATAAATATGTATATAAATATATAGAAATACATATATATCGATATAGATTTTTATGGATATCTAGCTAAATATATGGATGTATGCATATATAGCTATATAGTTATGGAAGGCTAAAAAATGACGTACCCTGCGTATAATTTCTTCAGCCTATGATGCTTTTTATCTTTATTATTCTTAGTATCGCTATGAATGTCATCTCAGGAGAAGGCTATAATACACCACAAGAGTTTTAAGCGAATCTTGCTAATTTTAGGTAAAAAAAAGAGTTCTGCACAGATTTGAAGACTGCAACGCTGTATTGTGGGTGCTCGCAGAAACCTACCAGCGCCTGTGCCTTGTCAGTGAATGTCACGTCGCAAAAACCAGTAGAAGGCCGCGTTGCAGGTGAAACCTTTTTCAGGTACAAGCAAGAATTTTAGCGCAGCTAACCAATCCCGTTATTTACATTTTGCTTGCCTGCCTGCCGTGGATTATTCTAGGCTTTTTTCCCAGCTCGCAGCATTGTATCCACTGATCGTCTGCTTGCGGTAGGTACAGTTGGAAGCAGCCAATATGATCAGACATAAGGCCTTGCCCTTAAGCATTCCCCAACCTCCAAGAACTGAACCTACCTGCCTGAATTGTAAGTAGCTACCTTAATGTTCTCCATGAAACAACTGAGCGTACCTTTTTAAAAAAATGTCGGCAGCAGCAGCGACCAATGAGATTTTGTAGGCCACCGCTTTCCCCTTACTGGCTGAATAAAATAGCAGTTCGGTGGAACATCCAATTTATCTGGCTGCTGTGGCTTCTTGGGAAGACAGCCTAGTACATGTTTGCCAACTTCCAACTCCAATGGAGACTGACTGTAAATGGCAGCCGTGCTATAATATATATGGTTCCAAGCTGTACGTGTCATAATAGAGCCTTAATGACATCACGATGCAGCTTTAACTGTCAGACATCCAGGCTTATTGCATACAGTCTCTGTCTATCTATCTATCTATCTATCTGTCCCTGTGTATAGATAAATATCTATATAAATATATAGAAATACATATATATCGATATAGATTTTTATGGATATCTAGCTAAATATATGGATGTATGCATATATAGCTATATAGTTATGGAAGGCTAAAAAATGACGTACCCTGCGTATAATTTCTTCAGCCTATGATGCTTTTTATCTTTATTATTCTTAGTATCGCTATGAATGTCTTCTCAGGAGAAGGCTATAATACACCACAAGAGTTTTAAGCGAATCTTGCTAATTTTAGGTAAAAAAAAGAGTTCTGCACAGATTTGAAGACTGCAACGCTGTATTGTGGGTGCTCGCAGAAACCTACCAGCGCCTGTGCCTTGTCAGTGAATGTCACGTCGCAAAAACCAGTAGAAGGCCGCGTTGCAGGTGAAACCTTTTTCAGGTACAAGCAAGAATTTTAGCGCAGCTAACCAATCCCGTTATTTACATTTTGCTTGCCTGCCTGCCGTGGATTATTCTAGGCTTTTTTCCCAGCTCGCAGCATTGTATCCACTGATCGTCTGCTTGCGGTAGGTACAGTTGGAAGCAGCCAATATGATCAGACATAAGGCCTTGCCCATAAGCATTCCCCAACCTCCAAGAACTGAACCTACCTGCCTGAATTGTAAGTAGCTACCTTCATGTTCTCCATGAAACAACTGAGCGTACCTTTTTAAAGAAATGTCGGCAGCAGCAGCGACCAATGAGATTTTGTAGGCCACCGCCTTCCCCTTACTGGCTGAATAAAATAGCAGTTCGGTGGAACATCCAATTTATCTGGCTGCTGTGGCTTCTTGGGAAGACAGCCTAATACATGTTTGCCAACTTCCAACTCCAATGGAGACTGACTGTAAATGGCAGCCGTGCTATAATATATATGGTTCCAAGCTGTACGTGTCATAATAGAGCCTTAATGACATCACAATGCAGCTTTAACTGTCAGACATCCAGGCTTATTGCATACAGTCTCTGTCTATCTATCTATCTATCTATCTGTCCCTGTGTATAGATAAATATCTATATAAATATATAGAAATACATATATATCGATATAGATTTTTATGGATATCTAGCTAAATATATGGATGTATGCATATATAGCTATATAGTTATGGAAGGCTAAAAAATGACGTACCCTGCGTATAATTTCTTCAGCCTATGATGCTTTTTATCTTTATTATTCTTAGTATCGCTATGAATGTCATCTCAGGAGAAGGCTATAATACACCACAAGAGTTTTAAGCGAATCTTGCTAATTTTAGGTAAAAAAAAGAGTTCTGCACAGATTTGAAGACTGCAACACTGTATTGTGGGTGCTCGCAGAAACCTACCAGCGCCTGTGCCTTGTCAGTGAATGTCACGTCGCAAAAACCAGTAGAAGGCCGCGTTGCAGGTGAAACCTTTTTCAGGTACAAGCAAGAATTTTAGCGCAGCTAACCAATCCCGTTATTTACATTTTGCTTGCCTGCCAGCCGTGGATTATTCTAGGCTTTTTTCCCAGCTCGCAGCATTGTATCCACTGATCGTCTGCTTGCGGTAGGTACAGTTGGAAGCAGCCAATATGATCAGACATAAGGCCTTGCCCATAAGCATTCCCCAACCTCCAAGAACTGAACCTACCTGCCTGAATTGTAAGTAGCTACCTTCATGTTCTCCATGAAACAACTGAGCGTACCTTTTTAAAAAAATGTCGGCAGCAGCAGCGACCAATGAGATTTTGTAGGCCACCGCTTTCCCCTTACTGGCTGAATAAAATAGCAGTTCGGTGGAACATCCAATTTATCTGGCTGCTGTGGCTTCTTGGGAAGACAGCCTAGTACATGTTTGCCAACTTCCAACTCCAATGGAGACTGACTGTAAATGGCAGCCGTGCTATAATATATATGGTTCCAAGCTGTACGTGTCATAATAGAGCCTTAATGACATCACGATGCAGCTTTAACTGTCAGACATCCAGGCTTATTGCATACAGTCTCTGTCTATCTATCTATCTATCTATCTATCTGTCCCTGTGTATAGATAAATATCTATATAAATATATAGAAATACATATATATCGATATAGATTTTTATGGATATCTAGCTAAATATATGGATGTATGCATATATAGCTATATAGTTATGGAAGGCTAAAAAATGACGTACCCTGCGTATAATTTCTTCAGCCTATGATGCTTTTTATCTTTATTATTCTTAGTATCGCTATGAATGTCTTCTCAGGAGAAGGCTATAATACACCACAAGAGTTTTAAGCGAATCTTGCTAATTTTAGGTAAAAAAAAGAGTTCTGCACAGATTTGAAGACTGCAACGCTGTATTGTGGGTGCTCGCAGAAACCTACCAGCGCCTGTGCCTTCTCAGTGAATGTCACGTCGCAAAAACCAGTAGAAGGCCGCATTGCAGGTGAAACCTTTTTCAGGTACAAGCAAGAATTTTAGCGCAGCTAACCAATCCCGTTATTTACATTTTGCTTGCCTGCCTGCCGTGGATTATTCTAGGCTTTTTTCCCAGCTCGCAGCATTGTATCCACTGATCGTCTGCTTGCGGTAGGTACAGTTGGAAGCAGCCAATATGATCAGACATAAGGCCTTGCCCATAAGCATTCCCCAACCTCCAAGAACTGAACCTACCTGCCTGAATTGTAAGTAGCTACCTTCATGTTCTCCATGAAACAACTGAGCGTACCTTTTTAAAGAAATGTCGGCAGCAGCAGCGACCAATGAGATTTTGTAGGCCACCGCCTTCCCCTTACTGGCTGAATAAAATAGCAGTTCGGTGGAACATCCAATTTATCTGGCTGCTGTGGCTTCTTGGGAAGACAGCCTAATACATGTTTGCCAACTTCCAACTCCAATGGAGACTGACTGTAAATGGCAGCCGTGCTATAATATATATGGTTCCAAGCTGTACGTGTCATAATAGAGCCTTAATGACATCACAATGCAGCTTTAACTGTCAGACATCCAGGCTTATTGCATACAGTCTCTGTCTATCTATCTATCTATCTATCTATCTATCTATCTATCTATCTGTCCCTGTGTATAGATAAATATGTATATAAATATATAGAAATACATATATATCGATATAGATTTTTATGGATATCTAGCTAAATATATGGATGTATGCATATATAGCTATATAGTTATGGAAGGCTAAAAAATGACGTACCCTGCGTATAATTTCTTCAGCCTATGATGCTTTTTATCTTTATTATTCTTAGTATCGCTATGAATGTCATCTCAGGAGAAGGCTATAATACACCACAAGAGTTTTAAGCGAATCTTGCTAATTTTAGGTAAAAAAAAGAGTTCTGCACAGATTTGAAGACTGCAACGCTGTATTGTGGGTGCTCGCAGAAACCTACCAGCGCCTGTGCCTTGTCAGTGAATGTCACGTCGCAAAAACCAGTAGAAGGCCGCGTTGCAGGTGAAACCTTTTTCAGGTACAAGCAAGAATTTTAGCGCAGCTAACCAATCCCGTTATTTACATTTTGCTTGCCTGCCTGCCGTGGATTATTCTAGGCTTTTTTCCCAGCTCGCAGCATTGTATCCACTGATCGTCTGCTTGCGGTAGGTACAGTTGGAAGCAGCCAATATGATCAGACATAAGGCCTTGCCCTTAAGCATTCCCCAACCTCCAAGAACTGAACCTACCTGCCTGAATTGTAAGTAGCTACCTTAATGTTCTCCATGAAACAACTGAGCGTACCTTTTTAAAAAAATGTCGGCAGCAGCAGCGACCAATGAGATTTTGTAGGCCACCGCTTTCCCCTTACTGGCTGAATAAAATAGCAGTTCGGTGGAACATCCAATTTATCTGGCTGCTGTGGCTTCTTGGGAAGACAGCCTAGTACATGTTTGCCAACTTCCAACTCCAATGGAGACTGACTGTAAATGGCAGCCGTGCTATAATATATATGGTTCCAAGCTGTACGTGTCATAATAGAGCCTTAATGACATCACGATGCAGCTTTAACTGTCAGACATCCAGG
Source organism: Eleutherodactylus coqui (assembly GCF_035609145.1). Lineage (NCBI taxonomy): Eukaryota > Metazoa > Chordata > Amphibia > Anura > Eleutherodactylidae > Eleutherodactylus > Eleutherodactylus coqui. The sequence continues at coordinate 1,257,494 of NW_027102361.1, forward strand.
CTTATTGCATACAGTCTCTGTCTATCTATCTATCTATCTATCTATCTATCTATCTGTCCCTGTGTATAGATAAATATCTATATAAATATATAGAAATACATATATATCGATATAGATTTTTATGGATATCTAGCTAAATATATGGATGTATGCATATATAGCTATATAGTTATGGAAGGCTAAAAAATGACGTACCCTGCGTATAATTTCTTCAGCCTATGATGCTTTTTATCTTTATTATTCTTAGTATCGCTATGAATGTCATCTCAGGAGAAGGCTATAATACACCACAAGAGTTTTAAGCGAATCTTGCTAATTTTAGGTAAAAAAAAGAGTTCTGCACAGATTTGAAGACTGCAACACTGTATTGTGGGTGCTCGCAGAAACCTACCAGCGCCTGTGCCTTGTCAGTGAATGTCACGTCGCAAAAACCAGTAGAAGGCCGCGTTGCAGGTGAAACCTTTTTCAGGTACAAGCAAGAATTTTAGCGCAGCTAACCAATCCCGTTATTTACATTTTGCTTGCCTGCCAGCCGTGGATTATTCTAGGCTTTTTTCCCAGCTCGCAGCATTGTATCCACTGATCGTCTGCTTGCGGTAGGTACAGTTGGAAGCAGCCAATATGATCAGACATAAGGCCTTGCCCATAAGCATTCCCCAACCTCCAAGAACTGAACCTACCTGCCTGAATTGTAAGTAGCTACCTTCATGTTCTCCATGAAACAACTGAGCGTACCTTTTTAAAAAAATGTCGGCAGCAGCAGCGACCAATGAGATTTTGTAGGCCACCGCTTTCCCCTTACTGGCTGAATAAAATAGCAGTTCGGTGGAACATCCAATTTATCTGGCTGCTGTGGCTTCTTGGGAAGACAGCCTAGTACATGTTTGCCAACTTCCAACTCCAATGGAGACTGACTGTAAATGGCAGCCGTGCTATAATATATATGGTTCCAAGCTGTACGTGTCATAATAGAGCCTTAATGACATCACGATGCAGCTTTAACTGTCAGACATCCAGGCTTATTGCATACAGTCTCTGTCTATCTATCTATCTATCTATCTGTCCCTGTGTATAGATAAATATCTATATAAATATATAGAAATACATATATATCGATATAGATTTTTATGGATATCTAGCTAAATATATGGATGTATGCATATATAGCTATATAGTTATGGAAGGCTAAAAAATGACGTACCCTGCGTATAATTTCTTCAGCCTATGATGCTTTTTATCTTTATTATTCTTAGTATCGCTATGAATGTCTTCTCAGGAGAAGGCTATAATACACCACAAGAGTTTTAAGCGAATCTTGCTAATTTTAGGTAAAAAAAAGAGTTCTGCACAGATTTGAAGACTGCAACGCTGTATTGTGGGTGCTCGCAGAAACCTACCAGCGCCTGTGCCTTGTCAGTGAATGTCACGTCGCAAAAATCAGTAGAAGGCCGCGTTGCAGGTGAAACCTTTTTCAGGTACAAGCAAGAATTTTAGCGCAGCTAACCAATCCCGTTATTTACATTTTGCTTGCCTGCCTGCCGTGGATTATTCTAGGCTTTTTTCCCAGCTCGCAGCATTGTATCCACTGATCGTCTGCTTGCGGTAGGTACAGTTGGAAGCAGCCAATATGATCAGACATAAGGCCTTGCCCATAAGCATTCCCCAACCTCCAAGAACTGAACCTACCTGCCTGAATTGTAAGTAGCTACCTTCATGTTCTCCATGAAACAACTGAGCGTACCTTTTTAAAGAAATGTCGGCAGCAGCAGCGACCAATGAGATTTTGTAGGCCACCGCCTTCCCCTTACTGGCTGAATAAAATAGCAGTTCGGTGGAACATCCAATTTATCTGGCTGCTGTGGCTTCTTGGGAAGACAGCCTAATACATGTTTGCCAACTTCCAACTCCAATGGAGACTGACTGTAAATGGCAGCCGTGCTATAATATATATGGTTCCAAGCTGTACGTGTCATAATAGAGCCTTAATGACATCACAATGCAGCTTTAACTGTCAGACATCCAGGCTTATTGCATACAGTCTCTGTCTATCTATCTATCTATCTATCTATCTGTCCCTGTGTATAGATAAATATCTATATAAATATATAGAAATACATATATATCGATATAGATTTTTATGGATATCTAGCTAAATATATGGATGTATGCATATATAGCTATATAGTTATGGAAGGCTAAAAAATGACGTACCCTGCGTATAATTTCTTCAGCCTATGATGCTTTTTATCTTTATTATTCTTAGTATCGCTATGAATGTCATCTCAGGAGAAGGCTATAATACACCACAAGAGTTTTAAGCGAATCTTGCTAATTTTAGGTAAAAAAAAGAGTTCTGCACAGATTTGAAGACTGCAACACTGTATTGTGGGTGCTCGCAGAAACCTACCAGCGCCTGTGCCTTGTCAGTGAATGTCACGTCGCAAAAACCAGTAGAAGGCCGCGTTGCAGGTGAAACCTTTTTCAGGTACAAGCAAGAATTTTAGCGCAGCTAACCAATCCCGTTATTTACATTTTGCTTGCCTGCCAGCCGTGGATTATTCTAGGCTTTTTTCCCAGCTCGCAGCATTGTATCCACTGATCGTCTGCTTGCGGTAGGTACAGTTGGAAGCAGCCAATATGATCAGACATAAGGCCTTGCCCATAAGCATTCCCCAACCTCCAAGAACTGAACCTACCTGCCTGAATTGTAAGTAGCTACCTTCATGTTCTCCATGAAACAACTGAGCGTACCTTTTTAAAAAAATGTCGGCAGCAGCAGCGACCAATGAGATTTTGTAGGCCACCGCTTTCCCCTTACTGGCTGAATAAAATAGCAGTTCGGTGGAACATCCAATTTATCTGGCTGCTGTGGCTTCTTGGGAAGACAGCCTAGTACATGTTTGCCAACTTCCAACTCCAATGGAGACTGACTGTAAATGGCAGCCGTGCTATAATATATATGGTTCCAAGCTGTACGTGTCATAATAGAGCCTTAATGACATCACGATGCAGCTTTAACTGTCAGACATCCAGGCTTATTGCATACAGTCTCTGTCTATCTATCTATCTATCTATCTATCTGTCCCTGTGTATAGATAAATATCTATATAAATATATAGAAATACATATATATCGATATAGATTTTTATGGATATCTAGCTAAATATATGGATGTATGCATATATAGCTATATAGTTATGGAAGGCTAAAAAATGACGTACCCTGCGTATAATTTCTTCAGCCTATGATGCTTTTTATCTTTATTATTCTTAGTATCGCTATGAATGTCTTCTCAGGAGAAGGCTATAATACACCACAAGAGTTTTAAGCGAATCTTGCTAATTTTAGGTAAAAAAAAGAGTTCTGCACAGATTTGAAGACTGCAACGCTGTATTGTGGGTGCTCGCAGAAACCTACCAGCGCCTGTGCCTTCTCAGTGAATGTCACGTCGCAAAAACCAGTAGAAGGCCGCATTGCAGGTGAAACCTTTTTCAGGTACAAGCAAGAATTTTAGCGCAGCTAACCAATCCCGTTATTTACATTTTGCTTGCCTGCCTGCCGTGGATTATTCTAGGCTTTTTTCCCAGCTCGCAGCATTGTATCCACTGATCGTCTGCTTGCGGTAGGTACAGTTGGAAGCAGCCAATATGATCAGACATAAGGCCTTGCCCATAAGCATTCCCCAACCTCCAAGAACTGAACCTACCTGCCTGAATTGTAAGTAGCTACCTTCATGTTCTCCATGAAACAACTGAGCGTACCTTTTTAAAGAAATGTCGGCAGCAGCAGCGACCAATGAGATTTTGTAGGCCACCGCCTTCCCCTTACTGGCTGAATAAAATAGCAGTTCGGTGGAACATCCAATTTATCTGGCTGCTGTGGCTTCTTGGGAAGACAGCCTAATACATGTTTGCCAACTTCCAACTCCAATGGAGACTGACTGTAAATGGCAGCCGTGCTATAATATATATGGTTCCAAGCTGTACGTGTCATAATAGAGCCTTAATGACATCACGATGCAGCTTTAACTGTCAGACATCCAGGCTTATTGCATACAGTTTCTGTCTATCTATCTATCTATCTATCTATCTATCTATCTGTCCCTGTGTATAGATAAATATCTATATAAATATATAGAAATACATATATATCGATATAGATTTTTATGGATATCTAGGTAAATATATGGATGTATGCATATATAGCTATATAGTTATGGAAGGCTAAAAAATGACGTACCCTGCGTATAATTTCTTCAGCCTATGATGCTTTTTATCTTTATTATTCTTAGTATCGCTATGAATGTCTTCTCAGGAGAAGGCTATAATACACCACAAGAGTTTTAAGCGAATCTTGCTAATTTTAGGTAAAAAAAAGAGTTCTGCACAGATTTGAAGACTGCAACGCTGTATTGTGGGTGCTCGCAGAAACCTACCAGCGCCTGTGCCTTCTCAGTGAATGTCACGTCGCAAAAACCAGTAGAAGGCCGCATTGCAGGTGAAACCTTTTTCAGGTACAAGCAAGAATTTTAGCGCAGCTAACCAATCCCGTTATTTACATTTTGCTTGCCTGCCTGCCGTGGATTATTCTAGGCTTTTTTCCCAGCTCGCAGCATTGTATCCACTGATCGTCTGCTTGCGGTAGGTACAGTTGGAAGCAGCCAATATGATCAGACATAAGGCCTTGCCCATAAGCATTCCCCAACCTCCAAGAACTGAACCTACCTGCCTGAATTGTAAGTAGCTACCTTCATGTTCTCCATGAAACAACTGAGCGTACCTTTTTAAAGAAATGTCGGCAGCAGCAGCGACCAATGAGATTTTGTAGGCCACCGCCTTCCCCTTACTGGCTGAATAAAATAGCAGTTCGGTGGAACATCCAATTTATCTGGCTGCTGTGGCTTCTTGGGAAGACAGCCTAATACATGTTTGCCAACTTCCAACTCCAATGGAGACTGACTGTAAATGGCAGCCGTGCTATAATATATATGGTTCCAAGCTGTACGTGTCATAATAGAGCCTTAATGACATCACAATGCAGCTTTAACTGTCAGACATCCAGGCTTATTGCATACAGTCTCTGTCTATCTATCTATCTATCTATCTATCTGTCCCTGTGTATAGATAAATATCTATATAAATATATAGAAATACATATATATCGATATAGATTTTTATGGATATCTAGCTAAATATATGGATGTATGCATATATAGCTATATAGTTATGGAAGGCTAAAAAATGACGTACCCTGCGTATAATTTCTTCAGCCTATGATGCTTTTTATCTTTATTATTCTTAGTATCGCTATGAATGTCATCTCAGGAGAAGGCTATAATACACCACAAGAGTTTTAAGCGAATCTTGCTAATTTTAGGTAAAAAAAAAGAGTTCTGCACAGATTTGAAGACTGCAACGCTGTATTGTGGGTGCTCGCAGAAACCTACCAGCGCCTGTGCCTTGTCAGTGAATGTCACGTCGCAAAAACCAGTAGAAGGCCGCGTTGCAGGTGAAACCTTTTTCAGGTACAAGCAAGAATTTTAGCGCAGCTAACCAATCCCGTTATTTACATTTTGCTTGCCTGCCTGCCGTGGATTATTCTAGGCTTTTTTCCCAGCTCGCAGCATTGTATCCACTGATCGTCTGCTTGCGGTAGGTACAGTTGGAAGCAGCCAATATGATCAGACATAAGGCCTTGCCCTTAAGCATTCCCCAACCTCCAAGAACTGAACCTACCTGCCTGAATTGTAAGTAGCTACCTTAATGTTCTCCATGAAACAACTGAGCGTACCTTTTTAAAAAAATGTCGGCAGCAGCAGCGACCAATGAGATTTTGTAGGCCACCGCTTTCCCCTTACTGGCTGAATAAAATAGCAGTTCGGTGGAACATCCAATTTATCTGGCTGCTGTGGCTTCTTGGGAAGACAGCCTAGTACATGTTTGCCAACTTCCAACTCCAATGGAGACTGACTGTAAATGGCAGCCGTGCTATAATATATATGGTTCCAAGCTGTACGTGTCATAATAGAGCCTTAATGACATCACGATGCAGCTTTAACTGTCAGACATCCAGGCTTATTGCATACAGTCTCTGTCTATCTATCTATCTATCTATCTGTCCCTGTGTATAGATAAATATCTATATAAATATATAGAAATACATATATATCGATATAGATTTTTATGGATATCTAGCTAAATATATGGATGTATGCATATATAGCTATATAGTTATGGAAGGCTAAAAAATGACGTACCCTGCGTATAATTTCTTCAGCCTATGATGCTTTTTATCTTTATTATTCTTAGTATCGCTATGAATGTCTTCTCAGGAGAAGGCTATAATACACCACAAGAGTTTTAAGCGAATCTTGCTAATTTTAGGTAAAAAAAAGAGTTCTGCACAGATTTGAAGACTGCAACGCTGTATTGTGGGTGCTCGCAGAAACCTACCAGCGCCTGTGCCTTGTCAGTGAATGTCACGTCGCAAAAACCAGTAGAAGGCCGCGTTGCAGGTGAAACCTTTTTCAGGTACAAGCAAGAATTTTAGCGCAGCTAACCAATCCCGTTATTTACATTTTGCTTGCCTGCCTGCCGTGGATTATTCTAGGCTTTTTTCCCAGCTCGCAGCATTGTATCCACTGATCGTCTGCTTGCGGTAGGTACAGTTGGAAGCAGCCAATATGATCAGACATAAGGCCTTGCCCATAAGCATTCCCCAACCTCCAAGAACTGAACCTACCTGCCTGAATTGTAAGTAGCTACCTTCATGTTCTCCATGAAACAACTGAGCGTACCTTTTTAAAGAAATGTCGGCAGCAGCAGCGACCAATGAGATTTTGTAGGCCACCGCCTTCCCCTTACTGGCTGAATAAAATAGCAGTTCGGTGGAACATCCAATTTATCTGGCTGCTGTGGCTTCTTGGGAAGACAGCCTAATACATGTTTGCCAACTTCCAACTCCAATGGAGACTGACTGTAAATGGCAGCCGTGCTATAATATATATGGTTCCAAGCTGTACGTGTCATAATAGAGCCTTAATGACATCACAATGCAGCTTTAACTGTCAGACATCCAGGCTTATTGCATACAGTCTCTGTCTATCTATCTATCTATCTATCTGTCCCTGTGTATAGATAAATATCTATATAAATATATAGAAATACATATATATCGATATAGATTTTTATGGATATCTAGCTAAATATATGGATGTATGCATATATAGCTATATAGTTATGGAAGGCTAAAAAATGACGTACCCTGCGTATAATTTCTTCAGCCTATGATGCTTTTTATCTTTATTATTCTTAGTATCGCTATGAATGTCATCTCAGGAGAAGGCTATAATACACCACAAGAGTTTTAAGCGAATCTTGCTAATTTTAGGTAAAAAAAAGAGTTCTGCACAGATTTGAAGACTGCAACACTGTATTGTGGGTGCTCGCAGAAACCTACCAGCGCCTGTGCCTTGTCAGTGAATGTCACGTCGCAAAAACCAGTAGAAGGCCGCGTTGCAGGTGAAACCTTTTTCAGGTACAAGCAAGAATTTTAGCGCAGCTAACCAATCCCGTTATTTACATTTTGCTTGCCTGCCAGCCGTGGATTATTCTAGGCTTTTTTCCCAGCTCGCAGCATTGTATCCACTGATCGTCTGCTTGCGGTAGGTACAGTTGGAAGCAGCCAATATGATCAGACATAAGGCCTTGCCCATAAGCATTCCCCAACCTCCAAGAACTGAACCTACCTGCCTGAATTGTAAGTAGCTACCTTCATGTTCTCCATGAAACAACTGAGCGTACCTTTTTAAAAAAATGTCGGCAGCAGCAGCGACCAATGAGATTTTGTAGGCCACCGCTTTCCCCTTACTGGCTGAATAAAATAGCAGTTCGGTGGAACATCCAATTTATCTGGCTGCTGTGGCTTCTTGGGAAGACAGCCTAGTACATGTTTGCCAACTTCCAACTCCAATGGAGACTGACTGTAAATGGCAGCCGTGCTATAATATATATGGTTCCAAGCTGTACGTGTCATAATAGAGCCTTAATGACATCACGATGCAGCTTTAACTGTCAGACATCCAGGCTTATTGCATACAGTCTCTGTCTATCTATCTATCTATCTATCTATCTGTCCCTGTGTATAGATAAATATCTATATAAATATATAGAAATACATATATATCGATATAGATTTTTATGGATATCTAGCTAAATATATGGATGTATGCATATATAGCTATATAGTTATGGAAGGCTAAAAAATGACGTACCCTGCGTATAATTTCTTCAGCCTATGATGCTTTTTATCTTTATTATTCTTAGTATCGCTATGAATGTCTTCTCAGGAGAAGGCTATAATACACCACAAGAGTTTTAAGCGAATCTTGCTAATTTTAGGTAAAAAAAAGAGTTCTGCACAGATTTGAAGACTGCAACGCTGTATTGTGGGTGCTCGCAGAAACCTACCAGCGCCTGTGCCTTCTCAGTGAATGTCACGTCGCAAAAACCAGTAGAAGGCCGCATTGCAGGTGAAACCTTTTTCAGGTACAAGCAAGAATTTTAGCGCAGCTAACCAATCCCGTTATTTACATTTTGCTTGCCTGCCTGCCGTGGATTATTCTAGGCTTTTTTCCCAGCTCGCAGCATTGTATCCACTGATCGTCTGCTTGCGGTAGGTACAGTTGGAAGCAGCCAATATGATCAGACATAAGGCCTTGCCCATAAGCATTCCCCAACCTCCAAGAACTGAACCTACCTGCCTGAATTGTAAGTAGCTACCTTCATGTTCTCCATGAAACAACTGAGCGTACCTTTTTAAAGAAATGTCGGCAGCAGCAGCGACCAATGAGATTTTGTAGGCCACCGCCTTCCCCTTACTGGCTGAATAAAATAGCAGTTCGGTGGAACATCCAATTTATCTGGCTGCTGTGGCTTCTTGGGAAGACAGCCTAATACATGTTTGCCAACTTCCAACTCCAATGGAGACTGACTGTAAATGGCAGCCGTGCTATAATATATATGGTTCCAAGCTGTACGTGTCATAATAGAGCCTTAATGACATCACGATGCAGCTTTAACTGTCAGACATCCAGGCTTATTGCATACAGTTTCTGTCTATCTATCTATCTATCTATCTATCTATCTGTCCCTGTGTATAGATAAATATCTATATAAATATATAGAAATACATATATATCGATATAGATTTTTATGGATATCTAGGTAAATATATGGATGTATGCATATATAGCTATATAGTTATGGAAGGCTAAAAAATGACGTACCCTGCGTATAATTTCTTCAGCCTATGATGCTTTTTATCTTTATTATTCTTAGTATCGCTATGAATGTCTTCTCAGGAGAAGGCTATAATACACCACAAGAGTTTTAAGCGAATCTTGCTAATTTTAGGTAAAAAAAAGAGTTCTGCACAGATTTGAAGACTGCAACGCTGTATTGTGGGTGCTCGCAGAAACCTACCAGCGCCTGTGCCTTGTCAGTGAATGTCACGTCGCAAAAACCAGTAGAAGGCCGCGTTGCAGGTGAAACCTTTTTCAGGTACAAGCAAGAATTTTAGCGCAGCTAACCAATCCCGTTATTTACATTTTGCTTGCCTGCCTGCCGTGGATTATTCTAGGCTTTTTTCCCAGCTCGCAGCATTGTATCCACTGATCGTCTGCTTGCGGTAGGTACAGTTGGAAGCAGCCAATATGATCAGACATAAGGCCTTGCCCATAAGCATTCCCCAACCTCCAAGAACTGAACCTACCTGCCTGAATTGTAAGTAGCTACCTTCATGTTCTCCATGAAACAACTGAGCGTACCTTTTTAAAGAAATGTCGGCAGCAGCAGCGACCAATGAGATTTTGTAGGCCACCGCCTTCCCCTTACTGGCTGAATAAAATAGCAGTTCGGTGGAACATCCAATTTATCTGGCTGCTGTGGCTTCTTGGGAAGACAGCCTAATACATGTTTGCCAACTTCCAACTCCAATGGAGACTGACTGTAAATGGCAGCCGTGCTATAATATATATGGTTCCAAGCTGTACGTGTCATAATAGAGCCTTAATGACATCACAATGCAGCTTTAACTGTCAGACATCCAGGCTTATTGCATACAGTCTCTGTCTATCTATCTATCTATCTATCTGTCCCTGTGTATAGATAAATATCTATATAAATATATAGAAATACATATATATCGATATAGATTTTTATGGATATCTAGCTAAATATATGGATGTATGCATATATAGCTATATAGTTATGGAAGGCTAAAAAATGACGTACCCTGCGTATAATTTCTTCAGCCTATGATGCTTTTTATCTTTATTATTCTTAGTATCGCTATGAATGTCATCTCAGGAGAAGGCTATAATACACCACAAGAGTTTTAAGCGAATCTTGCTAATTTTAGGTAAAAAAAAGAGTTCTGCACAGATTTGAAGACTGCAACACTGTATTGTGGGTGCTCGCAGAAACCTACCAGCGCCTGTGCCTTGTCAGTGAATGTCACGTCGCAAAAACCAGTAGAAGGCCGCGTTGCAGGTGAAACCTTTTTCAGGTACAAGCAAGAATTTTAGCGCAGCTAACCAATCCCGTTATTTACATTTTGCTTGCCTGCCAGCCGTGGATTATTCTAGGCTTTTTTCCCAGCTCGCAGCATTGTATCCACTGATCGTCTGCTTGCGGTAGGTACAGTTGGAAGCAGCCAATATGATCAGACATAAGGCCTTGCCCATAAGCATTCCCCAACCTCCAAGAACTGAACCTACCTGCCTGAATTGTAAGTAGCTACCTTCATGTTCTCCATGAAACAACTGAGCGTACCTTTTTAAAAAAATGTCGGCAGCAGCAGCGACCAATGAGATTTTGTAGGCCACCGCTTTCCCCTTACTGGCTGAATAAAATAGCAGTTCGGTGGAACATCCAATTTATCTGGCTGCTGTGGCTTCTTGGGAAGACAGCCTAGTACATGTTTGCCAACTTCCAACTCCAATGGAGACTGACTGTAAATGGCAGCCGTGCTATAATATATATGGTTCCAAGCTGTACGTGTCATAATAGAGCCTTAATGACATCACGATGCAGCTTTAACTGTCAGACATCCAGGCTTATTGCATACAGTCTCTGTCTATCTATCTATCTATCTATCTATCTGTCCCTGTGTATAGATAAATATCTATATAAATATATAGAAATACATATATATCGATATAGATTTTTATGGATATCTAGCTAAATATATGGATGTATGCATATATAGCTATATAGTTATGGAAGGCTAAAAAATGACGTACCCTGCGTATAATTTCTTCAGCCTATGATGCTTTTTATCTTTATTATTCTTAGTATCGCTATGAATGTCTTCTCAGGAGAAGGCTATAATACACCACAAGAGTTTTAAGCGAATCTTGCTAATTTTAGGTAAAAAAAAGAGTTCTGCACAGATTTGAAGACTGCAACGCTGTATTGTGGGTGCTCGCAGAAACCTACCAGCGCCTGTGCCTTGTCAGTGAATGTCACGTCGCAAAAACCAGTAGAAGGCCGCGTTGCAGGTGAAACCTTTTTCAGGTACAAGCAAGAATTTTAGCGCAGCTAACCAATCCCGTTATTTACATTTTGCTTGCCTGCCTGCCGTGGATTATTCTAGGCTTTTTTCCCAGCTCGCAGCATTGTATCCACTGATCGTCTGCTTGCGGTAGGTACAGTTGGAAGCAGCCAATATGATCAGACATAAGGCCTTGCCCATAAGCATTCCCCAACCTCCAAGAACTGAACCTACCTGCCTGAATTGTAAGTAGCTACCTTCATGTTCTCCATGAAACAACTGAGCGTACCTTTTTAAAGAAATGTCGGCAGCAGCAGCGACCAATGAGATTTTGTAGGCCACCGCCTTCCCCTTACTGGCTGAATAAAATAGCAGTTCGGTGGAACATCCAATTTATCTGGCTGCTGTGGCTTCTTGGGAAGACAGCCTAATACATGTTTGCCAACTTCCAACTCCAATGGAGACTGACTGTAAATGGCAGCCGTGCTATAATATATATGGTTCCAAGCTGTACGTGTCATAATAGAGCCTTAATGACATCACAATGCAGCTTTAACTGTCAGACATCCAGGCTTATTGCATACAGTCTCTGTCTATCTATCTATCTATCTATCTGTCCCTGTGTATAGATAAATATCTATATAAATATATAGAAATACATATATATCGATATAGATTTTTATGGATATCTAGCTAAATATATGGATGTATGCATATATAGCTATATAGTTATGGAAGGCTAAAAAATGACGTACCCTGCGTATAATTTCTTCAGCCTATGATGCTTTTTATCTTTATTATTCTTAGTATCGCTATGAATGTCATCTCAGGAGAAGGCTATAATACACCACAAGAGTTTTAAGCGAATCTTGCTAATTTTAGGTAAAAAAAAGAGTTCTGCACAGATTTGAAGACTGCAACACTGTATTGTGGGTGCTCGCAGAAACCTACCAGCGCCTGTGCCTTGTCAGTGAATGTCACGTCGCAAAAACCAGTAGAAGGCCGCGTTGCAGGTGAAACCTTTTTCAGGTACAAGCAAGAATTTTAGCGCAGCTAACCAATCCCGTTATTTACATTTTGCTTGCCTGCCAGCCGTGGATTATTCTAGGCTTTTTTCCCAGCTCGCAGCATTGTATCCACTGATCGTCTGCTTGCGGTAGGTACAGTTGGAAGCAGCCAATATGATCAGACATAAGGCCTTGCCCATAAGCATTCCCCAACCTCCAAGAACTGAACCTACCTGCCTGAATTGTAAGTAGCTACCTTCATGTTCTCCATGAAACAACTGAGCGTACCTTTTTAAAAAAATGTCGGCAGCAGCAGCGACCAATGAGATTTTGTAGGCCACCGCTTTCCCCTTACTGGCTGAATAAAATAGCAGTTCGGTGGAACATCCAATTTATCTGGCTGCTGTGGCTTCTTGGGAAGACAGCCTAGTACATGTTTGCCAACTTCCAACTCCAATGGAGACTGACTGTAAATGGCAGCCGTGCTATAATATATATGGTTCCAAGCTGTACGTGTCATAATAGAGCCTTAATGACATCACGATGCAGCTTTAACTGTCAGACATCCAGGCTTATTGCATACAGTCTCTGTCTATCTATCTATCTATCTATCTATCTGTCCCTGTGTATAGATAAATATCTATATAAATATATAGAAATACATATATATCGATATAGATTTTTATGGATATCTAGCTAAATATATGGATGTATGCATATATAGCTATATAGTTATGGAAGGCTAAAAAATGACGTACCCTGCGTATAATTTCTTCAGCCTATGATGCTTTTTATCTTTATTATTCTTAGTATCGCTATGAATGTCTTCTCAGGAGAAGGCTATAATACACCACAAGAGTTTTAAGCGAATCTTGCTAATTTTAGGTAAAAAAAAGAGTTCTGCACAGATTTGAAGACTGCAACGCTGTATTGTGGGTGCTCGCAGAAACCTACCAGCGCCTGTGCCTTCTCAGTGAATGTCACGTCGCAAAAACCAGTAGAAGGCCGCATTGCAGGTGAAACCTTTTTCAGGTACAAGCAAGAATTTTAGCGCAGCTAACCAATCCCGTTATTTACATTTTGCTTGCCTGCCTGCCGTGGATTATTCTAGGCTTTTTTCCCAGCTCGCAGCATTGTATCCACTGATCGTCTGCTTGCGGTAGGTACAGTTGGAAGCAGCCAATATGATCAGACATAAGGCCTTGCCCATAAGCATTCCCCAACCTCCAAGAACTGAACCTACCTGCCTGAATTGTAAGTAGCTACCTTCATGTTCTCCATGAAACAACTGAGCGTACCTTTTTAAAGAAATGTCGGCAGCAGCAGCGACCAATGAGATTTTGTAGGCCACCGCCTTCCCCTTACTGGCTGAATAAAATAGCAGTTCGGTGGAACATCCAATTTATCTGGCTGCTGTGGCTTCTTGGGAAGACAGCCTAATACATGTTTGCCAACTTCCAACTCCAATGGAGACTGACTGTAAATGGCAGCCGTGCTATAATATATATGGTTCCAAGCTGTACGTGTCATAATAGAGCCTTAATGACATCACAATGCAGCTTTAACTGTCAGACATCCAGGCTTATTGCATACAGTCTCTGTCTATCTATCTATCTATCTATCTATCTATCTATCTATCTGTCCCTGTGTATAGATAAATATGTATATAAATATATAGAAATACATATATATCGATATAGATTTTTATGGATATCTAGCTAAATATATGGATGTATGCATATATAGCTATATAGTTATGGAAGGCTAAAAAATGACGTACCCTGCGTATAATTTCTTCAGCCTATGATGCTTTTTATCTTTATTATTCTTAGTATCGCTATGAATGTCATCTCAGGAGAAGGCTATAATACACCACAAGAGTTTTAAGCGAATCTTGCTAATTTTAGGTAAAAAAAAGAGTTCTGCACAGATTTGAAGACTGCAACGCTGTATTGTGGGTGCTCGCAGAAACCTACCAGCGCCTGTGCCTTGTCAGTGAATGTCACGTCGCAAAAACCAGTAGAAGGCCGCGTTGCAGGTGAAACCTTTTTCAGGTACAAGCAAGAATTTTAGCGCAGCTAACCAATCCCGTTATTTACATTTTGCTTGCCTGCCTGCCGTGGATTATTCTAGGCTTTTTTCCCAGCTCGCAGCATTGTATCCACTGATCGTCTGCTTGCGGTAGGTACAGTTGGAAGCAGCCAATATGATCAGACATAAGGCCTTGCCCTTAAGCATTCCCCAACCTCCAAGAACTGAACCTACCTGCCTGAATTGTAAGTAGCTACCTTAATGTTCTCCATGAAACAACTGAGCGTACCTTTTTAAAAAAATGTCGGCAGCAGCAGCGACCAATGAGATTTTGTAGGCCACCGCTTTCCCCTTACTGGCTGAATAAAATAGCAGTTCGGTGGAACATCCAATTTATCTGGCTGCTGTGGCTTCTTGGGAAGACAGCCTAGTACATGTTTGCCAACTTCCAACTCCAATGGAGACTGACTGTAAATGGCAGCCGTGCTATAATATATATGGTTCCAAGCTGTACGTGTCATAATAGAGCCTTAATGACATCACGATGCAGCTTTAACTGTCAGACATCCAGGCTTATTGCATACAGTCTCTGTCTATCTATCTATCTATCTATCTGTCCCTGTGTATAGATAAATATCTATATAAATATATAGAAATACATATATATCGATATAGATTTTTATGGATATCTAGCTAAATATATGGATGTATGCATATATAGCTATATAGTTATGGAAGGCTAAAAAATGACGTACCCTGCGTATAATTTCTTCAGCCTATGATGCTTTTTATCTTTATTATTCTTAGTATCGCTATGAATGTCTTCTCAGGAGAAGGCTATAATACACCACAAGAGTTTTAAGCGAATCTTGCTAATTTTAGGTAAAAAAAAGAGTTCTGCACAGATTTGAAGACTGCAACGCTGTATTGTGGGTGCTCGCAGAAACCTACCAGCGCCTGTGCCTTGTCAGTGAATGTCACGTCGCAAAAACCAGTAGAAGGCCGCGTTGCAGGTGAAACCTTTTTCAGGTACAAGCAAGAATTTTAGCGCAGCTAACCAATCCCGTTATTTACATTTTGCTTGCCTGCCTGCCGTGGATTATTCTAGGCTTTTTTCCCAGCTCGCAGCATTGTATCCACTGATCGTCTGCTTGCGGTAGGTACAGTTGGAAGCAGCCAATATGATCAGACATAAGGCCTTGCCCTTAAGCATTCCCCAACCTCCAAGAACTGAACCTACCTGCCTGAATTGTAAGTAGCTACCTTAATGTTCTCCATGAAACAACTGAGCGTACCTTTTTAAAAAAATGTCGGCAGCAGCAGCGACCAATGAGATTTTGTAGGCCACCGCTTTCCCCTTACTGGCTGAATAAAATAGCAGTTCGGTGGAACATCCAATTTATCTGGCTGCTGTGGCTTCTTGGGAAGACAGCCTAGTACATGTTTGCCAACTTCCAACTCCAATGGAGACTGACTGTAAATGGCAGCCGTGCTATAATATATATGGTTCCAAGCTGTACGTGTCATAATAGAGCCTTAATGACATCACGATGCAGCTTTAACTGTCAGACATCCAGGCTTATTGCATACAGTCTCTGTCTATCTATCTATCTATCTATCTGTCCCTGTGTATAGATAAATATCTATATAAATATATAGAAATACATATATATCGATATAGATTTTTATGGATATCTAGCTAAATATATGGATGTATGCATATATAGCTATATAGTTATGGAAGGCTAAAAAATGACGTACCCTGCGTATAATTTCTTCAGCCTATGATGCTTTTTATCTTTATTATTCTTAGTATCGCTATGAATGTCTTCTCAGGAGAAGGCTATAATACACCACAAGAGTTTTAAGCGAATCTTGCTAATTTTAGGTAAAAAAAAGAGTTCTGCACAGATTTGAAGACTGCAACGCTGTATTGTGGGTGCTCGCAGAAACCTACCAGCGCCTGTGCCTTGTCAGTGAATGTCACGTCGCAAAAACCAGTAGAAGGCCGCGTTGCAGGTGAAACCTTTTTCAGGTACAAGCAAGAATTTTAGCGCAGCTAACCAATCCCGTTATTTACATTTTGCTTGCCTGCCTGCCGTGGATTATTCTAGGCTTTTTTCCCAGCTCGCAGCATTGTATCCACTGATCGTCTGCTTGCGGTAGGTACAGTTGGAAGCAGCCAATATGATCAGACATAAGGCCTTGCCCATAAGCATTCCCCAACCTCCAAGAACTGAACCTACCTGCCTGAATTGTAAGTAGCTACCTTCATGTTCTCCATGAAACAACTGAGCGTACCTTTTTAAAGAAATGTCGGCAGCAGCAGCGACCAATGAGATTTTGTAGGCCACCGCCTTCCCCTTACTGGCTGAATAAAATAGCAGTTCGGTGGAACATCCAATTTATCTGGCTGCTGTGGCTTCTTGGGAAGACAGCCTAATACATGTTTGCCAACTTCCAACTCCAATGGAGACTGACTGTAAATGGCAGCCGTGCTATAATATATATGGTTCCAAGCTGTACGTGTCATAATAGAGCCTTAATGACATCACAATGCAGCTTTAACTGTCAGACATCCAGGCTTATTGCATACAGTCTCTGTCTATCTATCTATCTATCTATCTGTCCCTGTGTATAGATAAATATCTATATAAATATATAGAAATACATATATATCGATATAGATTTTTATGGATATCTAGCTAAATATATGGATGTATGCATATATAGCTATATAGTTATGGAAGGCTAAAAAATGACGTACCCTGCGTATAATTTCTTCAGCCTATGATGCTTTTTATCTTTATTATTCTTAGTATCGCTATGAATGTCATCTCAGGAGAAGGCTATAATACACCACAAGAGTTTTAAGCGAATCTTGCTAATTTTAGGTAAAAAAAAGAGTTCTGCACAGATTTGAAGACTGCAACACTGTATTGTGGGTGCTCGCAGAAACCTACCAGCGCCTGTGCCTTGTCAGTGAATGTCACGTCGCAAAAACCAGTAGAAGGCCGCGTTGCAGGTGAAACCTTTTTCAGGTACAAGCAAGAATTTTAGCGCAGCTAACCAATCCCGTTATTTACATTTTGCTTGCCTGCCAGCCGTGGATTATTCTAGGCTTTTTTCCCAGCTCGCAGCATTGTATCCACTGATCGTCTGCTTGCGGTAGGTACAGTTGGAAGCAGCCAATATGATCAGACATAAGGCCTTGCCCATAAGCATTCCCCAACCTCCAAGAACTGAACCTACCTGCCTGAATTGTAAGTAGCTACCTTCATGTTCTCCATGAAACAACTGAGCGTACCTTTTTAAAAAAATGTCGGCAGCAGCAGCGACCAATGAGATTTTGTAGGCCACCGCTTTCCCCTTACTGGCTGAATAAAATAGCAGTTCGGTGGAACATCCAATTTATCTGGCTGCTGTGGCTTCTTGGGAAGACAGCCTAGTACATGTTTGCCAACTTCCAACTCCAATGGAGACTGACTGTAAATGGCAGCCGTGCTATAATATATATGGTTCCAAGCTGTACGTGTCATAATAGAGCCTTAATGACATCACGATGCAGCTTTAACTGTCAGACATCCAGGCTTATTGCATACAGTCTCTGTCTATCTATCTATCTATCTATCTATCTATCTGTCCCTGTGTATAGATAAATATCTATATAAATATATAGAAATACATATATATCGATATAGATTTTTATGGATATCTAGCTAAATATATGGATGTATGCATATATAGCTATATAGTTATGGAAGGCTAAAAAATGACGTACCCTGCGTATAATTTCTTCAGCCTATGATGCTTTTTATCTTTATTATTCTTAGTATCGCTATGAATGTCTTCTCAGGAGAAGGCTATAATACACCACAAGAGTTTTAAGCGAATCTTGCTAATTTTAGGTAAAAAAAAGAGTTCTGCACAGATTTGAAGACTGCAACGCTGTATTGTGGGTGCTCGCAGAAACCTACCAGCGCCTGTGCCTTCTCAGTGAATGTCACGTCGCAAAAACCAGTAGAAGGCCGCATTGCAGGTGAAACCTTTTTCAGGTACAAGCAAGAATTTTAGCGCAGCTAACCAATCCCGTTATTTACATTTTGCTTGCCTGCCTGCCGTGGATTATTCTAGGCTTTTTTCCCAGCTCGCAGCATTGTATCCACTGATCGTCTGCTTGCGGTAGGTACAGTTGGAAGCAGCCAATATGATCAGACATAAGGCCTTGCCCATAAGCATTCCCCAACCTCCAAGAACTGAACCTACCTGCCTGAATTGTAAGTAGCTACCTTCATGTTCTCCATGAAACAACTGAGCGTACCTTTTTAAAGAAATGTCGGCAGCAGCAGCGACCAATGAGATTTTGTAGGCCACCGCCTTCCCCTTACTGGCTGAATAAAATAGCAGTTCGGTGGAACATCCAATTTATCTGGCTGCTGTGGCTTCTTGGGAAGACAGCCTAATACATGTTTGCCAACTTCCAACTCCAATGGAGACTGACTGTAAATGGCAGCCGTGCTATAATATATATGGTTCCAAGCTGTACGTGTCATAATAGAGCCTTAATGACATCACAATGCAGCTTTAACTGTCAGACATCCAGGCTTATTGCATACAGTCTCTGTCTATCTATCTATCTATCTATCTATCTATCTATCTATCTGTCCCTGTGTATAGATAAATATGTATATAAATATATAGAAATACATATATATCGATATAGATTTTTATGGATATCTAGCTAAATATATGGATGTATGCATATATAGCTATATAGTTATGGAAGGCTAAAAAATGACGTACCCTGCGTATAATTTCTTCAGCCTATGATGCTTTTTATCTTTATTATTCTTAGTATCGCTATGAATGTCATCTCAGGAGAAGGCTATAATACACCACAAGAGTTTTAAGCGAATCTTGCTAATTTTAGGTAAAAAAAAGAGTTCTGCACAGATTTGAAGACTGCAACGCTGTATTGTGGGTGCTCGCAGAAACCTACCAGCGCCTGTGCCTTGTCAGTGAATGTCACGTCGCAAAAACCAGTAGAAGGCCGCGTTGCAGGTGAAACCTTTTTCAGGTACAAGCAAGAATTTTAGCGCAGCTAACCAATCCCGTTATTTACATTTTGCTTGCCTGCCTGCCGTGGATTATTCTAGGCTTTTTTCCCAGCTCGCAGCATTGTATCCACTGATCGTCTGCTTGCGGTAGGTACAGTTGGAAGCAGCCAATATGATCAGACATAAGGCCTTGCCCTTAAGCATTCCCCAACCTCCAAGAACTGAACCTACCTGCCTGAATTGTAAGTAGCTACCTTAATGTTCTCCATGAAACAACTGAGCGTACCTTTTTAAAAAAATGTCGGCAGCAGCAGCGACCAATGAGATTTTGTAGGCCACCGCTTTCCCCTTACTGGCTGAATAAAATAGCAGTTCGGTGGAACATCCAATTTATCTGGCTGCTGTGGCTTCTTGGGAAGACAGCCTAGTACATGTTTGCCAACTTCCAACTCCAATGGAGACTGACTGTAAATGGCAGCCGTGCTATAATATATATGGTTCCAAGCTGTACGTGTCATAATAGAGCCTTAATGACATCACGATGCAGCTTTAACTGTCAGACATCCAGGCTTATTGCATACAGTCTCTGTCTATCTATCTATCTATCTATCTATCTATCTATCTATCTATCTGTCCCTGTGTATAGATAAATATCTATATAAATATATAGAAATACATATATATCGATATAGATTTTTATGGATATCTAGCTAAATATATGGATGTATGCATATATAGCTATATAGTTATGGAAGGCTAAAAAATGACGTACCCTGCGTATAATTTCTTCAGCCTATGATGCTTTTTATCTTTATTATTCTTAGTATCGCTATGAATGTCTTCTCAGGAGAAGGCTATAATACACCACAAGAGTTTTAAGCGAATCTTGCTAATTTTAGGTAAAAAAAAGAGTTCTGCACAGATTTGAAGACTGCAACGCTGTATTGTGGGTGCTCGCAGAAACCTACCAGCGCCTGTGCCTTGTCAGTGAATGTCACGTCGCAAAAACCAGTAGAAGGCCGCGTTGCAGGTGAAACCTTTTTCAGGTACAAGCAAGAATTTTAGCGCAGCTAACCAATCCCGTTATTTACATTTTGCTTGCCTGCCTGCCGTGGATTATTCTAGGCTTTTTTCCCAGCTCGCAGCATTGTATCCACTGATCGTCTGCTTGCGGTAGGTACAGTTGGAAGCAGCCAATATGATCAGACATAAGGCCTTGCCCATAAGCATTCCCCAACCTCCAAGAACTGAACCTACCTGCCTGAATTGTAAGTAGCTACCTTCATGTTCTCCATGAAACAACTGAGCGTACCTTTTTAAAGAAATGTCGGCAGCAGCAGCGACCAATGAGATTTTGTAGGCCACCGCCTTCCCCTTACTGGCTGAATAAAATAGCAGTTCGGTGGAACATCCAATTTATCTGGCTGCTGTGGCTTCTTGGGAAGACAGCCTAATACATGTTTGCCAACTTCCAACTCCAATGGAGACTGACTGTAAATGGCAGCCGTGCTATAATATATATGGTTCCAAGCTGTACGTGTCATAATAGAGCCTTAATGACATCACAATGCAGCTTTAACTGTCAGACATCCAGGCTTATTGCATACAGTCTCTGTCTATCTATCTATCTATCTATCTGTCCCTGTGTATAGATAAATATCTATATAAATATATAGAAATACATATATATCGATATAGATTTTTATGGATATCTAGCTAAATATATGGATGTATGCATATATAGCTATATAGTTATGGAAGGCTAAAAAATGACGTACCCTGCGTATAATTTCTTCAGCCTATGATGCTTTTTATCTTTATTATTCTTAGTATCGCTATGAATGTCATCTCAGGAGAAGGCTATAATACACCACAAGAGTTTTAAGCGAATCTTGCTAATTTTAGGTAAAAAAAAGAGTTCTGCACAGATTTGAAGACTGCAACACTGTATTGTGGGTGCTCGCAGAAACCTACCAGCGCCTGTGCCTTGTCAGTGAATGTCACGTCGCAAAAACCAGTAGAAGGCCGCGTTGCAGGTGAAACCTTTTTCAGGTACAAGCAAGAATTTTAGCGCAGCTAACCAATCCCGTTATTTACATTTTGCTTGCCTGCCAGCCGTGGATTATTCTAGGCTTTTTTCCCAGCTCGCAGCATTGTATCCACTGATCGTCTGCTTGCGGTAGGTACAGTTGGAAGCAGCCAATATGATCAGACATAAGGCCTTGCCCATAAGCATTCCCCAACCTCCAAGAACTGAACCTACCTGCCTGAATTGTAAGTAGCTACCTTCATGTTCTCCATGAAACAACTGAGCGTACCTTTTTAAAAAAATGTCGGCAGCAGCAGCGACCAATGAGATTTTGTAGGCCACCGCTTTCCCCTTACTGGCTGAATAAAATAGCAGTTCGGTGGAACATCCAATTTATCTGGCTGCTGTGGCTTCTTGGGAAGACAGCCTAGTACATGTTTGCCAACTTCCAACTCCAATGGAGACTGACTGTAAATGGCAGCCGTGCTATAATATATATGGTTCCAAGCTGTACGTGTCATAATAGAGCCTTAATGACATCACGATGCAGCTTTAACTGTCAGACATCCAGGCTTATTGCATACAGTCTCTGTCTATCTATCTATCTATCTATCTATCTGTCCCTGTGTATAGATAAATATCTATATAAATATATAGAAATACATATATATCGATATAGATTTTTATGGATATCTAGCTAAATATATGGATGTATGCATATATAGCTATATAGTTATGGAAGGCTAAAAAATGACGTACCCTGCGTATAATTTCTTCAGCCTATGATGCTTTTTATCTTTATTATTCTTAGTATCGCTATGAATGTCTTCTCAGGAGAAGGCTATAATACACCACAAGAGTTTTAAGCGAATCTTGCTAATTTTAGGTAAAAAAAAGAGTTCTGCACAGATTTGAAGACTGCAACGCTGTATTGTGGGTGCTCGCAGAAACCTACCAGCGCCTGTGCCTTGTCAGTGAATGTCACGTCGCAAAAACCAGTAGAAGGCCGCGTTGCAGGTGAAACCTTTTTCAGGTACAAGCAAGAATTTTAGCGCAGCTAACCAATCCCGTTATTTACATTTTGCTTGCCTGCCTGCCGTGGATTATTCTAGGCTTTTTTCCCAGCTCGCAGCATTGTATCCACTGATCGTCTGCTTGCGGTAGGTACAGTTGGAAGCAGCCAATATGATCAGACATAAGGCCTTGCCCATAAGCATTCCCCAACCTCCAAGAACTGAACCTACCTGCCTGAATTGTAAGTAGCTACCTTCATGTTCTCCATGAAACAACTGAGCGTACCTTTTTAAAGAAATGTCGGCAGCAGCAGCGACCAATGAGATTTTGTAGGCCACCGCCTTCCCCTTACTGGCTGAATAAAATAGCAGTTCGGTGGAACATCCAATTTATCTGGCTGCTGTGGCTTCTTGGGAAGACAGCCTAATACATGTTTGCCAACTTCCAACTCCAATGGAGACTGACTGTAAATGGCAGCCGTGCTATAATATATATGGTTCCAAGCTGTACGTGTCATAATAGAGCCTTAATGACATCACAATGCAGCTTTAACTGTCAGACATCCAGGCTTATTGCATACAGTCTCTGTCTATCTATCTATCTATCTATCTGTCCCTGTGTATAGATAAATATCTATATAAATATATAGAAATACATATATATCGATATAGATTTTTATGGATATCTAGCTAAATATATGGATGTATGCATATATAGCTATATAGTTATGGAAGGCTAAAAAATGACGTACCCTGCGTATAATTTCTTCAGCCTATGATGCTTTTTATCTTTATTATTCTTAGTATCGCTATGAATGTCATCTCAGGAGAAGGCTATAATACACCACAAGAGTTTTAAGCGAATCTTGCTAATTTTAGGTAAAAAAAAGAGTTCTGCACAGATTTGAAGACTGCAACACTGTATTGTGGGTGCTCGCAGAAACCTACCAGCGCCTGTGCCTTGTCAGTGAATGTCACGTCGCAAAAACCAGTAGAAGGCCGCGTTGCAGGTGAAACCTTTTTCAGGTACAAGCAAGAATTTTAGCGCAGCTAACCAATCCCGTTATTTACATTTTGCTTGCCTGCCAGCCGTGGATTATTCTAGGCTTTTTTCCCAGCTCGCAGCATTGTATCCACTGATCGTCTGCTTGCGGTAGGTACAGTTGGAAGCAGCCAATATGATCAGACATAAGGCCTTGCCCATAAGCATTCCCCAACCTCCAAGAACTGAACCTACCTGCCTGAATTGTAAGTAGCTACCTTCATGTTCTCCATGAAACAACTGAGCGTACCTTTTTAAAAAAATGTCGGCAGCAGCAGCGACCAATGAGATTTTGTAGGCCACCGCTTTCCCCTTACTGGCTGAATAAAATAGCAGTTCGGTGGAACATCCAATTTATCTGGCTGCTGTGGCTTCTTGGGAAGACAGCCTAGTACATGTTTGCCAACTTCCAACTCCAATGGAGACTGACTGTAAATGGCAGCCGTGCTATAATATATATGGTTCCAAGCTGTACGTGTCATAATAGAGCCTTAATGACATCACGATGCAGCTTTAACTGTCAGACATCCAGGCTTATTGCATACAGTCTCTGTCTATCTATCTATCTATCTATCTATCTGTCCCTGTGTATAGATAAATATCTATATAAATATATAGAAATACATATATATCGATATAGATTTTTATGGATATCTAGCTAAATATATGGATGTATGCATATATAGCTATATAGTTATGGAAGGCTAAAAAATGACGTACCCTGCGTATAATTTCTTCAGCCTATGATGCTTTTTATCTTTATTATTCTTAGTATCGCTATGAATGTCTTCTCAGGAGAAGGCTATAATACACCACAAGAGTTTTAAGCGAATCTTGCTAATTTTAGGTAAAAAAAAGAGTTCTGCACAGATTTGAAGACTGCAACGCTGTATTGTGGGTGCTCGCAGAAACCTACCAGCGCCTGTGCCTTCTCAGTGAATGTCACGTCGCAAAAACCAGTAGAAGGCCGCATTGCAGGTGAAACCTTTTTCAGGTACAAGCAAGAATTTTAGCGCAGCTAACCAATCCCGTTATTTACATTTTGCTTGCCTGCCTGCCGTGGATTATTCTAGGCTTTTTTCCCAGCTCGCAGCATTGTATCCACTGATCGTCTGCTTGCGGTAGGTACAGTTGGAAGCAGCCAATATGATCAGACATAAGGCCTTGCCCATAAGCATTCCCCAACCTCCAAGAACTGAACCTACCTGCCTGAATTGTAAGTAGCTACCTTCATGTTCTCCATGAAACAACTGAGCGTACCTTTTTAAAGAAATGTCGGCAGCAGCAGCGACCAATGAGATTTTGTAGGCCACCGCCTTCCCCTTACTGGCTGAATAAAATAGCAGTTCGGTGGAACATCCAATTTATCTGGCTGCTGTGGCTTCTTGGGAAGACAGCCTAATACATGTTTGCCAACTTCCAACTCCAATGGAGACTGACTGTAAATGGCAGCCGTGCTATAATATATATGGTTCCAAGCTGTACGTGTCATAATAGAGCCTTAATGACATCACAATGCAGCTTTAACTGTCAGACATCCAGGCTTATTGCATACAGTCTCTGTCTATCTATCTATCTATCTATCTATCTATCTATCTATCTGTCCCTGTGTATAGATAAATATGTATATAAATATATAGAAATACATATATATCGATATAGATTTTTATGGATATCTAGCTAAATATATGGATGTATGCATATATAGCTATATAGTTATGGAAGGCTAAAAAATGACGTACCCTGCGTATAATTTCTTCAGCCTATGATGCTTTTTATCTTTATTATTCTTAGTATCGCTATGAATGTCATCTCAGGAGAAGGCTATAATACACCACAAGAGTTTTAAGCGAATCTTGCTAATTTTAGGTAAAAAAAAGAGTTCTGCACAGATTTGAAGACTGCAACGCTGTATTGTGGGTGCTCGCAGAAACCTACCAGCGCCTGTGCCTTGTCAGTGAATGTCACGTCGCAAAAACCAGTAGAAGGCCGCGTTGCAGGTGAAACCTTTTTCAGGTACAAGCAAGAATTTTAGCGCAGCTAACCAATCCCGTTATTTACATTTTGCTTGCCTGCCTGCCGTGGATTATTCTAGGCTTTTTTCCCAGCTCGCAGCATTGTATCCACTGATCGTCTGCTTGCGGTAGGTACAGTTGGAAGCAGCCAATATGATCAGACATAAGGCCTTGCCCTTAAGCATTCCCCAACCTCCAAGAACTGAACCTACCTGCCTGAATTGTAAGTAGCTACCTTAATGTTCTCCATGAAACAACTGAGCGTACCTTTTTAAAAAAATGTCGGCAGCAGCAGCGACCAATGAGATTTTGTAGGCCACCGCTTTCCCCTTACTGGCTGAATAAAATAGCAGTTCGGTGGAACATCCAATTTATCTGGCTGCTGTGGCTTCTTGGGAAGACAGCCTAGTACATGTTTGCCAACTTCCAACTCCAATGGAGACTGACTGTAAATGGCAGCCGTGCTATAATATATATGGTTCCAAGCTGTACGTGTCATAATAGAGCCTTAATGACATCACGATGCAGCTTTAACTGTCAGACATCCAGGCTTATTGCATACAGTCTCTGTCTATCTATCTATCTATCTATCTGTCCCTGTGTATAGATAAATATCTATATAAATATATAGAAATACATATATATCGATATAGATTTTTATGGATATCTAGCTAAATATATGGATGTATGCATATATAGCTATATAGTTATGGAAGGCTAAAAAATGACGTACCCTGCGTATAATTTCTTCAGCCTATGATGCTTTTTATCTTTATTATTCTTAGTATCGCTATGAATGTCTTCTCAGGAGAAGGCTATAATACACCACAAGAGTTTTAAGCGAATCTTGCTAATTTTAGGTAAAAAAAAGAGTTCTGCACAGATTTGAAGACTGCAACGCTGTATTGTGGGTGCTCGCAGAAACCTACCAGCGCCTGTGCCTTGTCAGTGAATGTCACGTCGCAAAAACCAGTAGAAGGCCGCGTTGCAGGTGAAACCTTTTTCAGGTACAAGCAAGAATTTTAGCGCAGCTAACCAATCCCGTTATTTACATTTTGCTTGCCTGCCTGCCGTGGATTATTCTAGGCTTTTTTCCCAGCTCGCAGCATTGTATCCACTGATCGTCTGCTTGCGGTAGGTACAGTTGGAAGCAGCCAATATGATCAGACATAAGGCCTTGCCCTTAAGCATTCCCCAACCTCCAAGAACTGAACCTACCTGCCTGAATTGTAAGTAGCTACCTTAATGTTCTCCATGAAACAACTGAGCGTACCTTTTTAAAAAAATGTCGGCAGCAGCAGCGACCAATGAGATTTTGTAGGCCACCGCTTTCCCCTTACTGGCTGAATAAAATAGCAGTTCGGTGGAACATCCAATTTATCTGGCTGCTGTGGCTTCTTGGGAAGACAGCCTAGTACATGTTTGCCAACTTCCAACTCCAATGGAGACTGACTGTAAATGGCAGCCGTGCTATAATATATATGGTTCCAAGCTGTACGTGTCATAATAGAGCCTTAATGACATCACGATGCAGCTTTAACTGTCAGACATCCAGGCTTATTGCATACAGTCTCTGTCTATCTATCTATCTATCTATCTGTCCCTGTGTATAGATAAATATCTATATAAATATATAGAAATACATATATATCGATATAGATTTTTATGGATATCTAGCTAAATATATGGATGTATGCATATATAGCTATATAGTTATGGAAGGCTAAAAAATGACGTACCCTGCGTATAATTTCTTCAGCCTATGATGCTTTTTATCTTTATTATTCTTAGTATCGCTATGAATGTCTTCTCAGGAGAAGGCTATAATACACCACAAGAGTTTTAAGCGAATCTTGCTAATTTTAGGTAAAAAAAAGAGTTCTGCACAGATTTGAAGACTGCAACGCTGTATTGTGGGTGCTCGCAGAAACCTACCAGCGCCTGTGCCTTGTCAGTGAATGTCACGTCGCAAAAACCAGTAGAAGGCCGCGTTGCAGGTGAAACCTTTTTCAGGTACAAGCAAGAATTTTAGCGCAGCTAACCAATCCCGTTATTTACATTTTGCTTGCCTGCCTGCCGTGGATTATTCTAGGCTTTTTTCCCAGCTCGCAGCATTGTATCCACTGATCGTCTGCTTGCGGTAGGTACAGTTGGAAGCAGCCAATATGATCAGACATAAGGCCTTGCCCATAAGCATTCCCCAACCTCCAAGAACTGAACCTACCTGCCTGAATTGTAAGTAGCTACCTTCATGTTCTCCATGAAACAACTGAGCGTACCTTTTTAAAGAAATGTCGGCAGCAGCAGCGACCAATGAGATTTTGTAGGCCACCGCCTTCCCCTTACTGGCTGAATAAAATAGCAGTTCGGTGGAACATCCAATTTATCTGGCTGCTGTGGCTTCTTGGGAAGACAGCCTAATACATGTTTGCCAACTTCCAACTCCAATGGAGACTGACTGTAAATGGCAGCCGTGCTATAATATATATGGTTCCAAGCTGTACGTGTCATAATAGAGCCTTAATGACATCACAATGCAGCTTTAACTGTCAGACATCCAGGCTTATTGCATACAGTCTCTGTCTATCTATCTATCTATCTATCTGTCCCTGTGTATAGATAAATATCTATATAAATATATAGAAATACATATATATCGATATAGATTTTTATGGATATCTAGCTAAATATATGGATGTATGCATATATAGCTATATAGTTATGGAAGGCTAAAAAATGACGTACCCTGCGTATAATTTCTTCAGCCTATGATGCTTTTTATCTTTATTATTCTTAGTATCGCTATGAATGTCATCTCAGGAGAAGGCTATAATACACCACAAGAGTTTTAAGCGAATCTTGCTAATTTTAGGTAAAAAAAAGAGTTCTGCACAGATTTGAAGACTGCAACACTGTATTGTGGGTGCTCGCAGAAACCTACCAGCGCCTGTGCCTTGTCAGTGAATGTCACGTCGCAAAAACCAGTAGAAGGCCGCGTTGCAGGTGAAACCTTTTTCAGGTACAAGCAAGAATTTTAGCGCAGCTAACCAATCCCGTTATTTACATTTTGCTTGCCTGCCAGCCGTGGATTATTCTAGGCTTTTTTCCCAGCTCGCAGCATTGTATCCACTGATCGTCTGCTTGCGGTAGGTACAGTTGGAAGCAGCCAATATGATCAGACATAAGGCCTTGCCCATAAGCATTCCCCAACCTCCAAGAACTGAACCTACCTGCCTGAATTGTAAGTAGCTACCTTCATGTTCTCCATGAAACAACTGAGCGTACCTTTTTAAAAAAATGTCGGCAGCAGCAGCGACCAATGAGATTTTGTAGGCCACCGCTTTCCCCTTACTGGCTGAATAAAATAGCAGTTCGGTGGAACATCCAATTTATCTGGCTGCTGTGGCTTCTTGGGAAGACAGCCTAGTACATGTTTGCCAACTTCCAACTCCAATGGAGACTGACTGTAAATGGCAGCCGTGCTATAATATATATGGTTCCAAGCTGTACGTGTCATAATAGAGCCTTAATGACATCACGATGCAGCTTTAACTGTCAGACATCCAGGCTTATTGCATACAGTCTCTGTCTATCTATCTATCTATCTATCTATCTGTCCCTGTGTATAGATAAATATCTATATAAATATATAGAAATACATATATATCGATATAGATTTTTATGGATATCTAGCTAAATATATGGATGTATGCATATATAGCTATATAGTTATGGAAGGCTAAAAAATGACGTACCCTGCGTATAATTTCTTCAGCCTATGATGCTTTTTATCTTTATTATTCTTAGTATCGCTATGAATGTCTTCTCAGGAGAAGGCTATAATACACCACAAGAGTTTTAAGCGAATCTTGCTAATTTTAGGTAAAAAAAAGAGTTCTGCACAGATTTGAAGACTGCAACGCTGTATTGTGGGTGCTCGCAGAAACCTACCAGCGCCTGTGCCTTCTCAGTGAATGTCACGTCGCAAAAACCAGTAGAAGGCCGCATTGCAGGTGAAACCTTTTTCAGGTACAAGCAAGAATTTTAGCGCAGCTAACCAATCCCGTTATTTACATTTTGCTTGCCTGCCTGCCGTGGATTATTCTAGGCTTTTTTCCCAGCTCGCAGCATTGTATCCACTGATCGTCTGCTTGCGGTAGGTACAGTTGGAAGCAGCCAATATGATCAGACATAAGGCCTTGCCCATAAGCATTCCCCAACCTCCAAGAACTGAACCTACCTGCCTGAATTGTAAGTAGCTACCTTCATGTTCTCCATGAAACAACTGAGCGTACCTTTTTAAAGAAATGTCGGCAGCAGCAGCGACCAATGAGATTTTGTAGGCCACCGCCTTCCCCTTACTGGCTGAATAAAATAGCAGTTCGGTGGAACATCCAATTTATCTGGCTGCTGTGGCTTCTTGGGAAGACAGCCTAATACATGTTTGCCAACTTCCAACTCCAATGGAGACTGACTGTAAATGGCAGCCGTGCTATAATATATATGGTTCCAAGCTGTACGTGTCATAATAGAGCCTTAATGACATCACAATGCAGCTTTAACTGTCAGACATCCAGGCTTATTGCATACAGTCTCTGTCTATCTATCTATCTATCTATCTATCTATCTATCTATCTATCTGTCCCTGTGTATAGATAAATATGTATATAAATATATAGAAATACATATATATCGATATAGATTTTTATGGATATCTAGCTAAATATATGGATGTATGCATATATAGCTATATAGTTATGGAAGGCTAAAAAATGACGTACCCTGCGTATAATTTCTTCAGCCTATGATGCTTTTTATCTTTATTATTCTTAGTATCGCTATGAATGTCATCTCAGGAGAAGGCTATAATACACCACAAGAGTTTTAAGCGAATCTTGCTAATTTTAGGTAAAAAAAAGAGTTCTGCACAGATTTGAAGACTGCAACGCTGTATTGTGGGTGCTCGCAGAAACCTACCAGCGCCTGTGCCTTGTCAGTGAATGTCACGTCGCAAAAACCAGTAGAAGGCCGCGTTGCAGGTGAAACCTTTTTCAGGTACAAGCAAGAATTTTAGCGCAGCTAACCAATCCCGTTATTTACATTTTGCTTGCCTGCCTGCCGTGGATTATTCTAGGCTTTTTTCCCAGCTCGCAGCATTGTATCCACTGATCGTCTGCTTGCGGTAGGTACAGTTGGAAGCAGCCAATATGATCAGACATAAGGCCTTGCCCTTAAGCATTCCCCAACCTCCAAGAACTGAACCTACCTGCCTGAATTGTAAGTAGCTACCTTAATGTTCTCCATGAAACAACTGAGCGTACCTTTTTAAAAAAATGTCGGCAGCAGCAGCGACCAATGAGATTTTGTAGGCCACCGCTTTCCCCTTACTGGCTGAATAAAATAGCAGTTCGGTGGAACATCCAATTTATCTGGCTGCTGTGGCTTCTTGGGAAGACAGCCTAGTACATGTTTGCCAACTTCCAACTCCAATGGAGACTGACTGTAAATGGCAGCCGTGCTATAATATATATGGTTCCAAGCTGTACGTGTCATAATAGAGCCTTAATGACATCACGATGCAGCTTTAACTGTCAGACATCCAGGCTTATTGCATACAGTCTCTGTCTATCTATCTATCTATCTATCTATCTATCTATCTATCTATCTATCTGTCCCTGTGTATAGATAAATATCTATATAAATATATAGAAATACATATATATCGATATAGATTTTTATGGATATCTAGCTAAATATATGGATGTATGCATATATAGCTATATAGTTATGGAAGGCTAAAAAATGACGTACCCTGCGTATAATTTCTTCAGCCTATGATGCTTTTTATCTTTATTATTCTTAGTATCGCTATGAATGTCATCTCAGGAGAAGGCTATAATACACCACAAGAGTTTTAAGCGAATCTTGCTAATTTTAGGTAAAAAAAAGAGTTCTGCACAGATTTGAAGACTGCAACACTGTATTGTGGGTGCTCGCAGAAACCTACCAGCGCCTGTGCCTTGTCAGTGAATGTCACGTCGCAAAAACCAGTAGAAGGCCGCGTTGCAGGTGAAACCTTTTTCAGGTACAAGCAAGAATTTTAGCGCAGCTAACCAATCCCGTTATTTACATTTTGCTTGCCTGCCAGCCGTGGATTATTCTAGGCTTTTTTCCCAGCTCGCAGCATTGTATCCACTGATCGTCTGCTTGCGGTAGGTACAGTTGGAAGCAGCCAATATGATCAGACATAAGGCCTTGCCCATAAGCATTCCCCAACCTCCAAGAACTGAACCTACCTGCCTGAATTGTAAGTAGCTACCTTCATGTTCTCCATGAAACAACTGAGCGTACCTTTTTAAAAAAATGTCGGCAGCAGCAGCGACCAATGAGATTTTGTAGGCCACCGCTTTCCCCTTACTGGCTGAATAAAATAGCAGTTCGGTGGAACATCCAATTTATCTGGCTGCTGTGGCTTCTTGGGAAGACAGCCTAGTACATGTTTGCCAACTTCCAACTCCAATGGAGACTGACTGTAAATGGCAGCCGTGCTATAATATATATGGTTCCAAGCTGTACGTGTCATAATAGAGCCTTAATGACATCACGATGCAGCTTTAACTGTCAGACATCCAGGCTTATTGCATACAGTCTCTGTCTATCTATCTATCTATCTATCTGTCCCTGTGTATAGATAAATATCTATATAAATATATAGAAATACATATATATCGATATAGATTTTTATGGATATCTAGCTAAATATATGGATGTATGCATATATAGCTATATAGTTATGGAAGGCTAAAAAATGACGTACCCTGCGTATAATTTCTTCAGCCTATGATGCTTTTTATCTTTATTATTCTTAGTATCGCTATGAATGTCTTCTCAGGAGAAGGCTATAATACACCACAAGAGTTTTAAGCGAATCTTGCTAATTTTAGGTAAAAAAAAGAGTTCTGCACAGATTTGAAGACTGCAACGCTGTATTGTGGGTGCTCGCAGAAACCTACCAGCGCCTGTGCCTTGTCAGTGAATGTCACGTCGCAAAAACCAGTAGAAGGCCGCGTTGCAGGTGAAACCTTTTTCAGGTACAAGCAAGAATTTTAGCGCAGCTAACCAATCCCGTTATTTACATTTTGCTTGCCTGCCTGCCGTGGATTATTCTAGGCTTTTTTCCCAGCTCGCAGCATTGTATCCACTGATCGTCTGCTTGCGGTAGGTACAGTTGGAAGCAGCCAATATGATCAGACATAAGGCCTTGCCCATAAGCATTCCCCAACCTCCAAGAACTGAACCTACCTGCCTGAATTGTAAGTAGCTACCTTCATGTTCTCCATGAAACAACTGAGCGTACCTTTTTAAAGAAATGTCGGCAGCAGCAGCGACCAATGAGATTTTGTAGGCCACCGCCTTCCCCTTACTGGCTGAATAAAATAGCAGTTCGGTGGAACATCCAATTTATCTGGCTGCTGTGGCTTCTTGGGAAGACAGCCTAATACATGTTTGCCAACTTCCAACTCCAATGGAGACTGACTGTAAATGGCAGCCGTGCTATAATATATATGGTTCCAAGCTGTACGTGTCATAATAGAGCCTTAATGACATCACAATGCAGCTTTAACTGTCAGACATCCAGGCTTATTGCATACAGTCTCTGTCTATCTATCTATCTATCTATCTGTCCCTGTGTATAGATAAATATCTATATAAATATATAGAAATACATATATATCGATATAGATTTTTATGGATATCTAGCTAAATATATGGATGTATGCATATATAGCTATATAGTTATGGAAGGCTAAAAAATGACGTACCCTGCGTATAATTTCTTCAGCCTATGATGCTTTTTATCTTTATTATTCTTAGTATCGCTATGAATGTCATCTCAGGAGAAGGCTATAATACACCACAAGAGTTTTAAGCGAATCTTGCTAATTTTAGGTAAAAAAAAGAGTTCTGCACAGATTTGAAGACTGCAACACTGTATTGTGGGTGCTCGCAGAAACCTACCAGCGCCTGTGCCTTGTCAGTGAATGTCACGTCGCAAAAACCAGTAGAAGGCCGCGTTGCAGGTGAAACCTTTTTCAGGTACAAGCAAGAATTTTAGCGCAGCTAACCAATCCCGTTATTTACATTTTGCTTGCCTGCCAGCCGTGGATTATTCTAGGCTTTTTTCCCAGCTCGCAGCATTGTATCCACTGATCGTCTGCTTGCGGTAGGTACAGTTGGAAGCAGCCAATATGATCAGACATAAGGCCTTGCCCATAAGCATTCCCCAACCTCCAAGAACTGAACCTACCTGCCTGAATTGTAAGTAGCTACCTTCATGTTCTCCATGAAACAACTGAGCGTACCTTTTTAAAAAAATGTCGGCAGCAGCAGCGACCAATGAGATTTTGTAGGCCACCGCTTTCCCCTTACTGGCTGAATAAAATAGCAGTTCGGTGGAACATCCAATTTATCTGGCTGCTGTGGCTTCTTGGGAAGACAGCCTAGTACATGTTTGCCAACTTCCAACTCCAATGGAGACTGACTGTAAATGGCAGCCGTGCTATAATATATATGGTTCCAAGCTGTACGTGTCATAATAGAGCCTTAATGACATCACGATGCAGCTTTAACTGTCAGACATCCAGGCTTATTGCATACAGTCTCTGTCTATCTATCTATCTATCTATCTATCTATCTGTCCCTGTGTATAGATAAATATCTATATAAATATATAGAAATACATATATATCGATATAGATTTTTATGGATATCTAGCTAAATATATGGATGTATGCATATATAGCTATATAGTTATGGAAGGCTAAAAAATGACGTACCCTGCGTATAATTTCTTCAGCCTATGATGCTTTTTATCTTTATTATTCTTAGTATCGCTATGAATGTCTTCTCAGGAGAAGGCTATAATACACCACAAGAGTTTTAAGCGAATCTTGCTAATTTTAGGTAAAAAAAAGAGTTCTGCACAGATTTGAAGACTGCAACGCTGTATTGTGGGTGCTCGCAGAAACCTACCAGCGCCTGTGCCTTCTCAGTGAATGTCACGTCGCAAAAACCAGTAGAAGGCCGCATTGCAGGTGAAACCTTTTTCAGGTACAAGCAAGAATTTTAGCGCAGCTAACCAATCCCGTTATTTACATTTTGCTTGCCTGCCTGCCGTGGATTATTCTAGGCTTTTTTCCCAGCTCGCAGCATTGTATCCACTGATCGTCTGCTTGCGGTAGGTACAGTTGGAAGCAGCCAATATGATCAGACATAAGGCCTTGCCCATAAGCATTCCCCAACCTCCAAGAACTGAACCTACCTGCCTGAATTGTAAGTAGCTACCTTCATGTTCTCCATGAAACAACTGAGCGTACCTTTTTAAAGAAATGCCGGCAGCAGCAGCGACCAATGAGATTTTGTAGGCCACCGCCTTCCCCTTACTGGCTGAATAAAATAGCAGTTCGGTGGAACATCCAATTTATCTGGCTGCTGTGGCTTCTTGGGAAGACAGCCTAATACATGTTTGCCAACTTCCAACTCCAATGGAGACTGACTGTAAATGGCAGCCGTGCTATAATATATATGGTTCCAAGCTGTACGTGTCATAATAGAGCCTTAATGACATCACGATGCAGCTTTAACTGTCAGACATCCAGGCTTATTGCATACAGTTTCTGTCTATCTATCTATCTATCTATCTATCTATCTATCTGTCCCTGTGTATAGATAAATATCTATATAAATATATAGAAATACATATATATCGATATAGATTTTTATGGATATCTAGGTAAATATATGGATGTATGCATATATAGCTATATAGTTATGGAAGGCTAAAAAATGACGTACCCTGCGTATAATTTCTTCAGCCTATGATGCTTTTTATCTTTATTATTCTTAGTATCGCTATGAATGTCTTCTCAGGAGAAGGCTATAATACACCACAAGAGTTTTAAGCGAATCTTGCTAATTTTAGGTAAAAAAAAGAGTTCTGCACAGATTTG
The DNA here is from genome assembly GCF_035609145.1 of Eleutherodactylus coqui. Classification (NCBI taxonomy): domain Eukaryota; kingdom Metazoa; phylum Chordata; class Amphibia; order Anura; family Eleutherodactylidae; genus Eleutherodactylus; species Eleutherodactylus coqui. The sequence continues at coordinate 1,293,251 of NW_027102361.1, forward strand.
AAGACTGCAACGCTGTATTGTGGGTGCTCGCAGAAACCTACCAGCGCCTGTGCCTTCTCAGTGAATGTCACGTCGCAAAAACCAGTAGAAGGCCGCATTGCAGGTGAAACCTTTTTCAGGTACAAGCAAGAATTTTAGCGCAGCTAACCAATCCCGTTATTTACATTTTGCTTGCCTGCCTGCCGTGGATTATTCTAGGCTTTTTTCCCAGCTCGCAGCATTGTATCCACTGATCGTCTGCTTGCGGTAGGTACAGTTGGAAGCAGCCAATATGATCAGACATAAGGCCTTGCCCATAAGCATTCCCCAACCTCCAAGAACTGAACCTACCTGCCTGAATTGTAAGTAGCTACCTTCATGTTCTCCATGAAACAACTGAGCGTACCTTTTTAAAGAAATGTCGGCAGCAGCAGCGACCAATGAGATTTTGTAGGCCACCGCCTTCCCCTTACTGGCTGAATAAAATAGCAGTTCGGTGGAACATCCAATTTATCTGGCTGCTGTGGCTTCTTGGGAAGACAGCCTAATACATGTTTGCCAACTTCCAACTCCAATGGAGACTGACTGTAAATGGCAGCCGTGCTATAATATATATGGTTCCAAGCTGTACGTGTCATAATAGAGCCTTAATGACATCACAATGCAGCTTTAACTGTCAGACATCCAGGCTTATTGCATACAGTCTCTGTCTATCTATCTATCTATCTATCTATCTGTCCCTGTGTATAGATAAATATCTATATAAATATATAGAAATACATATATATCGATATAGATTTTTATGGATATCTAGCTAAATATATGGATGTATGCATATATAGCTATATAGTTATGGAAGGCTAAAAAATGACGTACCCTGCGTATAATTTCTTCAGCCTATGATGCTTTTTATCTTTATTATTCTTAGTATCGCTATGAATGTCATCTCAGGAGAAGGCTATAATACACCACAAGAGTTTTAAGCGAATCTTGCTAATTTTAGGTAAAAAAAAAGAGTTCTGCACAGATTTGAAGACTGCAACGCTGTATTGTGGGTGCTCGCAGAAACCTACCAGCGCCTGTGCCTTGTCAGTGAATGTCACGTCGCAAAAACCAGTAGAAGGCCGCGTTGCAGGTGAAACCTTTTTCAGGTACAAGCAAGAATTTTAGCGCAGCTAACCAATCCCGTTATTTACATTTTGCTTGCCTGCCTGCCGTGGATTATTCTAGGCTTTTTTCCCAGCTCGCAGCATTGTATCCACTGATCGTCTGCTTGCGGTAGGTACAGTTGGAAGCAGCCAATATGATCAGACATAAGGCCTTGCCCTTAAGCATTCCCCAACCTCCAAGAACTGAACCTACCTGCCTGAATTGTAAGTAGCTACCTTAATGTTCTCCATGAAACAACTGAGCGTACCTTTTTAAAAAAATGTCGGCAGCAGCAGCGACCAATGAGATTTTGTAGGCCACCGCTTTCCCCTTACTGGCTGAATAAAATAGCAGTTCGGTGGAACATCCAATTTATCTGGCTGCTGTGGCTTCTTGGGAAGACAGCCTAGTACATGTTTGCCAACTTCCAACTCCAATGGAGACTGACTGTAAATGGCAGCCGTGCTATAATATATATGGTTCCAAGCTGTACGTGTCATAATAGAGCCTTAATGACATCACGATGCAGCTTTAACTGTCAGACATCCAGGCTTATTGCATACAGTCTCTGTCTATCTATCTATCTATCTATCTGTCCCTGTGTATAGATAAATATCTATATAAATATATAGAAATACATATATATCGATATAGATTTTTATGGATATCTAGCTAAATATATGGATGTATGCATATATAGCTATATAGTTATGGAAGGCTAAAAAATGACGTACCCTGCGTATAATTTCTTCAGCCTATGATGCTTTTTATCTTTATTATTCTTAGTATCGCTATGAATGTCTTCTCAGGAGAAGGCTATAATACACCACAAGAGTTTTAAGCGAATCTTGCTAATTTTAGGTAAAAAAAAGAGTTCTGCACAGATTTGAAGACTGCAACGCTGTATTGTGGGTGCTCGCAGAAACCTACCAGCGCCTGTGCCTTGTCAGTGAATGTCACGTCGCAAAAACCAGTAGAAGGCCGCGTTGCAGGTGAAACCTTTTTCAGGTACAAGCAAGAATTTTAGCGCAGCTAACCAATCCCGTTATTTACATTTTGCTTGCCTGCCTGCCGTGGATTATTCTAGGCTTTTTTCCCAGCTCGCAGCATTGTATCCACTGATCGTCTGCTTGCGGTAGGTACAGTTGGAAGCAGCCAATATGATCAGACATAAGGCCTTGCCCATAAGCATTCCCCAACCTCCAAGAACTGAACCTACCTGCCTGAATTGTAAGTAGCTACCTTCATGTTCTCCATGAAACAACTGAGCGTACCTTTTTAAAGAAATGTCGGCAGCAGCAGCGACCAATGAGATTTTGTAGGCCACCGCCTTCCCCTTACTGGCTGAATAAAATAGCAGTTCGGTGGAACATCCAATTTATCTGGCTGCTGTGGCTTCTTGGGAAGACAGCCTAATACATGTTTGCCAACTTCCAACTCCAATGGAGACTGACTGTAAATGGCAGCCGTGCTATAATATATATGGTTCCAAGCTGTACGTGTCATAATAGAGCCTTAATGACATCACAATGCAGCTTTAACTGTCAGACATCCAGGCTTATTGCATACAGTCTCTGTCTATCTATCTATCTATCTATCTGTCCCTGTGTATAGATAAATATCTATATAAATATATAGAAATACATATATATCGATATAGATTTTTATGGATATCTAGCTAAATATATGGATGTATGCATATATAGCTATATAGTTATGGAAGGCTAAAAAATGACGTACCCTGCGTATAATTTCTTCAGCCTATGATGCTTTTTATCTTTATTATTCTTAGTATCGCTATGAATGTCATCTCAGGAGAAGGCTATAATACACCACAAGAGTTTTAAGCGAATCTTGCTAATTTTAGGTAAAAAAAAGAGTTCTGCACAGATTTGAAGACTGCAACACTGTATTGTGGGTGCTCGCAGAAACCTACCAGCGCCTGTGCCTTGTCAGTGAATGTCACGTCGCAAAAACCAGTAGAAGGCCGCGTTGCAGGTGAAACCTTTTTCAGGTACAAGCAAGAATTTTAGCGCAGCTAACCAATCCCGTTATTTACATTTTGCTTGCCTGCCAGCCGTGGATTATTCTAGGCTTTTTTCCCAGCTCGCAGCATTGTATCCACTGATCGTCTGCTTGCGGTAGGTACAGTTGGAAGCAGCCAATATGATCAGACATAAGGCCTTGCCCATAAGCATTCCCCAACCTCCAAGAACTGAACCTACCTGCCTGAATTGTAAGTAGCTACCTTCATGTTCTCCATGAAACAACTGAGCGTACCTTTTTAAAAAAATGTCGGCAGCAGCAGCGACCAATGAGATTTTGTAGGCCACCGCTTTCCCCTTACTGGCTGAATAAAATAGCAGTTCGGTGGAACATCCAATTTATCTGGCTGCTGTGGCTTCTTGGGAAGACAGCCTAGTACATGTTTGCCAACTTCCAACTCCAATGGAGACTGACTGTAAATGGCAGCCGTGCTATAATATATATGGTTCCAAGCTGTACGTGTCATAATAGAGCCTTAATGACATCACGATGCAGCTTTAACTGTCAGACATCCAGGCTTATTGCATACAGTCTCTGTCTATCTATCTATCTATCTATCTATCTGTCCCTGTGTATAGATAAATATCTATATAAATATATAGAAATACATATATATCGATATAGATTTTTATGGATATCTAGCTAAATATATGGATGTATGCATATATAGCTATATAGTTATGGAAGGCTAAAAAATGACGTACCCTGCGTATAATTTCTTCAGCCTATGATGCTTTTTATCTTTATTATTCTTAGTATCGCTATGAATGTCTTCTCAGGAGAAGGCTATAATACACCACAAGAGTTTTAAGCGAATCTTGCTAATTTTAGGTAAAAAAAAGAGTTCTGCACAGATTTGAAGACTGCAACGCTGTATTGTGGGTGCTCGCAGAAACCTACCAGCGCCTGTGCCTTCTCAGTGAATGTCACGTCGCAAAAACCAGTAGAAGGCCGCATTGCAGGTGAAACCTTTTTCAGGTACAAGCAAGAATTTTAGCGCAGCTAACCAATCCCGTTATTTACATTTTGCTTGCCTGCCTGCCGTGGATTATTCTAGGCTTTTTTCCCAGCTCGCAGCATTGTATCCACTGATCGTCTGCTTGCGGTAGGTACAGTTGGAAGCAGCCAATATGATCAGACATAAGGCCTTGCCCATAAGCATTCCCCAACCTCCAAGAACTGAACCTACCTGCCTGAATTGTAAGTAGCTACCTTCATGTTCTCCATGAAACAACTGAGCGTACCTTTTTAAAGAAATGCCGGCAGCAGCAGCGACCAATGAGATTTTGTAGGCCACCGCCTTCCCCTTACTGGCTGAATAAAATAGCAGTTCGGTGGAACATCCAATTTATCTGGCTGCTGTGGCTTCTTGGGAAGACAGCCTAATACATGTTTGCCAACTTCCAACTCCAATGGAGACTGACTGTAAATGGCAGCCGTGCTATAATATATATGGTTCCAAGCTGTACGTGTCATAATAGAGCCTTAATGACATCACGATGCAGCTTTAACTGTCAGACATCCAGGCTTATTGCATACAGTTTCTGTCTATCTATCTATCTATCTATCTATCTATCTGTCCCTGTGTATAGATAAATATCTATATAAATATATAGAAATACATATATATCGATATAGATTTTTATGGATATCTAGCTAAATATATGGATGTATGCATATATAGCTATATAGTTATGGAAGGCTAAAAAATGACGTACCCTGCGTATAATTTCTTCAGCCTATGATGCTTTTTATCTTTATTATTCTTAGTATCGCTATGAATGTCATCTCAGGAGAAGGCTATAATACACCACAAGAGTTTTAAGCGAATCTTGCTAATTTTAGGTAAAAAAAAAGAGTTCTGCACAGATTTGAAGACTGCAACGCTGTATTGTGGGTGCTCGCAGAAACCTACCAGCGCCTGTGCCTTGTCAGTGAATGTCACGTCGCAAAAACCAGTAGAAGGCCGCGTTGCAGGTGAAACCTTTTTCAGGTACAAGCAAGAATTTTAGCGCAGCTAACCAATCCCGTTATTTACATTTTGCTTGCCTGCCTGCCGTGGATTATTCTAGGCTTTTTTCCCAGCTCGCAGCATTGTATCCACTGATCGTCTGCTTGCGGTAGGTACAGTTGGAAGCAGCCAATATGATCAGACATAAGGCCTTGCCCTTAAGCATTCCCCAACCTCCAAGAACTGAACCTACCTGCCTGAATTGTAAGTAGCTACCTTAATGTTCTCCATGAAACAACTGAGCGTACCTTTTTAAAAAAATGTCGGCAGCAGCAGCGACCAATGAGATTTTGTAGGCCACCGCTTTCCCCTTACTGGCTGAATAAAATAGCAGTTCGGTGGAACATCCAATTTATCTGGCTGCTGTGGCTTCTTGGGAAGACAGCCTAGTACATGTTTGCCAACTTCCAACTCCAATGGAGACTGACTGTAAATGGCAGCCGTGCTATAATATATATGGTTCCAAGCTGTACGTGTCATAATAGAGCCTTAATGACATCACGATGCAGCTTTAACTGTCAGACATCCAGGCTTATTGCATACAGTCTCTGTCTATCTATCTATCTATCTATCTGTCCCTGTGTATAGATAAATATCTATATAAATATATAGAAATACATATATATCGATATAGATTTTTATGGATATCTAGCTAAATATATGGATGTATGCATATATAGCTATATAGTTATGGAAGGCTAAAAAATGACGTACCCTGCGTATAATTTCTTCAGCCTATGATGCTTTTTATCTTTATTATTCTTAGTATCGCTATGAATGTCTTCTCAGGAGAAGGCTATAATACACCACAAGAGTTTTAAGCGAATCTTGCTAATTTTAGGTAAAAAAAAGAGTTCTGCACAGATTTGAAGACTGCAACGCTGTATTGTGGGTGCTCGCAGAAACCTACCAGCGCCTGTGCCTTGTCAGTGAATGTCACGTCGCAAAAACCAGTAGAAGGCCGCGTTGCAGGTGAAACCTTTTTCAGGTACAAGCAAGAATTTTAGCGCAGCTAACCAATCCCGTTATTTACATTTTGCTTGCCTGCCTGCCGTGGATTATTCTAGGCTTTTTTCCCAGCTCGCAGCATTGTATCCACTGATCGTCTGCTTGCGGTAGGTACAGTTGGAAGCAGCCAATATGATCAGACATAAGGCCTTGCCCATAAGCATTCCCCAACCTCCAAGAACTGAACCTACCTGCCTGAATTGTAAGTAGCTACCTTCATGTTCTCCATGAAACAACTGAGCGTACCTTTTTAAAGAAATGTCGGCAGCAGCAGCGACCAATGAGATTTTGTAGGCCACCGCCTTCCCCTTACTGGCTGAATAAAATAGCAGTTCGGTGGAACATCCAATTTATCTGGCTGCTGTGGCTTCTTGGGAAGACAGCCTAATACATGTTTGCCAACTTCCAACTCCAATGGAGACTGACTGTAAATGGCAGCCGTGCTATAATATATATGGTTCCAAGCTGTACGTGTCATAATAGAGCCTTAATGACATCACAATGCAGCTTTAACTGTCAGACATCCAGGCTTATTGCATACAGTCTCTGTCTATCTATCTATCTATCTATCTGTCCCTGTGTATAGATAAATATCTATATAAATATATAGAAATACATATATATCGATATAGATTTTTATGGATATCTAGCTAAATATATGGATGTATGCATATATAGCTATATAGTTATGGAAGGCTAAAAAATGACGTACCCTGCGTATAATTTCTTCAGCCTATGATGCTTTTTATCTTTATTATTCTTAGTATCGCTATGAATGTCATCTCAGGAGAAGGCTATAATACACCACAAGAGTTTTAAGCGAATCTTGCTAATTTTAGGTAAAAAAAAGAGTTCTGCACAGATTTGAAGACTGCAACACTGTATTGTGGGTGCTCGCAGAAACCTACCAGCGCCTGTGCCTTGTCAGTGAATGTCACGTCGCAAAAACCAGTAGAAGGCCGCGTTGCAGGTGAAACCTTTTTCAGGTACAAGCAAGAATTTTAGCGCAGCTAACCAATCCCGTTATTTACATTTTGCTTGCCTGCCAGCCGTGGATTATTCTAGGCTTTTTTCCCAGCTCGCAGCATTGTATCCACTGATCGTCTGCTTGCGGTAGGTACAGTTGGAAGCAGCCAATATGATCAGACATAAGGCCTTGCCCATAAGCATTCCCCAACCTCCAAGAACTGAACCTACCTGCCTGAATTGTAAGTAGCTACCTTCATGTTCTCCATGAAACAACTGAGCGTACCTTTTTAAAAAAATGTCGGCAGCAGCAGCGACCAATGAGATTTTGTAGGCCACCGCTTTCCCCTTACTGGCTGAATAAAATAGCAGTTCGGTGGAACATCCAATTTATCTGGCTGCTGTGGCTTCTTGGGAAGACAGCCTAGTACATGTTTGCCAACTTCCAACTCCAATGGAGACTGACTGTAAATGGCAGCCGTGCTATAATATATATGGTTCCAAGCTGTACGTGTCATAATAGAGCCTTAATGACATCACGATGCAGCTTTAACTGTCAGACATCCAGGCTTATTGCATACAGTCTCTGTCTATCTATCTATCTATCTATCTATCTGTCCCTGTGTATAGATAAATATCTATATAAATATATAGAAATACATATATATCGATATAGATTTTTATGGATATCTAGCTAAATATATGGATGTATGCATATATAGCTATATAGTTATGGAAGGCTAAAAAATGACGTACCCTGCGTATAATTTCTTCAGCCTATGATGCTTTTTATCTTTATTATTCTTAGTATCGCTATGAATGTCTTCTCAGGAGAAGGCTATAATACACCACAAGAGTTTTAAGCGAATCTTGCTAATTTTAGGTAAAAAAAAGAGTTCTGCACAGATTTGAAGACTGCAACGCTGTATTGTGGGTGCTCGCAGAAACCTACCAGCGCCTGTGCCTTCTCAGTGAATGTCACGTCGCAAAAACCAGTAGAAGGCCGCGTTGCAGGTGAAACCTTTTTCAGGTACAAGCAAGAATTTTAGCGCAGCTAACCAATCCCGTTATTTACATTTTGCTTGCCTGCCTGCCGTGGATTATTCTAGGCTTTTTTCCCAGCTCGCAGCATTGTATCCACTGATCGTCTGCTTGCGGTAGGTACAGTTGGAAGCAGCCAATATGATCAGACATAAGGCCTTGCCCATAAGCATTCCCCAACCTCCAAGAACTGAACCTACCTGCCTGAATTGTAAGTAGCTACCTTCATGTTCTCCATGAAACAACTGAGCGTACCTTTTTAAAGAAATGTCGGCAGCAGCAGCGACCAATGAGATTTTGTAGGCCACCGCCTTCCCCTTACTGGCTGAATAAAATAGCAGTTCGGTGGAACATCCAATTTATCTGGCTGCTGTGGCTTCTTGGGAAGACAGCCTAATACATGTTTGCCAACTTCCAACTCCAATGGAGACTGACTGTAAATGGCAGCCGTGCTATAATATATATGGTTCCAAGCTGTACGTGTCATAATAGAGCCTTAATGACATCACAATGCAGCTTTAACTGTCAGACATCCAGGCTTATTGCATACAGTCTCTGTCTATCTATCTATCTATCTATCTGTCCCTGTGTATAGATAAATATCTATATAAATATATAGAAATACATATATATCGATATAGATTTTTATGGATATCTAGCTAAATATATGGATGTATGCATATATAGCTATATAGTTATGGAAGGCTAAAAAATGACGTACCCTGCGTATAATTTCTTCAGCCTATGATGCTTTTTATCTTTATTATTCTTAGTATCGCTATGAATGTCATCTCAGGAGAAGGCTATAATACACCACAAGAGTTTTAAGCGAATCTTGCTAATTTTAGGTAAAAAAAAGAGTTCTGCACAGATTTGAAGACTGCAACACTGTATTGTGGGTGCTCGCAGAAACCTACCAGCGCCTGTGCCTTGTCAGTGAATGTCACGTCGCAAAAACCAGTAGAAGGCCGCGTTGCAGGTGAAACCTTTTTCAGGTACAAGCAAGAATTTTAGCGCAGCTAACCAATCCCGTTATTTACATTTTGCTTGCCTGCCAGCCGTGGATTATTCTAGGCTTTTTTCCCAGCTCGCAGCATTGTATCCACTGATCGTCTGCTTGCGGTAGGTACAGTTGGAAGCAGCCAATATGATCAGACATAAGGCCTTGCCCATAAGCATTCCCCAACCTCCAAGAACTGAACCTACCTGCCTGAATTGTAAGTAGCTACCTTCATGTTCTCCATGAAACAACTGAGCGTACCTTTTTAAAAAAATGTCGGCAGCAGCAGCGACCAATGAGATTTTGTAGGCCACCGCTTTCCCCTTACTGGCTGAATAAAATAGCAGTTCGGTGGAACATCCAATTTATCTGGCTGCTGTGGCTTCTTGGGAAGACAGCCTAGTACATGTTTGCCAACTTCCAACTCCAATGGAGACTGACTGTAAATGGCAGCCGTGCTATAATATATATGGTTCCAAGCTGTACGTGTCATAATAGAGCCTTAATGACATCACGATGCAGCTTTAACTGTCAGACATCCAGGCTTATTGCATACAGTCTCTGTCTATCTATCTATCTATCTATCTATCTATCTGTCCCTGTGTATAGATAAATATCTATATAAATATATAGAAATACATATATATCGATATAGATTTTTATGGATATCTAGCTAAATATATGGATGTATGCATATATAGCTATATAGTTATGGAAGGCTAAAAAATGACGTACCCTGCGTATAATTTCTTCAGCCTATGATGCTTTTTATCTTTATTATTCTTAGTATCGCTATGAATGTCTTCTCAGGAGAAGGCTATAATACACCACAAGAGTTTTAAGCGAATCTTGCTAATTTTAGGTAAAAAAAAGAGTTCTGCACAGATTTGAAGACTGCAACGCTGTATTGTGGGTGCTCGCAGAAACCTACCAGCGCCTGTGCCTTCTCAGTGAATGTCACGTCGCAAAAACCAGTAGAAGGCCGCATTGCAGGTGAAACCTTTTTCAGGTACAAGCAAGAATTTTAGCGCAGCTAACCAATCCCGTTATTTACATTTTGCTTGCCTGCCTGCCGTGGATTATTCTAGGCTTTTTTCCCAGCTCGCAGCATTGTATCCACTGATCGTCTGCTTGCGGTAGGTACAGTTGGAAGCAGCCAATATGATCAGACATAAGGCCTTGCCCATAAGCATTCCCCAACCTCCAAGAACTGAACCTACCTGCCTGAATTGTAAGTAGCTACCTTCATGTTCTCCATGAAACAACTGAGCGTACCTTTTTAAAGAAATGCCGGCAGCAGCAGCGACCAATGAGATTTTGTAGGCCACCGCCTTCCCCTTACTGGCTGAATAAAATAGCAGTTCGGTGGAACATCCAATTTATCTGGCTGCTGTGGCTTCTTGGGAAGACAGCCTAATACATGTTTGCCAACTTCCAACTCCAATGGAGACTGACTGTAAATGGCAGCCGTGCTATAATATATATGGTTCCAAGCTGTACGTGTCATAATAGAGCCTTAATGACATCACGATGCAGCTTTAACTGTCAGACATCCAGGCTTATTGCATACAGTTTCTGTCTATCTATCTATCTATCTATCTATCTATCTATCTATCTGTCCCTGTGTATAGATAAATATCTATATAAATATATAGAAATACATATATATCGATATAGATTTTTATGGATATCTAGGTAAATATATGGATGTATGCATATATAGCTATATAGTTATGGAAGGCTAAAAAATGACGTACCCTGCGTATAATTTCTTCAGCCTATGATGCTTTTTATCTTTATTATTCTTAGTATCGCTATGAATGTCTTCTCAGGAGAAGGCTATAATACACCACAAGAGTTTTAAGCGAATCTTGCTAATTTTAGGTAAAAAAAAGAGTTCTGCACAGATTTGAAGACTGCAACGCTGTATTGTGGGTGCTCGCAGAAACCTACCAGCGCCTGTGCCTTCTCAGTGAATGTCACGTCGCAAAAACCAGTAGAAGGCCGCATTGCAGGTGAAACCTTTTTCAGGTACAAGCAAGAATTTTAGCGCAGCTAACCAATCCCGTTATTTACATTTTGCTTGCCTGCCTGCCGTGGATTATTCTAGGCTTTTTTCCCAGCTCGCAGCATTGTATCCACTGATCGTCTGCTTGCGGTAGGTACAGTTGGAAGCAGCCAATATGATCAGACATAAGGCCTTGCCCATAAGCATTCCCCAACCTCCAAGAACTGAACCTACCTGCCTGAATTGTAAGTAGCTACCTTCATGTTCTCCATGAAACAACTGAGCGTACCTTTTTAAAGAAATGTCGGCAGCAGCAGCGACCAATGAGATTTTGTAGGCCACCGCCTTCCCCTTACTGGCTGAATAAAATAGCAGTTCGGTGGAACATCCAATTTATCTGGCTGCTGTGGCTTCTTGGGAAGACAGCCTAATACATGTTTGCCAACTTCCAACTCCAATGGAGACTGACTGTAAATGGCAGCCGTGCTATAATATATATGGTTCCAAGCTGTACGTGTCATAATAGAGCCTTAATGACATCACAATGCAGCTTTAACTGTCAGACATCCAGGCTTATTGCATACAGTCTCTGTCTATCTATCTATCTATCTATCTATCTGTCCCTGTGTATAGATAAATATCTATATAAATATATAGAAATACATATATATCGATATAGATTTTTATGGATATCTAGCTAAATATATGGATGTATGCATATATAGCTATATAGTTATGGAAGGCTAAAAAATGACGTACCCTGCGTATAATTTCTTCAGCCTATGATGCTTTTTATCTTTATTATTCTTAGTATCGCTATGAATGTCATCTCAGGAGAAGGCTATAATACACCACAAGAGTTTTAAGCGAATCTTGCTAATTTTAGGTAAAAAAAAAGAGTTCTGCACAGATTTGAAGACTGCAACGCTGTATTGTGGGTGCTCGCAGAAACCTACCAGCGCCTGTGCCTTGTCAGTGAATGTCACGTCGCAAAAACCAGTAGAAGGCCGCGTTGCAGGTGAAACCTTTTTCAGGTACAAGCAAGAATTTTAGCGCAGCTAACCAATCCCGTTATTTACATTTTGCTTGCCTGCCTGCCGTGGATTATTCTAGGCTTTTTTCCCAGCTCGCAGCATTGTATCCACTGATCGTCTGCTTGCGGTAGGTACAGTTGGAAGCAGCCAATATGATCAGACATAAGGCCTTGCCCTTAAGCATTCCCCAACCTCCAAGAACTGAACCTACCTGCCTGAATTGTAAGTAGCTACCTTAATGTTCTCCATGAAACAACTGAGCGTACCTTTTTAAAAAAATGTCGGCAGCAGCAGCGACCAATGAGATTTTGTAGGCCACCGCTTTCCCCTTACTGGCTGAATAAAATAGCAGTTCGGTGGAACATCCAATTTATCTGGCTGCTGTGGCTTCTTGGGAAGACAGCCTAGTACATGTTTGCCAACTTCCAACTCCAATGGAGACTGACTGTAAATGGCAGCCGTGCTATAATATATATGGTTCCAAGCTGTACGTGTCATAATAGAGCCTTAATGACATCACGATGCAGCTTTAACTGTCAGACATCCAGGCTTATTGCATACAGTCTCTGTCTATCTATCTATCTATCTATCTGTCCCTGTGTATAGATAAATATCTATATAAATATATAGAAATACATATATATCGATATAGATTTTTATGGATATCTAGCTAAATATATGGATGTATGCATATATAGCTATATAGTTATGGAAGGCTAAAAAATGACGTACCCTGCGTATAATTTCTTCAGCCTATGATGCTTTTTATCTTTATTATTCTTAGTATCGCTATGAATGTCTTCTCAGGAGAAGGCTATAATACACCACAAGAGTTTTAAGCGAATCTTGCTAATTTTAGGTAAAAAAAAGAGTTCTGCACAGATTTGAAGACTGCAACGCTGTATTGTGGGTGCTCGCAGAAACCTACCAGCGCCTGTGCCTTGTCAGTGAATGTCACGTCGCAAAAACCAGTAGAAGGCCGCGTTGCAGGTGAAACCTTTTTCAGGTACAAGCAAGAATTTTAGCGCAGCTAACCAATCCCGTTATTTACATTTTGCTTGCCTGCCTGCCGTGGATTATTCTAGGCTTTTTTCCCAGCTCGCAGCATTGTATCCACTGATCGTCTGCTTGCGGTAGGTACAGTTGGAAGCAGCCAATATGATCAGACATAAGGCCTTGCCCATAAGCATTCCCCAACCTCCAAGAACTGAACCTACCTGCCTGAATTGTAAGTAGCTACCTTCATGTTCTCCATGAAACAACTGAGCGTACCTTTTTAAAAAAATGTCGGCAGCAGCAGCGACCAATGAGATTTTGTAGGCCACCGCTTTCCCCTTACTGGCTGAATAAAATAGCAGTTCGGTGGAACATCCAATTTATCTGGCTGCTGTGGCTTCTTGGGAAGACAGCCTAGTACATGTTTGCCAACTTCCAACTCCAATGGAGACTGACTGTAAATGGCAGCCGTGCTATAATATATATGGTTCCAAGCTGTACGTGTCATAATAGAGCCTTAATGACATCACGATGCAGCTTTAACTGTCAGACATCCAGGCTTATTGCATACAGTCTCTGTCTATCTATCTATCTATCTATCTATCTGTCCCTGTGTATAGATAAATATCTATATAAATATATAGAAATACATATATATCGATATAGATTTTTATGGATATCTAGCTAAATATATGGATGTATGCATATATAGCTATATAGTTATGGAAGGCTAAAAAATGACGTACCCTGCGTATAATTTCTTCAGCCTATGATGCTTTTTATCTTTATTATTCTTAGTATCGCTATGAATGTCTTCTCAGGAGAAGGCTATAATACACCACAAGAGTTTTAAGCGAATCTTGCTAATTTTAGGTAAAAAAAAGAGTTCTGCACAGATTTGAAGACTGCAACGCTGTATTGTGGGTGCTCGCAGAAACCTACCAGCGCCTGTGCCTTCTCAGTGAATGTCACGTCGCAAAAACCAGTAGAAGGCCGCATTGCAGGTGAAACCTTTTTCAGGTACAAGCAAGAATTTTAGCGCAGCTAACCAATCCCGTTATTTACATTTTGCTTGCCTGCCTGCCGTGGATTATTCTAGGCTTTTTTCCCAGCTCGCAGCATTGTATCCACTGATCGTCTGCTTGCGGTAGGTACAGTTGGAAGCAGCCAATATGATCAGACATAAGGCCTTGCCCATAAGCATTCCCCAACCTCCAAGAACTGAACCTACCTGCCTGAATTGTAAGTAGCTACCTTCATGTTCTCCATGAAACAACTGAGCGTACCTTTTTAAAGAAATGTCGGCAGCAGCAGCGACCAATGAGATTTTGTAGGCCACCGCCTTCCCCTTACTGGCTGAATAAAATAGCAGTTCGGTGGAACATCCAATTTATCTGGCTGCTGTGGCTTCTTGGGAAGACAGCCTAATACATGTTTGCCAACTTCCAACTCCAATGGAGACTGACTGTAAATGGCAGCCGTGCTATAATATATATGGTTCCAAGCTGTACGTGTCATAATAGAGCCTTAATGACATCACGATGCAGCTTTAACTGTCAGACATCCAGGCTTATTGCATACAGTTTCTGTCTATCTATCTATCTATCTATCTATCTATCTGTCCCTGTGTATAGATAAATATCTATATAAATATATAGAAATACATATATATCGATATAGATTTTTATGGATATCTAGGTAAATATATGGATGTATGCATATATAGCTATATAGTTATGGAAGGCTAAAAAATGACGTACCCTGCGTATAATTTCTTCAGCCTATGATGCTTTTTATCTTTATTATTCTTAGTATCGCTATGAATGTCTTCTCAGGAGAAGGCTATAATACACCACAAGAGTTTTAAGCGAATCTTGCTAATTTTAGGTAAAAAAAAGAGTTCTGCACAGATTTGAAGACTGCAACGCTGTATTGTGGGTGCTCGCAGAAACCTACCAGCGCCTGTGCCTTGTCAGTGAATGTCACGTCGCAAAAACCAGTAGAAGGCCGCGTTGCAGGTGAAACCTTTTTCAGGTACAAGCAAGAATTTTAGCGCAGCTAACCAATCCCGTTATTTACATTTTGCTTGCCTGCCTGCCGTGGATTATTCTAGGCTTTTTTCCCAGCTCGCAGCATTGTATCCACTGATCGTCTGCTTGCGGTAGGTACAGTTGGAAGCAGCCAATATGATCAGACATAAGGCCTTGCCCATAAGCATTCCCCAACCTCCAAGAACTGAACCTACCTGCCTGAATTGTAAGTAGCTACCTTCATGTTCTCCATGAAACAACTGAGCGTACCTTTTTAAAGAAATGTCGGCAGCAGCAGCGACCAATGAGATTTTGTAGGCCACCGCCTTCCCCTTACTGGCTGAATAAAATAGCAGTTCGGTGGAACATCCAATTTATCTGGCTGCTGTGGCTTCTTGGGAAGACAGCCTAATACATGTTTGCCAACTTCCAACTCCAATGGAGACTGACTGTAAATGGCAGCCGTGCTATAATATATATGGTTCCAAGCTGTACGTGTCATAATAGAGCCTTAATGACATCACAATGCAGCTTTAACTGTCAGACATCCAGGCTTATTGCATACAGTCTCTGTCTATCTATCTATCTATCTATCTGTCCCTGTGTATAGATAAATATCTATATAAATATATAGAAATACATATATATCGATATAGATTTTTATGGATATCTAGCTAAATATATGGATGTATGCATATATAGCTATATAGTTATGGAAGGCTAAAAAATGACGTACCCTGCGTATAATTTCTTCAGCCTATGATGCTTTTTATCTTTATTATTCTTAGTATCGCTATGAATGTCATCTCAGGAGAAGGCTATAATACACCACAAGAGTTTTAAGCGAATCTTGCTAATTTTAGGTAAAAAAAAGAGTTCTGCACAGATTTGAAGACTGCAACACTGTATTGTGGGTGCTCGCAGAAACCTACCAGCGCCTGTGCCTTGTCAGTGAATGTCACGTCGCAAAAACCAGTAGAAGGCCGCGTTGCAGGTGAAACCTTTTTCAGGTACAAGCAAGAATTTTAGCGCAGCTAACCAATCCCGTTATTTACATTTTGCTTGCCTGCCAGCCGTGGATTATTCTAGGCTTTTTTCCCAGCTCGCAGCATTGTATCCACTGATCGTCTGCTTGCGGTAGGTACAGTTGGAAGCAGCCAATATGATCAGACATAAGGCCTTGCCCATAAGCATTCCCCAACCTCCAAGAACTGAACCTACCTGCCTGAATTGTAAGTAGCTACCTTCATGTTCTCCATGAAACAACTGAGCGTACCTTTTTAAAAAAATGTCGGCAGCAGCAGCGACCAATGAGATTTTGTAGGCCACCGCTTTCCCCTTACTGGCTGAATAAAATAGCAGTTCGGTGGAACATCCAATTTATCTGGCTGCTGTGGCTTCTTGGGAAGACAGCCTAGTACATGTTTGCCAACTTCCAACTCCAATGGAGACTGACTGTAAATGGCAGCCGTGCTATAATATATATGGTTCCAAGCTGTACGTGTCATAATAGAGCCTTAATGACATCACGATGCAGCTTTAACTGTCAGACATCCAGGCTTATTGCATACAGTCTCTGTCTATCTATCTATCTATCTATCTATCTGTCCCTGTGTATAGATAAATATCTATATAAATATATAGAAATACATATATATCGATATAGATTTTTATGGATATCTAGCTAAATATATGGATGTATGCATATATAGCTATATAGTTATGGAAGGCTAAAAAATGACGTACCCTGCGTATAATTTCTTCAGCCTATGATGCTTTTTATCTTTATTATTCTTAGTATCGCTATGAATGTCTTCTCAGGAGAAGGCTATAATACACCACAAGAGTTTTAAGCGAATCTTGCTAATTTTAGGTAAAAAAAAGAGTTCTGCACAGATTTGAAGACTGCAACGCTGTATTGTGGGTGCTCGCAGAAACCTACCAGCGCCTGTGCCTTCTCAGTGAATGTCACGTCGCAAAAACCAGTAGAAGGCCGCATTGCAGGTGAAACCTTTTTCAGGTACAAGCAAGAATTTTAGCGCAGCTAACCAATCCCGTTATTTACATTTTGCTTGCCTGCCTGCCGTGGATTATTCTAGGCTTTTTTCCCAGCTCGCAGCATTGTATCCACTGATCGTCTGCTTGCGGTAGGTACAGTTGGAAGCAGCCAATATGATCAGACATAAGGCCTTGCCCATAAGCATTCCCCAACCTCCAAGAACTGAACCTACCTGCCTGAATTGTAAGTAGCTACCTTCATGTTCTCCATGAAACAACTGAGCGTACCTTTTTAAAGAAATGTCGGCAGCAGCAGCGACCAATGAGATTTTGTAGGCCACCGCCTTCCCCTTACTGGCTGAATAAAATAGCAGTTCGGTGGAACATCCAATTTATCTGGCTGCTGTGGCTTCTTGGGAAGACAGCCTAATACATGTTTGCCAACTTCCAACTCCAATGGAGACTGACTGTAAATGGCAGCCGTGCTATAATATATATGGTTCCAAGCTGTACGTGTCATAATAGAGCCTTAATGACATCACGATGCAGCTTTAACTGTCAGACATCCAGGCTTATTGCATACAGTTTCTGTCTATCTATCTATCTATCTATCTATCTATCTATCTGTCCCTGTGTATAGATAAATATCTATATAAATATATAGAAATACATATATATCGATATAGATTTTTATGGATATCTAGGTAAATATATGGATGTATGCATATATAGCTATATAGTTATGGAAGGCTAAAAAATGACGTACCCTGCGTATAATTTCTTCAGCCTATGATGCTTTTTATCTTTATTATTCTTAGTATCGCTATGAATGTCTTCTCAGGAGAAGGCTATAATACACCACAAGAGTTTTAAGCGAATCTTGCTAATTTTAGGTAAAAAAAAGAGTTCTGCACAGATTTGAAGACTGCAACGCTGTATTGTGGGTGCTCGCAGAAACCTACCAGCGCCTGTGCCTTCTCAGTGAATGTCACGTCGCAAAAACCAGTAGAAGGCCGCATTGC
Organism: Eleutherodactylus coqui; assembly: GCF_035609145.1. Taxonomy (NCBI): domain Eukaryota; kingdom Metazoa; phylum Chordata; class Amphibia; order Anura; family Eleutherodactylidae; genus Eleutherodactylus; species Eleutherodactylus coqui. The sequence goes on from NW_027102361.1 coordinate 1,311,539, forward strand.
AGGTGAAACCTTTTTCAGGTACAAGCAAGAATTTTAGCGCAGCTAACCAATCCCGTTATTTACATTTTGCTTGCCTGCCTGCCGTGGATTATTCTAGGCTTTTTTCCCAGCTCGCAGCATTGTATCCACTGATCGTCTGCTTGCGGTAGGTACAGTTGGAAGCAGCCAATATGATCAGACATAAGGCCTTGCCCATAAGCATTCCCCAACCTCCAAGAACTGAACCTACCTGCCTGAATTGTAAGTAGCTACCTTCATGTTCTCCATGAAACAACTGAGCGTACCTTTTTAAAGAAATGTCGGCAGCAGCAGCGACCAATGAGATTTTGTAGGCCACCGCCTTCCCCTTACTGGCTGAATAAAATAGCAGTTCGGTGGAACATCCAATTTATCTGGCTGCTGTGGCTTCTTGGGAAGACAGCCTAATACATGTTTGCCAACTTCCAACTCCAATGGAGACTGACTGTAAATGGCAGCCGTGCTATAATATATATGGTTCCAAGCTGTACGTGTCATAATAGAGCCTTAATGACATCACAATGCAGCTTTAACTGTCAGACATCCAGGCTTATTGCATACAGTCTCTGTCTATCTATCTATCTATCTATCTATCTGTCCCTGTGTATAGATAAATATCTATATAAATATATAGAAATACATATATATCGATATAGATTTTTATGGATATCTAGCTAAATATATGGATGTATGCATATATAGCTATATAGTTATGGAAGGCTAAAAAATGACGTACCCTGCGTATAATTTCTTCAGCCTATGATGCTTTTTATCTTTATTATTCTTAGTATCGCTATGAATGTCATCTCAGGAGAAGGCTATAATACACCACAAGAGTTTTAAGCGAATCTTGCTAATTTTAGGTAAAAAAAAGAGTTCTGCACAGATTTGAAGACTGCAACGCTGTATTGTGGGTGCTCGCAGAAACCTACCAGCGCCTGTGCCTTGTCAGTGAATGTCACGTCGCAAAAACCAGTAGAAGGCCGCGTTGCAGGTGAAACCTTTTTCAGGTACAAGCAAGAATTTTAGCGCAGCTAACCAATCCCGTTATTTACATTTTGCTTGCCTGCCTGCCGTGGATTATTCTAGGCTTTTTTCCCAGCTCGCAGCATTGTATCCACTGATCGTCTGCTTGCGGTAGGTACAGTTGGAAGCAGCCAATATGATCAGACATAAGGCCTTGCCCTTAAGCATTCCCCAACCTCCAAGAACTGAACCTACCTGCCTGAATTGTAAGTAGCTACCTTAATGTTCTCCATGAAACAACTGAGCGTACCTTTTTAAAAAAATGTCGGCAGCAGCAGCGACCAATGAGATTTTGTAGGCCACCGCTTTCCCCTTACTGGCTGAATAAAATAGCAGTTCGGTGGAACATCCAATTTATCTGGCTGCTGTGGCTTCTTGGGAAGACAGCCTAGTACATGTTTGCCAACTTCCAACTCCAATGGAGACTGACTGTAAATGGCAGCCGTGCTATAATATATATGGTTCCAAGCTGTACGTGTCATAATAGAGCCTTAATGACATCACGATGCAGCTTTAACTGTCAGACATCCAGGCTTATTGCATACAGTCTCTGTCTATCTATCTATCTATCTATCTATCTGTCCCTGTGTATAGATAAATATCTATATAAATATATAGAAATACATATATATCGATATAGATTTTTATGGATATCTAGCTAAATATATGGATGTATGCATATATAGCTATATAGTTATGGAAGGCTAAAAAATGACGTACCCTGCGTATAATTTCTTCAGCCTATGATGCTTTTTATCTTTATTATTCTTAGTATCGCTATGAATGTCTTCTCAGGAGAAGGCTATAATACACCACAAGAGTTTTAAGCGAATCTTGCTAATTTTAGGTAAAAAAAAGAGTTCTGCACAGATTTGAAGACTGCAACGCTGTATTGTGGGTGCTCGCAGAAACCTACCAGCGCCTGTGCCTTGTCAGTGAATGTCACGTCGCAAAAACCAGTAGAAGGCCGCGTTGCAGGTGAAACCTTTTTCAGGTACAAGCAAGAATTTTAGCGCAGCTAACCAATCCCGTTATTTACATTTTGCTTGCCTGCCTGCCGTGGATTATTCTAGGCTTTTTTCCCAGCTCGCAGCATTGTATCCACTGATCGTCTGCTTGCGGTAGGTACAGTTGGAAGCAGCCAATATGATCAGACATAAGGCCTTGCCCATAAGCATTCCCCAACCTCCAAGAACTGAACCTACCTGCCTGAATTGTAAGTAGCTACCTTCATGTTCTCCATGAAACAACTGAGCGTACCTTTTTAAAGAAATGTCGGCAGCAGCAGCGACCAATGAGATTTTGTAGGCCACCGCCTTCCCCTTACTGGCTGAATAAAATAGCAGTTCGGTGGAACATCCAATTTATCTGGCTGCTGTGGCTTCTTGGGAAGACAGCCTAATACATGTTTGCCAACTTCCAACTCCAATGGAGACTGACTGTAAATGGCAGCCGTGCTATAATATATATGGTTCCAAGCTGTACGTGTCATAATAGAGCCTTAATGACATCACAATGCAGCTTTAACTGTCAGACATCCAGGCTTATTGCATACAGTCTCTGTCTATCTATCTATCTATCTATCTGTCCCTGTGTATAGATAAATATCTATATAAATATATAGAAATACATATATATCGATATAGATTTTTATGGATATCTAGCTAAATATATGGATGTATGCATATATAGCTATATAGTTATGGAAGGCTAAAAAATGACGTACCCTGCGTATAATTTCTTCAGCCTATGATGCTTTTTATCTTTATTATTCTTAGTATCGCTATGAATGTCATCTCAGGAGAAGGCTATAATACACCACAAGAGTTTTAAGCGAATCTTGCTAATTTTAGGTAAAAAAAAGAGTTCTGCACAGATTTGAAGACTGCAACACTGTATTGTGGGTGCTCGCAGAAACCTACCAGCGCCTGTGCCTTGTCAGTGAATGTCACGTCGCAAAAACCAGTAGAAGGCCGCGTTGCAGGTGAAACCTTTTTCAGGTACAAGCAAGAATTTTAGCGCAGCTAACCAATCCCGTTATTTACATTTTGCTTGCCTGCCAGCCGTGGATTATTCTAGGCTTTTTTCCCAGCTCGCAGCATTGTATCCACTGATCGTCTGCTTGCGGTAGGTACAGTTGGAAGCAGCCAATATGATCAGACATAAGGCCTTGCCCATAAGCATTCCCCAACCTCCAAGAACTGAACCTACCTGCCTGAATTGTAAGTAGCTACCTTCATGTTCTCCATGAAACAACTGAGCGTACCTTTTTAAAAAAATGTCGGCAGCAGCAGCGACCAATGAGATTTTGTAGGCCACCGCTTTCCCCTTACTGGCTGAATAAAATAGCAGTTCGGTGGAACATCCAATTTATCTGGCTGCTGTGGCTTCTTGGGAAGACAGCCTAGTACATGTTTGCCAACTTCCAACTCCAATGGAGACTGACTGTAAATGGCAGCCGTGCTATAATATATATGGTTCCAAGCTGTACGTGTCATAATAGAGCCTTAATGACATCACGATGCAGCTTTAACTGTCAGACATCCAGGCTTATTGCATACAGTCTCTGTCTATCTATCTATCTATCTATCTATCTGTCCCTGTGTATAGATAAATATCTATATAAATATATAGAAATACATATATATCGATATAGATTTTTATGGATATCTAGCTAAATATATGGATGTATGCATATATAGCTATATAGTTATGGAAGGCTAAAAAATGACGTACCCTGCGTATAATTTCTTCAGCCTATGATGCTTTTTATCTTTATTATTCTTAGTATCGCTATGAATGTCTTCTCAGGAGAAGGCTATAATACACCACAAGAGTTTTAAGCGAATCTTGCTAATTTTAGGTAAAAAAAAGAGTTCTGCACAGATTTGAAGACTGCAACGCTGTATTGTGGGTGCTCGCAGAAACCTACCAGCGCCTGTGCCTTCTCAGTGAATGTCACGTCGCAAAAACCAGTAGAAGGCCGCATTGCAGGTGAAACCTTTTTCAGGTACAAGCAAGAATTTTAGCGCAGCTAACCAATCCCGTTATTTACATTTTGCTTGCCTGCCTGCCGTGGATTATTCTAGGCTTTTTTCCCAGCTCGCAGCATTGTATCCACTGATCGTCTGCTTGCGGTAGGTACAGTTGGAAGCAGCCAATATGATCAGACATAAGGCCTTGCCCATAAGCATTCCCCAACCTCCAAGAACTGAACCTACCTGCCTGAATTGTAAGTAGCTACCTTCATGTTCTCCATGAAACAACTGAGCGTACCTTTTTAAAGAAATGTCGGCAGCAGCAGCGACCAATGAGATTTTGTAGGCCACCGCCTTCCCCTTACTGGCTGAATAAAATAGCAGTTCGGTGGAACATCCAATTTATCTGGCTGCTGTGGCTTCTTGGGAAGACAGCCTAATACATGTTTGCCAACTTCCAACTCCAATGGAGACTGACTGTAAATGGCAGCCGTGCTATAATATATATGGTTCCAAGCTGTACGTGTCATAATAGAGCCTTAATGACATCACGATGCAGCTTTAACTGTCAGACATCCAGGCTTATTGCATACAGTTTCTGTCTATCTATCTATCTATCTATCTATCTATCTATCTATCTATCTATCTATCTATCTATCTATCTGTCCCTGTGTATAGATAAATATCTATATAAATATATAGAAATACATATATATCGATATAGATTTTTATGGATATCTAGGTAAATATATGGATGTATGCATATATAGCTATATAGTTATGGAAGGCTAAAAAATGACGTACCCTGCGTATAATTTCTTCAGCCTATGATGCTTTTTATCTTTATTATTCTTAGTATCGCTATGAATGTCTTCTCAGGAGAAGGCTATAATACACCACAAGAGTTTTAAGCGAATCTTGCTAATTTTAGGTAAAAAAAAGAGTTCTGCACAGATTTGAAGACTGCAACGCTGTATTGTGGGTGCTCGCAGAAACCTACCAGCGCCTGTGCCTTCTCAGTGAATGTCACGTCGCAAAAACCAGTAGAAGGCCGCATTGCAGGTGAAACCTTTTTCAGGTACAAGCAAGAATTTTAGCGCAGCTAACCAATCCCGTTATTTACATTTTGCTTGCCTGCCTGCCGTGGATTATTCTAGGCTTTTTTCCCAGCTCGCAGCATTGTATCCACTGATCGTCTGCTTGCGGTAGGTACAGTTGGAAGCAGCCAATATGATCAGACATAAGGCCTTGCCCATAAGCATTCCCCAACCTCCAAGAACTGAACCTACCTGCCTGAATTGTAAGTAGCTACCTTCATGTTCTCCATGAAACAACTGAGCGTACCTTTTTAAAGAAATGTCGGCAGCAGCAGCGACCAATGAGATTTTGTAGGCCACCGCCTTCCCCTTACTGGCTGAATAAAATAGCAGTTCGGTGGAACATCCAATTTATCTGGCTGCTGTGGCTTCTTGGGAAGACAGCCTAATACATGTTTGCCAACTTCCAACTCCAATGGAGACTGACTGTAAATGGCAGCCGTGCTATAATATATATGGTTCCAAGCTGTACGTGTCATAATAGAGCCTTAATGACATCACAATGCAGCTTTAACTGTCAGACATCCAGGCTTATTGCATACAGTCTCTGTCTATCTATCTATCTATCTATCTATCTATCTATCTATCTATCTATCTATCTGTCCCTGTGTATAGATAAATATCTATATAAATATATAGAAATACATATATATCGATATAGATTTTTATGGATATCTAGCTAAATATATGGATGTATGCATATATAGCTATATAGTTATGGAAGGCTAAAAAATGACGTACCCTGCGTATAATTTCTTCAGCCTATGATGCTTTTTATCTTTATTATTCTTAGTATCGCTATGAATGTCATCTCAGGAGAAGGCTATAATACACCACAAGAGTTTTAAGCGAATCTTGCTAATTTTAGGTAAAAAAAAGAGTTCTGCACAGATTTGAAGACTGCAACGCTGTATTGTGGGTGCTCGCAGAAACCTACCAGCGCCTGTGCCTTGTCAGTGAATGTCACGTCGCAAAAACCAGTAGAAGGCCGCGTTGCAGGTGAAACCTTTTTCAGGTACAAGCAAGAATTTTAGCGCAGCTAACCAATCCCGTTATTTACATTTTGCTTGCCTGCCTGCCGTGGATTATTCTAGGCTTTTTTCCCAGCTCGCAGCATTGTATCCACTGATCGTCTGCTTGCGGTAGGTACAGTTGGAAGCAGCCAATATGATCAGACATAAGGCCTTGCCCTTAAGCATTCCCCAACCTCCAAGAACTGAACCTACCTGCCTGAATTGTAAGTAGCTACCTTAATGTTCTCCATGAAACAACTGAGCGTACCTTTTTAAAAAAATGTCGGCAGCAGCAGCGACCAATGAGATTTTGTAGGCCACCGCTTTCCCCTTACTGGCTGAATAAAATAGCAGTTCGGTGGAACATCCAATTTATCTGGCTGCTGTGGCTTCTTGGGAAGACAGCCTAGTACATGTTTGCCAACTTCCAACTCCAATGGAGACTGACTGTAAATGGCAGCCGTGCTATAATATATATGGTTCCAAGCTGTACGTGTCATAATAGAGCCTTAATGACATCACGATGCAGCTTTAACTGTCAGACATCCAGGCTTATTGCATACAGTCTCTGTCTATCTATCTATCTATCTATCTATCTATCTATCTATCTATCTATCTATCTATCTATCTATCTGTCCCTGTGTATAGATAAATATCTATATAAATATATAGAAATACATATATATCGATATAGATTTTTATGGATATCTAGCTAAATATATGGATGTATGCATATATAGCTATATAGTTATGGAAGGCTAAAAAATGACGTACCCTGCGTATAATTTCTTCAGCCTATGATGCTTTTTATCTTTATTATTCTTAGTATCGCTATGAATGTCTTCTCAGGAGAAGGCTATAATACACCACAAGAGTTTTAAGCGAATCTTGCTAATTTTAGGTAAAAAAAAGAGTTCTGCACAGATTTGAAGACTGCAACGCTGTATTGTGGGTGCTCGCAGAAACCTACCAGCGCCTGTGCCTTGTCAGTGAATGTCACGTCGCAAAAACCAGTAGAAGGCCGCGTTGCAGGTGAAACCTTTTTCAGGTACAAGCAAGAATTTTAGCGCAGCTAACCAATCCCGTTATTTACATTTTGCTTGCCTGCCTGCCGTGGATTATTCTAGGCTTTTTTCCCAGCTCGCAGCATTGTATCCACTGATCGTCTGCTTGCGGTAGGTACAGTTGGAAGCAGCCAATATGATCAGACATAAGGCCTTGCCCATAAGCATTCCCCAACCTCCAAGAACTGAACCTACCTGCCTGAATTGTAAGTAGCTACCTTCATGTTCTCCATGAAACAACTGAGCGTACCTTTTTAAAGAAATGTCGGCAGCAGCAGCGACCAATGAGATTTTGTAGGCCACCGCCTTCCCCTTACTGGCTGAATAAAATAGCAGTTCGGTGGAACATCCAATTTATCTGGCTGCTGTGGCTTCTTGGGAAGACAGCCTAATACATGTTTGCCAACTTCCAACTCCAATGGAGACTGACTGTAAATGGCAGCCGTGCTATAATATATATGGTTCCAAGCTGTACGTGTCATAATAGAGCCTTAATGACATCACAATGCAGCTTTAACTGTCAGACATCCAGGCTTATTGCATACAGTCTCTGTCTATCTATCTATCTATCTATCTGTCCCTGTGTATAGATAAATATCTATATAAATATATAGAAATACATATATATCGATATAGATTTTTATGGATATCTAGCTAAATATATGGATGTATGCATATATAGCTATATAGTTATGGAAGGCTAAAAAATGACGTACCCTGCGTATAATTTCTTCAGCCTATGATGCTTTTTATCTTTATTATTCTTAGTATCGCTATGAATGTCTTCTCAGGAGAAGGCTATAATACACCACAAGAGTTTTAAGCGAATCTTGCTAATTTTAGGTAAAAAAAAGAGTTCTGCACAGATTTGAAGACTGCAACGCTGTATTGTGGGTGCTCGCAGAAACCTACCAGCGCCTGTGCCTTCTCAGTGAATGTCACGTCGCAAAAACCAGTAGAAGGCCGCATTGCAGGTGAAACCTTTTTCAGGTACAAGCAAGAATTTTAGCGCAGCTAACCAATCCCGTTATTTACATTTTGCTTGCCTGCCTGCCGTGGATTATTCTAGGCTTTTTTCCCAGCTCGCAGCATTGTATCCACTGATCGTCTGCTTGCGGTAGGTACAGTTGGAAGCAGCCAATATGATCAGACATAAGGCCTTGCCCATAAGCATTCCCCAACCTCCAAGAACTGAACCTACCTGCCTGAATTGTAAGTAGCTACCTTCATGTTCTCCATGAAACAACTGAGCGTACCTTTTTAAAGAAATGTCGGCAGCAGCAGCGACCAATGAGATTTTGTAGGCCACCGCCTTCCCCTTACTGGCTGAATAAAATAGCAGTTCGGTGGAACATCCAATTTATCTGGCTGCTGTGGCTTCTTGGGAAGACAGCCTAATACATGTTTGCCAACTTCCAACTCCAATGGAGACTGACTGTAAATGGCAGCCGTGCTATAATATATATGGTTCCAAGCTGTACGTGTCATAATAGAGCCTTAATGACATCACAATGCAGCTTTAACTGTCAGACATCCAGGCTTATTGCATACAGTCTCTGTCTATCTATCTATCTATCTATCTATCTATCTATCTATCTATCTATCTGTCCCTGTGTATAGATAAATATCTATATAAATATATAGAAATACATATATATCGATATAGATTTTTATGGATATCTAGCTAAATATATGGATGTATGCATATATAGCTATATAGTTATGGAAGGCTAAAAAATGACGTACCCTGCGTATAATTTCTTCAGCCTATGATGCTTTTTATCTTTATTATTCTTAGTATCGCTATGAATGTCATCTCAGGAGAAGGCTATAATACACCACAAGAGTTTTAAGCGAATCTTGCTAATTTTAGGTAAAAAAAAGAGTTCTGCACAGATTTGAAGACTGCAACGCTGTATTGTGGGTGCTCGCAGAAACCTACCAGCGCCTGTGCCTTGTCAGTGAATGTCACGTCGCAAAAACCAGTAGAAGGCCGCGTTGCAGGTGAAACCTTTTTCAGGTACAAGCAAGAATTTTAGCGCAGCTAACCAATCCCGTTATTTACATTTTGCTTGCCTGCCTGCCGTGGATTATTCTAGGCTTTTTTCCCAGCTCGCAGCATTGTATCCACTGATCGTCTGCTTGCGGTAGATACAGTTGGAAGCAGCCAATATGATCAGACATAAGGCCTTGCCCTTAAGCATTCCCCAACCTCCAAGAACTGAACCTACCTGCCTGAATTGTAAGTAGCTACCTTAATGTTCTCCATGAAACAACTGAGCGTACCTTTTTAAAAAAATGTCGGCAGCAGCAGCGACCAATGAGATTTTGTAGGCCACCGCTTTCCCCTTACTGGCTGAATAAAATAGCAGTTCGGTGGAACATCCAATTTATCTGGCTGCTGTGGCTTCTTGGGAAGACAGCCTAGTACATGTTTGCCAACTTCCAACTCCAATGGAGACTGACTGTAAATGGCAGCCGTGCTATAATATATATGGTTCCAAGCTGTACGTGTCATAATAGAGCCTTAATGACATCACGATGCAGCTTTAACTGTCAGACATCCAGGCTTATTGCATACAGTCTCTGTCTATCTATCTATCTATCTATCTATCTATCTATCTATCTATCTGTCCCTGTGTATAGATAAATATCTATATAAATATATAGAAATACATATATATCGATATAGATTTTTATGGATATCTAGCTAAATATATGGATGTATGCATATATAGCTATATAGTTATGGAAGGCTAAAAAATGACGTACCCTGCGTATAATTTCTTCAGCCTATGATGCTTTTTATCTTTATTATTCTTAGTATCGCTATGAATGTCTTCTCAGGAGAAGGCTATAATACACCACAAGAGTTTTAAGCGAATCTTGCTAATTTTAGGTAAAAAAAAGAGTTCTGCACAGATTTGAAGACTGCAACGCTGTATTGTGGGTGCTCGCAGAAACCTACCAGCGCCTGTGCCTTGTCAGTGAATGTCACGTCGCAAAAACCAGTAGAAGGCCGCGTTGCAGGTGAAACCTTTTTCAGGTACAAGCAAGAATTTTAGCGCAGCTAACCAATCCCGTTATTTACATTTTGCTTGCCTGCCTGCCGTGGATTATTCTAGGCTTTTTTCCCAGCTCGCAGCATTGTATCCACTGATCGTCTGCTTGCGGTAGGTACAGTTGGAAGCAGCCAATATGATCAGACATAAGGCCTTGCCCATAAGCATTCCCCAACCTCCAAGAACTGAACCTACCTGCCTGAATTGTAAGTAGCTACCTTCATGTTCTCCATGAAACAACTGAGCGTACCTTTTTAAAGAAATGTCGGCAGCAGCAGCGACCAATGAGATTTTGTAGGCCACCGCCTTCCCCTTACTGGCTGAATAAAATAGCAGTTCGGTGGAACATCCAATTTATCTGGCTGCTGTGGCTTCTTGGGAAGACAGCCTAATACATGTTTGCCAACTTCCAACTCCAATGGAGACTGACTGTAAATGGCAGCCGTGCTATAATATATATGGTTCCAAGCTGTACGTGTCATAATAGAGCCTTAATGACATCACAATGCAGCTTTAACTGTCAGACATCCAGGCTTATTGCATACAGTCTCTGTCTATCTATCTATCTATCTATCTGTCCCTGTGTATAGATAAATATCTATATAAATATATAGAAATACATATATATCGATATAGATTTTTATGGATATCTAGCTAAATATATGGATGTATGCATATATAGCTATATAGTTATGGAAGGCTAAAAAATGACGTACCCTGCGTATAATTTCTTCAGCCTATGATGCTTTTTATCTTTATTATTCTTAGTATCGCTATGAATGTCATCTCAGGAGAAGGCTATAATACACCACAAGAGTTTTAAGCGAATCTTGCTAATTTTAGGTAAAAAAAAGAGTTCTGCACAGATTTGAAGACTGCAACACTGTATTGTGGGTGCTCGCAGAAACCTACCAGCGCCTGTGCCTTGTCAGTGAATGTCACGTCGCAAAAACCAGTAGAAGGCCGCGTTGCAGGTGAAACCTTTTTCAGGTACAAGCAAGAATTTTAGCGCAGCTAACCAATCCCGTTATTTACATTTTGCTTGCCTGCCAGCCGTGGATTATTCTAGGCTTTTTTCCCAGCTCGCAGCATTGTATCCACTGATCGTCTGCTTGCGGTAGGTACAGTTGGAAGCAGCCAATATGATCAGACATAAGGCCTTGCCCATAAGCATTCCCCAACCTCCAAGAACTGAACCTACCTGCCTGAATTGTAAGTAGCTACCTTCATGTTCTCCATGAAACAACTGAGCGTACCTTTTTAAAAAAATGTCGGCAGCAGCAGCGACCAATGAGATTTTGTAGGCCACCGCTTTCCCCTTACTGGCTGAATAAAATAGCAGTTCGGTGGAACATCCAATTTATCTGGCTGCTGTGGCTTCTTGGGAAGACAGCCTAGTACATGTTTGCCAACTTCCAACTCCAATGGAGACTGACTGTAAATGGCAGCCGTGCTATAATATATATGGTTCCAAGCTGTACGTGTCATAATAGAGCCTTAATGACATCACGATGCAGCTTTAACTGTCAGACATCCAGGCTTATTGCATACAGTCTCTGTCTATCTATCTATCTATCTATCTGTCCCTGTGTATAGATAAATATCTATATAAATATATAGAAATACATATATATCGATATAGATTTTTATGGATATCTAGCTAAATATATGGATGTATGCATATATAGCTATATAGTTATGGAAGGCTAAAAAATGACGTACCCTGCGTATAATTTCTTCAGCCTATGATGCTTTTTATCTTTATTATTCTTAGTATCGCTATGAATGTCTTCTCAGGAGAAGGCTATAATACACCACAAGAGTTTTAAGCGAATCTTGCTAATTTTAGGTAAAAAAAAGAGTTCTGCACAGATTTGAAGACTGCAACGCTGTATTGTGGGTGCTCGCAGAAACCTACCAGCGCCTGTGCCTTGTCAGTGAATGTCACGTCGCAAAAACCAGTAGAAGGCCGCGTTGCAGGTGAAACCTTTTTCAGGTACAAGCAAGAATTTTAGCGCAGCTAACCAATCCCGTTATTTACATTTTGCTTGCCTGCCTGCCGTGGATTATTCTAGGCTTTTTTCCCAGCTCGCAGCATTGTATCCACTGATCGTCTGCTTGCGGTAGGTACAGTTGGAAGCAGCCAATATGATCAGACATAAGGCCTTGCCCATAAGCATTCCCCAACCTCCAAGAACTGAACCTACCTGCCTGAATTGTAAGTAGCTACCTTCATGTTCTCCATGAAACAACTGAGCGTACCTTTTTAAAGAAATGTCGGCAGCAGCAGCGACCAATGAGATTTTGTAGGCCACCGCCTTCCCCTTACTGGCTGAATAAAATAGCAGTTCGGTGGAACATCCAATTTATCTGGCTGCTGTGGCTTCTTGGGAAGACAGCCTAATACATGTTTGCCAACTTCCAACTCCAATGGAGACTGACTGTAAATGGCAGCCGTGCTATAATATATATGGTTCCAAGCTGTACGTGTCATAATAGAGCCTTAATGACATCACAATGCAGCTTTAACTGTCAGACATCCAGGCTTATTGCATACAGTCTCTGTCTATCTATCTATCTATCTATCTATCTGTCCCTGTGTATAGATAAATATCTATATAAATATATAGAAATACATATATATCGATATAGATTTTTATGGATATCTAGCTAAATATATGGATGTATGCATATATAGCTATATAGTTATGGAAGGCTAAAAAATGACGTACCCTGCGTATAATTTCTTCAGCCTATGATGCTTTTTATCTTTATTATTCTTAGTATCGCTATGAATGTCATCTCAGGAGAAGGCTATAATACACCACAAGAGTTTTAAGCGAATCTTGCTAATTTTAGGTAAAAAAAAGAGTTCTGCACAGATTTGAAGACTGCAACACTGTATTGTGGGTGCTCGCAGAAACCTACCAGCGCCTGTGCCTTGTCAGTGAATGTCACGTCGCAAAAACCAGTAGAAGGCCGCGTTGCAGGTGAAACCTTTTTCAGGTACAAGCAAGAATTTTAGCGCAGCTAACCAATCCCGTTATTTACATTTTGCTTGCCTGCCAGCCGTGGATTATTCTAGGCTTTTTTCCCAGCTCGCAGCATTGTATCCACTGATCGTCTGCTTGCGGTAGGTACAGTTGGAAGCAGCCAATATGATCAGACATAAGGCCTTGCCCATAAGCATTCCCCAACCTCCAAGAACTGAACCTACCTGCCTGAATTGTAAGTAGCTACCTTCATGTTCTCCATGAAACAACTGAGCGTACCTTTTTAAAAAAATGTCGGCAGCAGCAGCGACCAATGAGATTTTGTAGGCCACCGCTTTCCCCTTACTGGCTGAATAAAATAGCAGTTCGGTGGAACATCCAATTTATCTGGCTGCTGTGGCTTCTTGGGAAGACAGCCTAGTACATGTTTGCCAACTTCCAACTCCAATGGAGACTGACTGTAAATGGCAGCCGTGCTATAATATATATGGTTCCAAGCTGTACGTGTCATAATAGAGCCTTAATGACATCACGATGCAGCTTTAACTGTCAGACATCCAGGCTTATTGCATACAGTCTCTGTCTATCTATCTATCTATCTATCTATCTATCTATCTATCTATCTGTCCCTGTGTATAGATAAATATCTATATAAATATATAGAAATACATATATATCGATATAGATTTTTATGCATATCTAGCTAAATATATGGATGTATGCATATATAGCTATATAGTTATGGAAGGCTAAAAAATGACGTACCCTGCGTATAATTTCTTCAGCCTATGATGCTTTTTATCTTTATTATTCTTAGTATCGCTATGAATGTCTTCTCAGGAGAAGGCTATAATACACCACAAGAGTTTTAAGCGAATCTTGCTAATTTTAGGTAAAAAAAAGAGTTCTGCACAGATTTGAAGACTGCAACGCTGTATTGTGGGTGCTCGCAGAAACCTACCAGCGCCTGTGCCTTGTCAGTGAATGTCACGTCGCAAAAACCAGTAGAAGGCCGCGTTGCAGGTGAAACCTTTTTCAGGTACAAGCAAGAATTTTAGCGCAGCTAACCAATCCCGTTATTTACATTTTGCTTGCCTGCCTGCCGTGGATTATTCTAGGCTTTTTTCCCAGCTCGCAGCATTGTATCCACTGATCGTCTGCTTGCGGTAGGTACAGTTGGAAGCAGCCAATATGATCAGACATAAGGCCTTGCCCATAAGCATTCCCCAACCTCCAAGAACTGAACCTACCTGCCTGAATTGTAAGTAGCTACCTTCATGTTCTCCATGAAACAACTGAGCGTACCTTTTTAAAGAAATGTCGGCAGCAGCAGCGACCAATGAGATTTTGTAGGCCACCGCTTTCCCCTTACTGGCTGAATAAAATAGCAGTTCGGTGGAACATCCAATTTATCTGGCTGCTGTGGCTTCTTGGGAAGACAGCCTAGTACATGTTTGCCAACTTCCAACTCCAATGGAGACTGACTGTAAATGGCAGCCGTGCTATAATATATATGGTTCCAAGCTGTACGTGTCATAATAGAGCCTTAATGACATCACGATGCAGCTTTAACTGTCAGACATCCAGGCTTATTGCATACAGTCTCTGTCTATCTATCTATCTATCTATCTATCTGTCCCTGTGTATAGATAAATATCTATATAAATATATAGAAATACATATATATCGATATAGATTTTTATGGATATCTAGCTAAATATACGGATGTATGCATATATAGCTATATAGTTATGGAAGGCTAAAAAATGACGTACCCTGCGTATAATTTCTTCAGCCTATGATGCTTTTTATCTTTATTATTCTTAGTATCGCTATGAATGTCTTCTCAGGAGAAGGCTATAATACACCACAAGAGTTTTAAGCGAATCTTGCTAATTTTAGGTAAAAAAAAGAGTTCTGCACAGATTTGAAGACTGCAACGCTGTATTGTGGGTGCTCGCAGAAACCTACCAGCGCCTGTGCCTTGTCAGTGAATGTCACGTCGCAAAAACCAGTAGAAGGCCGCGTTGCAGGTGAAACCTTTTTCAGGTACAAGCAAGAATTTTAGCGCAGCTAACCAATCCCGTTATTTACATTTTGCTTGCCTGCCTGCCGTGGATTATTCTAGGCTTTTTTCCCAGCTCGCAGCATTGTATCCACTGATCGTCTGCTTGCGGTAGGTACAGTTGGAAGCAGCCAATATGATCAGACATAAGGCCTTGCCCATAAGCATTCCCCAACCTCCAAGAACTGAACCTACCTGCCTGAATTGTAAGTAGCTACCTTCATGTTCTCCATGAAACAACTGAGCGTACCTTTTTAAAGAAATGTCGGCAGCAGCAGCGACCAATGAGATTTTGTAGGCCACCGCCTTCCCCTTACTGGCTGAATAAAATAGCAGTTCGGTGGAACATCCAATTTATCTGGCTGCTGTGGCTTCTTGGGAAGACAGCCTAATACATGTTTGCCAACTTCCAACTCCAATGGAGACTGACTGTAAATGGCAGCCGTGCTATAATATATATGGTTCCAAGCTGTACGTGTCATAATAGAGCCTTAATGACATCACAATGCAGCTTTAACTGTCAGACATCCAGGCTTATTGCATACAGTCTCTGTCTATCTATCTATCTATCTATCTATCTATCTATCTATCTATCTATCTATCTATCTGTCCCTGTGTATAGATAAATATCTATATAAATATATAGAAATACATATATATCGATATAGATTTTTATGGATATCTAGCTAAATATATGGATGTATGCATATATAGCTATATAGTTATGGAAGGCTAAAAAATGACGTACCCTGCGTATAATTTCTTCAGCCTATGATGCTTTTTATCTTTATTATTCTTAGTATCGCTATGAATGTCATCTCAGGAGAAGGCTATAATACACCACAAGAGTTTTAAGCGAATCTTGCTAATTTTAGGTAAAAAAAAGAGTTCTGCACAGATTTGAAGACTGCAACGCTGTATTGTGGGTGCTCGCAGAAACCTACCAGCGCCTGTGCCTTGTCAGTGAATGTCACGTCGCAAAAACCAGTAGAAGGCCGCGTTGCAGGTGAAACCTTTTTCAGGTACAAGCAAGAATTTTAGCGCAGCTAACCAATCCCGTTATTTACATTTTGCTTGCCTGCCTGCCGTGGATTATTCTAGGCTTTTTTCCCAGCTCGCAGCATTGTATCCACTGATCGTCTGCTTGCGGTAGGTACAGTTGGAAGCAGCCAATATGATCAGACATAAGGCCTTGCCCTTAAGCATTCCCCAACCTCCAAGAACTGAACCTACCTGCCTGAATTGTAAGTAGCTACCTTAATGTTCTCCATGAAACAACTGAGCGTACCTTTTTAAAAAAATGTCGGCAGCAGCAGCGACCAATGAGATTTTGTAGGCCACCGCTTTCCCCTTACTGGCTGAATAAAATAGCAGTTCGGTGGAACATCCAATTTATCTGGCTGCTGTGGCTTCTTGGGAAGACAGCCTAGTACATGTTTGCCAACTTCCAACTCCAATGGAGACTGACTGTAAATGGCAGCCGTGCTATAATATATATGGTTCCAAGCTGTACGTGTCATAATAGAGCCTTAATGACATCACGATGCAGCTTTAACTGTCAGACATCCAGGCTTATTGCATACAGTCTCTGTCTATCTATCTATCTATCTATCTATCTATCTATCTATCTATCTATCTATCTATCTGTCCCTGTGTATAGATAAATATCTATATAAATATATAGAAATACATATATATCGATATAGATTTTTATGGATATCTAGCTAAATATATGGATGTATGCATATATAGCTATATAGTTATGGAAGGCTAAAAAATGACGTACCCTGCGTATAATTTCTTCAGCCTATGATGCTTTTTATCTTTATTATTCTTAGTATCGCTATGAATGTCATCTCAGGAGAAGGCTATAATACACCACAAGAGTTTTAAGCGAATCTTGCTAATTTTAGGTAAAAAAAAGAGTTCTGCACAGATTTGAAGACTGCAACGCTGTATTGTGGGTGCTCGCAGAAACCTACCAGCGCCTGTGCCTTGTCAGTGAATGTCACGTCGCAAAAACCAGTAGAAGGCCGCGTTGCAGGTGAAACCTTTTTCAGGTACAAGCAAGAATTTTAGCGCAGCTAACCAATCCCGTTATTTACATTTTGCTTGCCTGCCTGCCGTGGATTATTCTAGGCTTTTTTCCCAGCTCGCAGCATTGTATCCACTGATCGTCTGCTTGCGGTAGATACAGTTGGAAGCAGCCAATATGATCAGACATAAGGCCTTGCCCTTAAGCATTCCCCAACCTCCAAGAACTGAACCTACCTGCCTGAATTGTAAGTAGCTACCTTAATGTTCTCCATGAAACAACTGAGCGTACCTTTTTAAAAAAATGTCGGCAGCAGCAGCGACCAATGAGATTTTGTAGGCCACCGCTTTCCCCTTACTGGCTGAATAAAATAGCAGTTCGGTGGAACATCCAATTTATCTGGCTGCTGTGGCTTCTTGGGAAGACAGCCTAGTACATGTTTGCCAACTTCCAACTCCAATGGAGACTGACTGTAAATGGCAGCCGTGCTATAATATATATGGTTCCAAGCTGTACGTGTCATAATAGAGCCTTAATGACATCACGATGCAGCTTTAACTGTCAGACATCCAGGCTTATTGCATACAGTCTCTGTCTATCTATCTATCTATCTATCTATCTATCTATCTATCTATCTGTCCCTGTGTATAGATAAATATCTATATAAATATATAGAAATACATATATATCGATATAGATTTTTATGGATATCTAGCTAAATATATGGATGTATGCATATATAGCTATATAGTTATGGAAGGCTAAAAAATGACGTACCCTGCGTATAATTTCTTCAGCCTATGATGCTTTTTATCTTTATTATTCTTAGTATCGCTATGAATGTCTTCTCAGGAGAAGGCTATAATACACCACAAGAGTTTTAAGCGAATCTTGCTAATTTTAGGTAAAAAAAAGAGTTCTGCACAGATTTGAAGACTGCAACGCTGTATTGTGGGTGCTCGCAGAAACCTACCAGCGCCTGTGCCTTGTCAGTGAATGTCACGTCGCAAAAACCAGTAGAAGGCCGCGTTGCAGGTGAAACCTTTTTCAGGTACAAGCAAGAATTTTAGCGCAGCTAACCAATCCCGTTATTTACATTTTGCTTGCCTGCCTGCCGTGGATTATTCTAGGCTTTTTTCCCAGCTCGCAGCATTGTATCCACTGATCGTCTGCTTGCGGTAGGTACAGTTGGAAGCAGCCAATATGATCAGACATAAGGCCTTGCCCATAAGCATTCCCCAACCTCCAAGAACTGAACCTACCTGCCTGAATTGTAAGTAGCTACCTTCATGTTCTCCATGAAACAACTGAGCGTACCTTTTTAAAGAAATGTCGGCAGCAGCAGCGACCAATGAGATTTTGTAGGCCACCGCCTTCCCCTTACTGGCTGAATAAAATAGCAGTTCGGTGGAACATCCAATTTATCTGGCTGCTGTGGCTTCTTGGGAAGACAGCCTAATACATGTTTGCCAACTTCCAACTCCAATGGAGACTGACTGTAAATGGCAGCCGTGCTATAATATATATGGTTCCAAGCTGTACGTGTCATAATAGAGCCTTAATGACATCACAATGCAGCTTTAACTGTCAGACATCCAGGCTTATTGCATACAGTCTCTGTCTATCTATCTATCTATCTATCTGTCCCTGTGTATAGATAAATATCTATATAAATATATAGAAATACATATATATCGATATAGATTTTTATGGATATCTAGCTAAATATATGGATGTATGCATATATAGCTATATAGTTATGGAAGGCTAAAAAATGACGTACCCTGCGTATAATTTCTTCAGCCTATGATGCTTTTTATCTTTATTATTCTTAGTATCGCTATGAATGTCATCTCAGGAGAAGGCTATAATACACCACAAGAGTTTTAAGCGAATCTTGCTAATTTTAGGTAAAAAAAAGAGTTCTGCACAGATTTGAAGACTGCAACACTGTATTGTGGGTGCTCGCAGAAACCTACCAGCGCCTGTGCCTTGTCAGTGAATGTCACGTCGCAAAAACCAGTAGAAGGCCGCGTTGCAGGTGAAACCTTTTTCAGGTACAAGCAAGAATTTTAGCGCAGCTAACCAATCCCGTTATTTACATTTTGCTTGCCTGCCAGCCGTGGATTATTCTAGGCTTTTTTCCCAGCTCGCAGCATTGTATCCACTGATCGTCTGCTTGCGGTAGGTACAGTTGGAAGCAGCCAATATGATCAGACATAAGGCCTTGCCCATAAGCATTCCCCAACCTCCAAGAACTGAACCTACCTGCCTGAATTGTAAGTAGCTACCTTCATGTTCTCCATGAAACAACTGAGCGTACCTTTTTAAAAAAATGTCGGCAGCAGCAGCGACCAATGAGATTTTGTAGGCCACCGCTTTCCCCTTACTGGCTGAATAAAATAGCAGTTCGGTGGAACATCCAATTTATCTGGCTGCTGTGGCTTCTTGGGAAGACAGCCTAGTACATGTTTGCCAACTTCCAACTCCAATGGAGACTGACTGTAAATGGCAGCCGTGCTATAATATATATGGTTCCAAGCTGTACGTGTCATAATAGAGCCTTAATGACATCACGATGCAGCTTTAACTGTCAGACATCCAGGCTTATTGCATACAGTCTCTGTCTATCTATCTATCTATCTATCTGTCCCTGTGTATAGATAAATATCTATATAAATATATAGAAATACATATATATCGATATAGATTTTTATGGATATCTAGCTAAATATATGGATGTATGCATATATAGCTATATAGTTATGGAAGGCTAAAAAATGACGTACCCTGCGTATAATTTCTTCAGCCTATGATGCTTTTTATCTTTATTATTCTTAGTATCGCTATGAATGTCTTCTCAGGAGAAGGCTATAATACACCACAAGAGTTTTAAGCGAATCTTGCTAATTTTAGGTAAAAAAAAGAGTTCTGCACAGATTTGAAGACTGCAACGCTGTATTGTGGGTGCTCGCAGAAACCTACCAGCGCCTGTGCCTTGTCAGTGAATGTCACGTCGCAAAAACCAGTAGAAGGCCGCGTTGCAGGTGAAACCTTTTTCAGGTACAAGCAAGAATTTTAGCGCAGCTAACCAATCCCGTTATTTACATTTTGCTTGCCTGCCTGCCGTGGATTATTCTAGGCTTTTTTCCCAGCTCGCAGCATTGTATCCACTGATCGTCTGCTTGCGGTAGGTACAGTTGGAAGCAGCCAATATGATCAGACATAAGGCCTTGCCCATAAGCATTCCCCAACCTCCAAGAACTGAACCTACCTGCCTGAATTGTAAGTAGCTACCTTCATGTTCTCCATGAAACAACTGAGCGTACCTTTTTAAAGAAATGTCGGCAGCAGCAGCGACCAATGAGATTTTGTAGGCCACCGCCTTCCCCTTACTGGCTGAATAAAATAGCAGTTCGGTGGAACATCCAATTTATCTGGCTGCTGTGGCTTCTTGGGAAGACAGCCTAATACATGTTTGCCAACTTCCAACTCCAATGGAGACTGACTGTAAATGGCAGCCGTGCTATAATATATATGGTTCCAAGCTGTACGTGTCATAATAGAGCCTTAATGACATCACAATGCAGCTTTAACTGTCAGACATCCAGGCTTATTGCATACAGTCTCTGTCTATCTATCTATCTATCTATCTATCTGTCCCTGTGTATAGATAAATATCTATATAAATATATAGAAATACATATATATCGATATAGATTTTTATGGATATCTAGCTAAATATATGGATGTATGCATATATAGCTATATAGTTATGGAAGGCTAAAAAATGACGTACCCTGCGTATAATTTCTTCAGCCTATGATGCTTTTTATCTTTATTATTCTTAGTATCGCTATGAATGTCATCTCAGGAGAAGGCTATAATACACCACAAGAGTTTTAAGCGAATCTTGCTAATTTTAGGTAAAAAAAAGAGTTCTGCACAGATTTGAAGACTGCAACACTGTATTGTGGGTGCTCGCAGAAACCTACCAGCGCCTGTGCCTTGTCAGTGAATGTCACGTCGCAAAAACCAGTAGAAGGCCGCGTTGCAGGTGAAACCTTTTTCAGGTACAAGCAAGAATTTTAGCGCAGCTAACCAATCCCGTTATTTACATTTTGCTTGCCTGCCAGCCGTGGATTATTCTAGGCTTTTTTCCCAGCTCGCAGCATTGTATCCACTGATCGTCTGCTTGCGGTAGGTACAGTTGGAAGCAGCCAATATGATCAGACATAAGGCCTTGCCCATAAGCATTCCCCAACCTCCAAGAACTGAACCTACCTGCCTGAATTGTAAGTAGCTACCTTCATGTTCTCCATGAAACAACTGAGCGTACCTTTTTAAAAAAATGTCGGCAGCAGCAGCGACCAATGAGATTTTGTAGGCCACCGCTTTCCCCTTACTGGCTGAATAAAATAGCAGTTCGGTGGAACATCCAATTTATCTGGCTGCTGTGGCTTCTTGGGAAGACAGCCTAGTACATGTTTGCCAACTTCCAACTCCAATGGAGACTGACTGTAAATGGCAGCCGTGCTATAATATATATGGTTCCAAGCTGTACGTGTCATAATAGAGCCTTAATGACATCACGATGCAGCTTTAACTGTCAGACATCCAGGCTTATTGCATACAGTCTCTGTCTATCTATCTATCTATCTATCTATCTATCTATCTATCTATCTGTCCCTGTGTATAGATAAATATCTATATAAATATATAGAAATACATATATATCGATATAGATTTTTATGCATATCTAGCTAAATATATGGATGTATGCATATATAGCTATATAGTTATGGAAGGCTAAAAAATGACGTACCCTGCGTATAATTTCTTCAGCCTATGATGCTTTTTATCTTTATTATTCTTAGTATCGCTATGAATGTCTTCTCAGGAGAAGGCTATAATACACCACAAGAGTTTTAAGCGAATCTTGCTAATTTTAGGTAAAAAAAAGAGTTCTGCACAGATTTGAAGACTGCAACGCTGTATTGTGGGTGCTCGCAGAAACCTACCAGCGCCTGTGCCTTGTCAGTGAATGTCACGTCGCAAAAACCAGTAGAAGGCCGCGTTGCAGGTGAAACCTTTTTCAGGTACAAGCAAGAATTTTAGCGCAGCTAACCAATCCCGTTATTTACATTTTGCTTGCCTGCCTGCCGTGGATTATTCTAGGCTTTTTTCCCAGCTCGCAGCATTGTATCCACTGATCGTCTGCTTGCGGTAGGTACAGTTGGAAGCAGCCAATATGATCAGACATAAGGCCTTGCCCATAAGCATTCCCCAACCTCCAAGAACTGAACCTACCTGCCTGAATTGTAAGTAGCTACCTTCATGTTCTCCATGAAACAACTGAGCGTACCTTTTTAAAGAAATGTCGGCAGCAGCAGCGACCAATGAGATTTTGTAGGCCACCGCTTTCCCCTTACTGGCTGAATAAAATAGCAGTTCGGTGGAACATCCAATTTATCTGGCTGCTGTGGCTTCTTGGGAAGACAGCCTAGTACATGTTTGCCAACTTCCAACTCCAATGGAGACTGACTGTAAATGGCAGCCGTGCTATAATATATATGGTTCCAAGCTGTACGTGTCATAATAGAGCCTTAATGACATCACGATGCAGCTTTAACTGTCAGACATCCAGGCTTATTGCATACAGTCTCTGTCTATCTATCTATCTATCTATCTATCTGTCCCTGTGTATAGATAAATATCTATATAAATATATAGAAATACATATATATCGATATAGATTTTTATGGATATCTAGCTAAATATACGGATGTATGCATATATAGCTATATAGTTATGGAAGGCTAAAAAATGACGTACCCTGCGTATAATTTCTTCAGCCTATGATGCTTTTTATCTTTATTATTCTTAGTATCGCTATGAATGTCTTCTCAGGAGAAGGCTATAATACACCACAAGAGTTTTAAGCGAATCTTGCTAATTTTAGGTAAAAAAAAGAGTTCTGCACAGATTTGAAGACTGCAACGCTGTATTGTGGGTGCTCGCAGAAACCTACCAGCGCCTGTGCCTTGTCAGTGAATGTCACGTCGCAAAAACCAGTAGAAGGCCGCGTTGCAGGTGAAACCTTTTTCAGGTACAAGCAAGAATTTTAGCGCAGCTAACCAATCCCGTTATTTACATTTTGCTTGCCTGCCTGCCGTGGATTATTCTAGGCTTTTTTCCCAGCTCGCAGCATTGTATCCACTGATCGTCTGCTTGCGGTAGGTACAGTTGGAAGCAGCCAATATGATCAGACATAAGGCCTTGCCCATAAGCATTCCCCAACCTCCAAGAACTGAACCTACCTGCCTGAATTGTAAGTAGCTACCTTCATGTTCTCCATGAAACAACTGAGCGTACCTTTTTAAAGAAATGTCGGCAGCAGCAGCGACCAATGAGATTTTGTAGGCCACCGCCTTCCCCTTACTGGCTGAATAAAATAGCAGTTCGGTGGAACATCCAATTTATCTGGCTGCTGTGGCTTCTTGGGAAGACAGCCTAATACATGTTTGCCAACTTCCAACTCCAATGGAGACTGACTGTAAATGGCAGCCGTGCTATAATATATATGGTTCCAAGCTGTACGTGTCATAATAGAGCCTTAATGACATCACAATGCAGCTTTAACTGTCAGACATCCAGGCTTATTGCATACAGTCTCTGTCTATCTATCTATCTATCTATCTATCTATCTATCTATCTATCTATCTATCTATCTGTCCCTGTGTATAGATAAATATCTATATAAATATATAGAAATACATATATATCGATATAGATTTTTATGGATATCTAGCTAAATATATGGATGTATGCATATATAGCTATATAGTTATGGAAGGCTAAAAAATGACGTACCCTGCGTATAATTTCTTCAGCCTATGATGCTTTTTATCTTTATTATTCTTAGTATCGCTATGAATGTCATCTCAGGAGAAGGCTATAATACACCACAAGAGTTTTAAGCGAATCTTGCTAATTTTAGGTAAAAAAAAGAGTTCTGCACAGATTTGAAGACTGCAACGCTGTATTGTGGGTGCTCGCAGAAACCTACCAGCGCCTGTGCCTTGTCAGTGAATGTCACGTCGCAAAAACCAGTAGAAGGCCGCGTTGCAGGTGAAACCTTTTTCAGGTACAAGCAAGAATTTTAGCGCAGCTAACCAATCCCGTTATTTACATTTTGCTTGCCTGCCTGCCGTGGATTATTCTAGGCTTTTTTCCCAGCTCGCAGCATTGTATCCACTGATCGTCTGCTTGCGGTAGGTACAGTTGGAAGCAGCCAATATGATCAGACATAAGGCCTTGCCCTTAAGCATTCCCCAACCTCCAAGAACTGAACCTACCTGCCTGAATTGTAAGTAGCTACCTTAATGTTCTCCATGAAACAACTGAGCGTACCTTTTTAAAAAAATGTCGGCAGCAGCAGCGACCAATGAGATTTTGTAGGCCACCGCTTTCCCCTTACTGGCTGAATAAAATAGCAGTTCGGTGGAACATCCAATTTATCTGGCTGCTGTGGCTTCTTGGGAAGACAGCCTAGTACATGTTTGCCAACTTCCAACTCCAATGGAGACTGACTGTAAATGGCAGCCGTGCTATAATATATATGGTTCCAAGCTGTACGTGTCATAATAGAGCCTTAATGACATCACGATGCAGCTTTAACTGTCAGACATCCAGGCTTATTGCATACAGTCTCTGTCTATCTATCTATCTATCTATCTATCTATCTATCTATCTATCTATCTATCTATCTATCTGTCCCTGTGTATAGATAAATATCTATATAAATATATAGAAATACATATATATCGATATAGATTTTTATGGATATCTAGCTAAATATATGGATGTATGCATATATAGCTATATAGTTATGGAAGGCTAAAAAATGACGTACCCTGCGTATAATTTCTTCAGCCTATGATGCTTTTTATCTTTATTATTCTTAGTATCGCTATGAATGTCTTCTCAGGAGAAGGCTATAATACACCACAAGAGTTTTAAGCGAATCTTGCTAATTTTAGGTAAAAAAAAGAGTTCTGCACAGATTTGAAGACTGCAACGCTGTATTGTGGGTGCTCGCAGAAACCTACCAGCGCCTGTGCCTTGTCAGTGAATGTCACGTCGCAAAAACCAGTAGAAGGCCGCGTTGCAGGTGAAACCTTTTTCAGGTACAAGCAAGAATTTTAGCGCAGCTAACCAATCCCGTTATTTACATTTTGCTTGCCTGCCTGCCGTGGATTATTCTAGGCTTTTTTCCCAGCTCGCAGCATTGTATCCACTGATCGTCTGCTTGCGGTAGGTACAGTTGGAAGCAGCCAATATGATCAGACATAAGGCCTTGCCCATAAGCATTCCCCAACCTCCAAGAACTGAACCTACCTGCCTGAATTGTAAGTAGCTACCTTCATGTTCTCCATGAAACAACTGAGCGTACCTTTTTAAAGAAATGTCGGCAGCAGCAGCGACCAATGAGATTTTGTAGGCCACCGCCTTCCCCTTACTGGCTGAATAAAATAGCAGTTCGGTGGAACATCCAATTTATCTGGCTGCTGTGGCTTCTTGGGAAGACAGCCTAATACATGTTTGCCAACTTCCAACTCCAATGGAGACTGACTGTAAATGGCAGCCGTGCTATAATATATATGGTTCCAAGCTGTACGTGTCATAATAGAGCCTTAATGACATCACAATGCAGCTTTAACTGTCAGACATCCAGGCTTATTGCATACAGTCTCTGTCTATCTATCTATCTATCTATCTGTCCCTGTGTATAGATAAATATCTATATAAATATATAGAAATACATATATATCGATATAGATTTTTATGGATATCTAGCTAAATATATGGATGTATGCATATATAGCTATATAGTTATGGAAGGCTAAAAAATGACGTACCCTGCGTATAATTTCTTCAGCCTATGATGCTTTTTATCTTTATTATTCTTAGTATCGCTATGAATGTCTTCTCAGGAGAAGGCTATAATACACCACAAGAGTTTTAAGCGAATCTTGCTAATTTTAGGTAAAAAAAAGAGTTCTGCACAGATTTGAAGACTGCAACGCTGTATTGTGGGTGCTCGCAGAAACCTACCAGCGCCTGTGCCTTCTCAGTGAATGTCACGTCGCAAAAACCAGTAGAAGGCCGCATTGCAGGTGAAACCTTTTTCAGGTACAAGCAAGAATTTTAGCGCAGCTAACCAATCCCGTTATTTACATTTTGCTTGCCTGCCTGCCGTGGATTATTCTAGGCTTTTTTCCCAGCTCGCAGCATTGTATCCACTGATCGTCTGCTTGCGGTAGGTACAGTTGGAAGCAGCCAATATGATCAGACATAAGGCCTTGCCCATAAGCATTCCCCAACCTCCAAGAACTGAACCTACCTGCCTGAATTGTAAGTAGCTACCTTCATGTTCTCCATGAAACAACTGAGCGTACCTTTTTAAAGAAATGTCGGCAGCAGCAGCGACCAATGAGATTTTGTAGGCCACCGCCTTCCCCTTACTGGCTGAATAAAATAGCAGTTCGGTGGAACATCCAATTTATCTGGCTGCTGTGGCTTCTTGGGAAGACAGCCTAATACATGTTTGCCAACTTCCAACTCCAATGGAGACTGACTGTAAATGGCAGCCGTGCTATAATATATATGGTTCCAAGCTGTACGTGTCATAATAGAGCCTTAATGACATCACAATGCAGCTTTAACTGTCAGACATCCAGGCTTATTGCATACAGTCTCTGTCTATCTATCTATCTATCTATCTATCTATCTATCTATCTATCTATCTATCTGTCCCTGTGTATAGATAAATATCTATATAAATATATAGAAATACATATATATCGATATAGATTTTTATGGATATCTAGCTAAATATATGGATGTATGCATATATAGCTATATAGTTATGGAAGGCTAAAAAATGACGTACCCTGCGTATAATTTCTTCAGCCTATGATGCTTTTTATCTTTATTATTCTTAGTATCGCTATGAATGTCATCTCAGGAGAAGGCTATAATACACCACAAGAGTTTTAAGCGAATCTTGCTAATTTTAGGTAAAAAAAAGAGTTCTGCACAGATTTGAAGACTGCAACGCTGTATTGTGGGTGCTCGCAGAAACCTACCAGCGCCTGTGCCTTGTCAGTGAATGTCACGTCGCAAAAACCAGTAGAAGGCCGCGTTGCAGGTGAAACCTTTTTCAGGTACAAGCAAGAATTTTAGCGCAGCTAACCAATCCCGTTATTTACATTTTGCTTGCCTGCCTGCCGTGGATTATTCTAGGCTTTTTTCCCAGCTCGCAGCATTGTATCCACTGATCGTCTGCTTGCGGTAGATACAGTTGGAAGCAGCCAATATGATCAGACATAAGGCCTTGCCCTTAAGCATTCCCCAACCTCCAAGAACTGAACCTACCTGCCTGAATTGTAAGTAGCTACCTTAATGTTCTCCATGAAACAACTGAGCGTACCTTTTTAAAAAAATGTCGGCAGCAGCAGCGACCAATGAGATTTTGTAGGCCACCGCTTTCCCCTTACTGGCTGAATAAAATAGCAGTTCGGTGGAACATCCAATTTATCTGGCTGCTGTGGCTTCTTGGGAAGACAGCCTAGTACATGTTTGCCAACTTCCAACTCCAATGGAGACTGACTGTAAATGGCAGCCGTGCTATAATATATATGGTTCCAAGCTGTACGTGTCATAATAGAGCCTTAATGACATCACGATGCAGCTTTAACTGTCAGACATCCAGGCTTATTGCATACAGTCTCTGTCTATCTATCTATCTATCTATCTATCTATCTATCTATCTATCTGTCCCTGTGTATAGATAAATATCTATATAAATATATAGAAATACATATATATCGATATAGATTTTTATGGATATCTAGCTAAATATATGGATGTATGCATATATAGCTATATAGTTATGGAAGGCTAAAAAATGACGTACCCTGCGTATAATTTCTTCAGCCTATGATGCTTTTTATCTTTATTATTCTTAGTATCGCTATGAATGTCTTCTCAGGAGAAGGCTATAATACACCACAAGAGTTTTAAGCGAATCTTGCTAATTTTAGGTAAAAAAAAGAGTTCTGCACAGATTTGAAGACTGCAACGCTGTATTGTGGGTGCTCGCAGAAACCTACCAGCGCCTGTGCCTTGTCAGTGAATGTCACGTCGCAAAAACCAGTAGAAGGCCGCGTTGCAGGTGAAACCTTTTTCAGGTACAAGCAAGAATTTTAGCGCAGCTAACCAATCCCGTTATTTACATTTTGCTTGCCTGCCTGCCGTGGATTATTCTAGGCTTTTTTCCCAGCTCGCAGCATTGTATCCACTGATCGTCTGCTTGCGGTAGGTACAGTTGGAAGCAGCCAATATGATCAGACATAAGGCCTTGCCCATAAGCATTCCCCAACCTCCAAGAACTGAACCTACCTGCCTGAATTGTAAGTAGCTACCTTCATGTTCTCCATGAAACAACTGAGCGTACCTTTTTAAAGAAATGTCGGCAGCAGCAGCGACCAATGAGATTTTGTAGGCCACCGCCTTCCCCTTACTGGCTGAATAAAATAGCAGTTCGGTGGAACATCCAATTTATCTGGCTGCTGTGGCTTCTTGGGAAGACAGCCTAATACATGTTTGCCAACTTCCAACTCCAATGGAGACTGACTGTAAATGGCAGCCGTGCTATAATATATATGGTTCCAAGCTGTACGTGTCATAATAGAGCCTTAATGACATCACAATGCAGCTTTAACTGTCAGACATCCAGGCTTATTGCATACAGTCTCTGTCTATCTATCTATCTATCTATCTGTCCCTGTGTATAGATAAATATCTATATAAATATATAGAAATACATATATATCGATATAGATTTTTATGGATATCTAGCTAAATATATGGATGTATGCATATATAGCTATATAGTTATGGAAGGCTAAAAAATGACGTACCCTGCGTATAATTTCTTCAGCCTATGATGCTTTTTATCTTTATTATTCTTAGTATCGCTATGAATGTCATCTCAGGAGAAGGCTATAATACACCACAAGAGTTTTAAGCGAATCTTGCTAATTTTAGGTAAAAAAAAGAGTTCTGCACAGATTTGAAGACTGCAACGCTGTATTGTGGGTGCTCGCAGAAACCTACCAGCGCCTGTGCCTTGTCAGTGAATGTCACGTCGCAAAAACCAGTAGAAGGCCGCGTTGCAGGTGAAACCTTTTTCAGGTACAAGCAAGAATTTTAGCGCAGCTAACCAATCCCGTTATTTACATTTTGCTTGCCTGCCTGCCGTGGATTATTCTAGGCTTTTTTCCCAGCTCGCAGCATTGTATCCACTGATCGTCTGCTTGCGGTAGGTACAGTTGGAAGCAGCCAATATGATCAGACATAAGGCCTTGCCCATAAGCATTCCCCAACCTCCAAGAACTGAACCTACCTGCCTGAATTGTAAGTAGCTACCTTCATGTTCTCCATGAAACAACTGAGCGTACCTTTTTAAAGAAATGTCGGCAGCAGCAGCGACCAATGAGATTTTGTAGGCCACCGCCTTCCCCTTACTGGCTGAATAAAATAGCAGTTCGGTGGAACATCCAATTTATCTGGCTGCTGTGGCTTCTTGGGAAGACAGCCTAATACATGTTTGCCAACTTCCAACTCCAATGGAGACTGACTGTAAATGGCAGCCGTGCTATAATATATATGGTTCCAAGCTGTACGTGTCATAATAGAGCCTTAATGACATCACAATGCAGCTTTAACTGTCAGACATCCAGGCTTATTGCATACAGTCTCTGTCTATCTATCTATCTATCTATCTGTCCCTGTGTATAGATAAATATCTATATAAATATATAGAAATACATATATATCGATATAGATTTTTATGGATATCTAGCTAAATATATGGATGTATGCATATATAGCTATATAGTTATGGAAGGCTAAAAAATGACGTACCCTGCGTATAATTTCTTCAGCCTATGATGCTTTTTATCTTTATTATTCTTAGTATCGCTATGAATGTCATCTCAGGAGAAGGCTATAATACACCACAAGAGTTTTAAGCGAATCTTGCTAATTTTAGGTAAAAAAAAGAGTTCTGCACAGATTTGAAGACTGCAACACTGTATTGTGGGTGCTCGCAGAAACCTACCAGCGCCTGTGCCTTGTCAGTGAATGTCACGTCGCAAAAACCAGTAGAAGGCCGCGTTGCAGGTGAAACCTTTTTCAGGTACAAGCAAGAATTTTAGCGCAGCTAACCAATCCCGTTATTTACATTTTGCTTGCCTGCCAGCCGTGGATTATTCTAGGCTTTTTTCCCAGCTCGCAGCATTGTATCCACTGATCGTCTGCTTGCGGTAGGTACAGTTGGAAGCAGCCAATATGATCAGACATAAGGCCTTGCCCATAAGCATTCCCCAACCTCCAAGAACTGAACCTACCTGCCTGAATTGTAAGTAGCTACCTTCATGTTCTCCATGAAACAACTGAGCGTACCTTTTTAAAAAAATGTCGGCAGCAGCAGCGACCAATGAGATTTTGTAGGCCACCGCTTTCCCCTTACTGGCTGAATAAAATAGCAGTTCGGTGGAACATCCAATTTATCTGGCTGCTGTGGCTTCTTGGGAAGACAGCCTAGTACATGTTTGCCAACTTCCAACTCCAATGGAGACTGACTGTAAATGGCAGCCGTGCTATAATATATATGGTTCCAAGCTGTACGTGTCATAATAGAGCCTTAATGACATCACGATGCAGCTTTAACTGTCAGACATCCAGGCTTATTGCATACAGTCTCTGTCTATCTATCTATCTATCTATCTGTCCCTGTGTATAGATAAATATCTATATAAATATATAGAAATACATATATATCGATATAGATTTTTATGGATATCTAGCTAAATATATGGATGTATGCATATATAGCTATATAGTTATGGAAGGCTAAAAAATGACGTACCCTGCGTATAATTTCTTCAGCCTATGATGCTTTTTATCTTTATTATTCTTAGTATCGCTATGAATGTCTTCTCAGGAGAAGGCTATAATACACCACAAGAGTTTTAAGCGAATCTTGCTAATTTTAGGTAAAAAAAAGAGTTCTGCACAGATTTGAAGACTGCAACGCTGTATTGTGGGTGCTCGCAGAAACCTACCAGCGCCTGTGCCTTGTCAGTGAATGTCACGTCGCAAAAACCAGTAGAAGGCCGCGTTGCAGGTGAAACCTTTTTCAGGTACAAGCAAGAATTTTAGCGCAGCTAACCAATCCCGTTATTTACATTTTGCTTGCCTGCCTGCCGTGGATTATTCTAGGCTTTTTTCCCAGCTCGCAGCATTGTATCCACTGATCGTCTGCTTGCGGTAGGTACAGTTGGAAGCAGCCAATATGATCAGACATAAGGCCTTGCCCATAAGCATTCCCCAACCTCCAAGAACTGAACCTACCTGCCTGAATTGTAAGTAGCTACCTTCATGTTCTCCATGAAACAACTGAGCGTACCTTTTTAAAGAAATGTCGGCAGCAGCAGCGACCAATGAGATTTTGTAGGCCACCGCCTTCCCCTTACTGGCTGAATAAAATAGCAGTTCGGTGGAACATCCAATTTATCTGGCTGCTGTGGCTTCTTGGGAAGACAGCCTAATACATGTTTGCCAACTTCCAACTCCAATGGAGACTGACTGTAAATGGCAGCCGTGCTATAATATATATGGTTCCAAGCTGTACGTGTCATAATAGAGCCTTAATGACATCACAATGCAGCTTTAACTGTCAGACATCCAGGCTTATTGCATACAGTCTCTGTCTATCTATCTATCTATCTATCTATCTGTCCCTGTGTATAGATAAATATCTATATAAATATATAGAAATACATATATATCGATATAGATTTTTATGGATATCTAGCTAAATATATGGATGTATGCATATATAGCTATATAGTTATGGAAGGCTAAAAAATGACGTACCCTGCGTATAATTTCTTCAGCCTATGATGCTTTTTATCTTTATTATTCTTAGTATCGCTATGAATGTCATCTCAGGAGAAGGCTATAATACACCACAAGAGTTTTAAGCGAATCTTGCTAATTTTAGGTAAAAAAAAGAGTTCTGCACAGATTTGAAGACTGCAACACTGTATTGTGGGTGCTCGCAGAAACCTACCAGCGCCTGTGCCTTGTCAGTGAATGTCACGTCGCAAAAACCAGTAGAAGGCCGCGTTGCAGGTGAAACCTTTTTCAGGTACAAGCAAGAATTTTAGCGCAGCTAACCAATCCCGTTATTTACATTTTGCTTGCCTGCCAGCCGTGGATTATTCTAGGCTTTTTTCCCAGCTCGCAGCATTGTATCCACTGATCGTCTGCTTGCGGTAGGTACAGTTGGAAGCAGCCAATATGATCAGACATAAGGCCTTGCCCATAAGCATTCCCCAACCTCCAAGAACTGAACCTACCTGCCTGAATTGTAAGTAGCTACCTTCATGTTCTCCATGAAACAACTGAGCGTACCTTTTTAAAAAAATGTCGGCAGCAGCAGCGACCAATGAGATTTTGTAGGCCACCGCTTTCCCCTTACTGGCTGAATAAAATAGCAGTTCGGTGGAACATCCAATTTATCTGGCTGCTGTGGCTTCTTGGGAAGACAGCCTAGTACATGTTTGCCAACTTCCAACTCCAATGGAGACTGACTGTAAATGGCAGCCGTGCTATAATATATATGGTTCCAAGCTGTACGTGTCATAATAGAGCCTTAATGACATCACGATGCAGCTTTAACTGTCAGACATCCAGGCTTATTGCATACAGTCTCTGTCTATCTATCTATCTATCTATCTATCTATCTATCTATCTATCTATCTGTCCCTGTGTATAGATAAATATCTATATAAATATATAGAAATACATATATATCGATATAGATTTTTATGCATATCTAGCTAAATATATGGATGTATGCATATATAGCTATATAGTTATGGAAGGCTAAAAAATGACGTACCCTGCGTATAATTTCTTCAGCCTATGATGCTTTTTATCTTTATTATTCTTAGTATCGCTATGAATGTCTTCTCAGGAGAAGGCTATAATACACCACAAGAGTTTTAAGCGAATCTTGCTAATTTTAGGTAAAAAAAAGAGTTCTGCACAGATTTGAAGACTGCAACGCTGTATTGTGGGTGCTCGCAGAAACCTACCAGCGCCTGTGCCTTGTCAGTGAATGTCACGTCGCAAAAACCAGTAGAAGGCCGCGTTGCAGGTGAAACCTTTTTCAGGTACAAGCAAGAATTTTAGCGCAGCTAACCAATCCCGTTATTTACATTTTGCTTGCCTGCCTGCCGTGGATTATTCTAGGCTTTTTTCCCAGCTCGCAGCATTGTATCCACTGATCGTCTGCTTGCGGTAGGTACAGTTGGAAGCAGCCAATATGATCAGACATAAGGCCTTGCCCATAAGCATTCCCCAACCTCCAAGAACTGAACCTACCTGCCTGAATTGTAAGTAGCTACCTTCATGTTCTCCATGAAACAACTGAGCGTACCTTTTTAAAGAAATGTCGGCAGCAGCAGCGACCAATGAGATTTTGTAGGCCACCGCTTTCCCCTTACTGGCTGAATAAAATAGCAGTTCGGTGGAACATCCAATTTATCTGGCTGCTGTGGCTTCTTGGGAAGACAGCCTAGTACATGTTTGCCAACTTCCAACTCCAATGGAGACTGACTGTAAATGGCAGCCGTGCTATAATATATATGGTTCCAAGCTGTACGTGTCATAATAGAGCCTTAATGACATCACGATGCAGCTTTAACTGTCAGACATCCAGGCTTATTGCATACAGTCTCTGTCTATCTATCTATCTATCTATCTATCTGTCCCTGTGTATAGATAAATATCTATATAAATATATAGAAATACATATATATCGATATAGATTTTTATGGATATCTAGCTAAATATACGGATGTATGCATATATAGCTATATAGTTATGGAAGGCTAAAAAATGACGTACCCTGCGTATAATTTCTTCAGCCTATGATGCTTTTTATCTTTATTATTCTTAGTATCGCTATGAATGTCTTCTCAGGAGAAGGCTATAATACACCACAAGAGTTTTAAGCGAATCTTGCTAATTTTAGGTAAAAAAAAGAGTTCTGCACAGATTTGAAGACTGCAACGCTGTATTGTGGGTGCTCGCAGAAACCTACCAGCGCCTGTGCCTTGTCAGTGAATGTCACGTCGCAAAAACCAGTAGAAGGCCGCGTTGCAGGTGAAACCTTTTTCAGGTACAAGCAAGAATTTTAGCGCAGCTAACCAATCCCGTTATTTACATTTTGCTTGCCTGCCTGCCGTGGATTATTCTAGGCTTTTTTCCCAGCTCGCAGCATTGTATCCACTGATCGTCTGCTTGCGGTAGGTACAGTTGGAAGCAGCCAATATGATCAGACATAAGGCCTTGCCCATAAGCATTCCCCAACCTCCAAGAACTGAACCTACCTGCCTGAATTGTAAGTAGCTACCTTCATGTTCTCCATGAAACAACTGAGCGTACCT